>NC_133392.1:121917722-122225677 GCF_047511655.1 Castor canadensis
ATAACTGTGATCTTAGCTACCCAGAGGCAAAGATGGAGAGGAACTCAATTCAGGTCCAGCCCAGGTTAAAAGTTCCCAAGACCCCGTCTCAATCAATGGCTGTTGTGGTAGCCCAGTACTGTCATCTGACCTATAAGGGAAGTTTAAATAGGAAGATCATGGTCTAGGCTGGCCCAGGCATAAACATGAGACCCTATTCAAAAAATACCTAAAGGTTTGAGGTCATGGCTCAAGTGGTACAAATGCCTCCCTACCAAGTGCACCAATACCCAGTACTGCCAAACAAGAAAGGCCAAAGCAATGCAGAGGTCTCAATTCCCTCATTTATCCAATGAAGGAACTAGTTTAGAAAATCTTTAAGTTACCTACAATTCTAAAACTGAGTTTGAGTATTCTATTGTTGGTGGTTGCTAGTCTAATAAATCACAACAAAAATATATTCCAAGTATTCATAATATGCACACCTATTAATTTGAAACAATCTACTTTCCAATATAATACTGAGTACCATGTCCTCTGTCTTTTCAACTGCTCACTTTCACAATCTGTACATATACTCACCTATCTTTTCATAACAAACATTAAAACCTCTCCTATAACCCCACATTCCCATCCAGTTATTTTCATTTTATATTCCCTTCTCAGCCAAGAACTTTTTTTTTTATTCATATGTGCATACAATGCTTGGGTCATTTCTCCTCCCTACCCCCACCCCTTCCCTTACCACACACCCCATCCCTCCCTCTCCCCCCCACCCCCTTGATACCCAGCAGAAACTATTTTGCCCTTATCTCTAATTTTGTTGAAGAGAGAGTATAAGCAATAATAGGAAGGAACAAGGGTTTTTGTTAGTTGAGATAAGGATAGCTATACAGGGAGTTGACTCACATTAATTTCCTGTGCATGTGTGTTACCTTCAAGGTTAATTCTTCTTGATCTAATCTTTTCTCTAGTTCCTGGTCCCCTTCTCCTATTGGCCTCAGTTGCTTTTAAGGTATTTGCTTAGTTTCTCTGCATTGAGGGCAACAAATGCTAACTAATTTATTAGGTGTCTTACCTATCCTCATATCTCCCTTGGGTGCTCTCGCTTTTATCTTGTAATCAAAGTTCAATCACCTTGTTGTGTTCGCCCTTGATCTAATGTTCCCATATGAGGGAGAACATATGATTTTTGATTTTTTGGGCCAGGCTAACCTCACTCAGAATGATGTTCTCCAATTCCATCCATTTACCAGCGAATGATAACATTTTGTTCTTCTTCATGGCTGCATAAAATTCCATTGTGTATAGATACATTTTCTTGATCCATTTGTCAGTAGTGGGGCATCTTCAGCCAAGCACTTTTTTAAAAAAATTTTACTGATCCACCTTCTAATTTTCAGTCTGCTAAAACTGCTCTAGCCAAGGTCATCAATGACTTTACAACTGCCCAACCTAATAAATACTGTATATATCCTTATCCTATCTAGTGTATCCACAGGAAGCAACACAGTTTATCACTTCTTTAAACATTTTTCCCTTGTCTCTACAAATCTAAATACTTAGTACTCATTTTCTTCTTGTCTCCTTTTGGGGGCTTTCTTCTTCGTCTCTTAAATATGATTTTTATAGTCTCCTATTCTCTCTCGTAACCCCTCCTCACTTTCCATGTTCTCACTGAATGGTCTCATCCACTCTTGTGGCTTTAACTACTCCTCTCTTAAACCTATCCTATCTTCCTAAAACCTAGCAACTCTCTTACATTTCTTCTAATTGAACATTCACCATACACTCAAATCATCTAAGCCTAGACACTTACGAACCTCTCACCAAAAAAAAAAAAAAAAAAAAAAAAAAAGATTCTCCAAAGAATCATAATATATTTTTCCTGCTGGGATCAAACCCAGGGCTTAACACATGCTAGGCACTCTACCACTAAGACTTACCCAATTCTAATCATTATAACTCCAGATATCTATTATTACATCTACCCTTTCTTCTTCAACCCTGATATTAGTAGCCTAAATCATACTATCTTCCCTTGCTTAGTTTTTGTCAATAGTTTCCCCAATGGTATCCTTGTATCCATTCTGGCTGTTCAACCTATCTGTAATACTGACAACAAAATACTTTTTCTAAAAGCCCAAATATTACTAAGTAGTTCACTATTCTAAATTCATTGAGTCCCTATGCCCTACTTAAAAAAAGAAAAAAAAAACTCCTTTGGATAGTGGATGACACTTTTTATCATCTGGCTCCTATGCCCAGATCTCCTGACATTAACTCCTTTTTAACCTACAAAACTAGGTTTGACAGTGTAGTTTAGTGGTAGAGCACTTGCCTAGCATGCAATTCCCAGCATGGAAGACAAAAGAAAAGATGAACCTTTAAATATTACACATACTTCACATTTGTGCCAAAACTTTCCTCTGCTTAAAATGTCCCTCTCATCTTTTATTCACCTGCAAACTCCAGCTAATTTTTAATTCTGAACACCATCATTACCATTTTGGAAAAGCCTTATATGATCTCCCCAGGTAGAACTGATCCTCCTCATAGAATCTGGTGTATGTACTTAGAATTATCTGATAAAGCTTCATCGGAAAGCTTTAACTCGAGTATTAGAGGAGATCAGGCGTGTTCAGGGTGGTATGGCCGTAGATAAACTTGTGTATTAAAAGAAGAAGAAACAGAAGCAAATTTAAACTTAAGTAAAATCTGTGAAAAAGTCAAAACTAATTCTTGGCTGTTTCAATGTATACAATTCTTTCATTACAGAGCTAGGGGGTATAGCTCAGTGGAAGAGCACATGCTTAACATGACTAAGGCCCAAGGTTTTGATCTCCAGTACTGAAAAAAAACTGTTCCGCCATATAACAAAAATGTATTTCTATAGGGAAAAAAAAGTACTTTCCTGGTTGAGAAAGCCATTCAACAAATATATGAGCTTAATATAGGCTAAAATAAAGTTGAGAGTAAGAGGTTAGGGTACAAAGACCTCATAACAGCAAGCTTTTTGGTCAAATTTCATTACAACAGAATTACAATAAAGACCTCCACATAATCCATAATTATTACAACTATTCATAGAACCAGTACTTAAGGGTCTACAGTATTCTAGATACAAGTCTAAGCACTGGGGATGAAACAGCAAGTAAAACATGCCTTATGAGAAGCTTACATTCTAATATTTGGGTATGAATAACAAGTAAGATAAGCATGTAAAATACCTGGTATACTACATAACATGTGCTAAGGAGAAAAAGAAAGGGAGAAAAAAAAGGACTGAGAATTACAATTTTAGATGTGACTAAAACCCAGCAAGGGAAGGTCTCACTGAGAGGTGACATTTACCTCAAGACAGAATGTCAGGGAGCAACCCTGTGTATATCTAATCTGGGGAGAGTTCTAAATAGAGGTAACAGCAAGGACAAAGCTCAGCTTAAGTGAGGAAAAGAACAGTCAATGAGAGGGAGAAGTTTATATAAGGGTCAGTTAAGACTGACAAATTGCAAATTATTTTTAGCAAAACTCAGTACAACAAAATTTCAATATACTAAAAGAATCTTAACACTTCATCTATAATTTTATATTAAAGAATTTAATCTGCAACACAAACTTAATTTGTGTTTATTTTCAATTTTTTTTACATTTTAAATATTTTTCAAATATTTTAATAATAGGTTCCTTAAATATTATACTAAAAGAAAGTAGTCCCTCCTCCTCACTCTTGAGGTAGCCCCAAATTTCACCCAGAAACCACTGTATGATACTCACGAGGACAAAATGTACATAGTACTACAATACAACTAGTATTTCTAACTGCTTTCATTTCAAGAGCCTGCTGAAAGTATTCTACCAATTCTAAACTTACTTGCCTTTTTCCAAAGGAGCTACAGAAACAAAGATTTTTGTAGCAAGAGTGTCACAGGATCTGTTAAAAGATCAACTGATATGATTAAAAAAAAAACAGATTTGTTCAGAGTAAGGCAGTATGAGATGTAAGTCTTAAAACTGTATTCTGTGGGGGGAGGATTAGACATATAGATCAATGGTAGAGCACCTCCTTAGCATGTGTAAGACTCTGGGCTCAATCCCCATCACACATACACACAAAAAAAGAAATATTTTTAAAAGTTACTAGCATAGAGTTAATATATATGAGCAAGAAGTAAATATTCAGATCAAATACAATGAAGGGTGCAGATTAAGAATCATATTATTAAATATTTTCAAATGATTCCATCAGTTGAACATTCAACAGAGTTTATCTAACCAGGGTGTTGAATTTACAAAGTTTTTTAAATAGGTTAGGTAATCTTATTGAGGTAAAGCAATCTTCAGGTTGCCTGAAATCATTCAAACACAAAATGAGATGAGTTTAGATTACTCCATTAGTTCTCAAAGTGTGGTCTACAGATCCCTAAGAATCCACAAGACCCTTTCAATAATTACACAAGATCAAAACTATTTTGTTACTAACACTAAGATACCCTTATCTTGTTTTGACAACTGCAGTGAAGGTACAAAAGCAATAGTGGGTATAAATGCTTGGACCATAGGCCAAATCAAGGCAGCAATGCCAATCCTTCACTGCTATGCACTTTCAGTTTAGGAAAAAGAAAAAAAAAATGAAGTCCATTTCATTTAATTGATGAAGCAATAATATTAGCGTGGTTAAATTTCCACTCATGAGTAAATGTCTTTTTAAAATTCTTCGTGGGCTGGGGATACAGCTCTGTGGTAGAGCACTTCCCTGGCATGCAAGAGTCCTGGGTTCAATTCCCAGTACTGGGAAGAAAAAAGGGAGGAGGGGTAAGAAAAAGGAACTTTCAGTGGCTGGCTTTAAAAGGCACTTGTAGGACTGATATGCAAAAAACTCTTCACTGTTTCCACATAACTATTGTTACTTCAGAGAAAGGAGTTAAAAGAGTTCCGATAAAAAGGGGGTTCAAAGAAGAAGAGTTAGGTAAGATATATGTTTTCAACACTCCAATAATTGATAACATAGCCTAGAAGAAAACCAAATATGCTATTATTGTTTATATGTCTATCTCTTCAATATTTTTTTCTTTTTAAGATTTAAATACAGTTCTGTGTGTCTGGTTCATTTCAGCTCCTTCACTGCCAAACCTGGGAGCAGAGACTGCTTCAGTTTCTCAGCCTTCTTGTCTGTAATGACCAAGGAATAAAGGGATCTGCTGCAGAAAACTTTAAACTTCACGTTATCCTTTGTTTTTCTTGATCTTGACAGATTTGACGTCCTTCTGTCTGGCTGTGAACAGAAAGTCCTTGATCTTTTCAGTTTTCCAAGGCATGGCGATGCAGCACGCAGACAGCGCAGACCAGCACAGCAAGTGGCCAAAACCAGAGAATGGAAAAGCTCTCTTCGCTAATTCTTGTAACTTAAACTGCCTTGCTCCATTTTAGGAACTATCTTGAAACTAACTAATGAGTCTGACAACTTTTTTGTTGAAAAGAATACAGAATTCTATACTAACTTAGTAATGTTAACATGAAAATCCCTGTTAGCAGAATCTCTTCTATATGCTGTCCCATTAGACAGACCACCAAATAGGCAAAATGATTCAGCTAGATGACACATGCCACCCCAGAATTGAAGATTTATTATAGTTATGAGTCTACCTTTCCTTCCAACAGACACCTAGGCAGCACCACTAGATAAGGGCTCATGGAGTACCTACTATAGTCTGAGTATATTCCCCAAGGATTCATGTGTTCAAATTTAATCCCCATTGTGAGATATTAAAAAAGTAGAAACTTAATTGGACTATGCTGTTTCGAGGTGGAGCCTCTGGGAGATGATTAGGATGAGATCAATCATCTCCCAGAGGAAGCCCCATGATTGAATCATGGTGGTTTTTAAGAAAAGAGGCAGAGACTAGAAGAGAGACACACACACACGCATACCCTATCCCTTGCAATGTGATGCTCTGCACCATCTCAGGACTCTGCCACCAAGAGGGCCACACCTCTGGGCTTTGTACCTCTAGAACCATGGGTCAAAATAGACTTTTCTTTACAGCTCCCCAAGTGTGCGGTATTGTGCCATCTGCAAACAAAAATGAAATAATACAGTACCTGACCAAGAGACATCAAATCCAACCAAAGGAACTACCTCACAATGAAATATCTGTGGCAGTGGGCCCATAACCACGAGATCCAGGGATCTTACCCATACAAAAGCAGCCAGTTCTTTTGCTTACCTGCTAAAAGCACAACTGATACAATCAGCTCAAAGGCAAGAATATATTCTTTAATATGCAGTATATACACTGACTCAGAGCTATAACCCCAGGAGTGATCACGGGTCTGAGAAACAGAGGTAAAAGGAGAAATGCCCCCATTGTCGACATTTCCAATGATCTGCTCAAGGACTTCATGTCCATGTTGCTGGACTCTACAGAGTTAGAGCACCTCCTACTTAAAAGGGGCACTTTTTTCTTTTTTTTTCCACTAAGAGACACATCAAAGATCTCAAGGCACAACAAGTTACAGGTGCAGTCTGGACATTTGGAACTCCTCTGTCCAGGAACCAGAAGACAGGAAGAGAAGTCACCATCTGTGGGGTTAATTAACCCTCATCCTCAGGAGGAAGTAAAGCTGCTGTTGCACAGTAAGAATAAGAAAGAATATACATGGAACTCAGATGATTCACTAAGATACCAATGGATACTCCCTTGTCCAACAGTGACTGTGAATGAACAAATGCCTGAGAAGGGTATAGTTCTCAGACCTCTCAGAAATGAGAGTCTGGGTCATACTACTAATAAACAGCCAAAGCCAACAAAAATAATAGCTGAGAGCAAGGGCTATTTAGACTAAATAGCAGAGGAGGCAATGAGAACTACTATAGCCTGAGACCAACTACAGTGATGGGGGCTGAAGCCTATTTCAACAACCTCCTTCTGTGTTTCCCATTAGGAAGAAAGGCCCATGAACCTAAAGGAGCTGCTCTCAGAAAGTGTTTAGAGAAATAGATCTGTATAGCAAAGGAATGGACAGTGGCATTTACTTGTATCCCCCTTCAAAAAAGAACTGCCTCGATGGTACTGCTGAACTGTACCATATTCAACATTCATCCCAGCTTCCTAATCAAGGCCATACTTGTCATGAGCACTCCCAGCCAGTGACTAAACATAGTGGTGGTAGGAGAATCTGGCCATTACTGCCCAGTGCAGTACTCCTTTAACAGACAATTTGTGCTCCGAAGTTCCCTATTAGGTTAGCTGAGATTTTTTTTTCAGGTCTGCATCACAGTCTGAGGCTCTCGATAAGCCAATTCCTCTTCCTCTCTCTTTCTCTTCATGGACATTCAACCTCAGCCCCTCCCCCAGAAAATCTCTTGCAAAATCCATTTCACTTTTTGCTTTCCAGGGGAATAAAACCAACATATTATGTAATTAGCTTTTTACATGGATCATCTAATTTAGCCTACTAAAATATTATGGCTAGTCTCATTTTACAGGTGAGGAAGTGACAGCACAGAAATTAATTTGCCCAAGATCACAGAGTAAAAATAATATAACCAGAATTTGAACTCAGGAAATCTGACTCCAGAGTCCATGCATTCAATTGATATCTAGGGAGACAGGATATTATCTTGCCATCTTGGGGCTGGAGGAATGGCTCAAGTGGTAGAGTGCTTGCCTAGCAAGGTACAAAGCCCTGGGTTCAACCCCCAGTACTTAAAAAAAAACGTATTTATTCTGTATAATTTCAGGAAGCAAAAACAATAAAAGGATATTAGAGAAAAGATGATTTGGGGCTAAATATGAAAAAATTTTTCTTTTATTTAATAGTAAACAATAACAGAATGAGCTCCTTCATGAAGTGATCAGGGTCTGTCAACTGAAAGTTCAAATATTCATGGATATTGTGAATACGAGGCTTAATAAAAACAGATAAATGTTGACCTAGATCAGTAAAAAGTGTCTTACTAAGTATCATGTGGGGAGAAAAGGGTTCCACAGTAAGTAAGTTTGGGTAATATATAGTTGAACAAAGTTAAACAAATTTCTTTACTTTCACTCCTCAGTCTTTAAAATATTAATGTATATTTGCAAATCCCTACCTGATGATAAGAGTTATGTTGAAAACCCAGATTTATATGACTAAAGAACATTTCCTTGCTCCTCAGGGATACATTTTAGAAATCCTGGCTTAGGATGATTTGTTTCCAAAGTCAAGATTCAGTGATCCAAGAATTCCAAAAGAAGCAAACAAGGAAAAGGAGAATAATTTTCTAGCAAGTTAACAACTTTCCATCTAACCAAAAACATCACCTGTTAACTCTATATCAGTATTAGCATCTCTAATAACTTGAGAGTGGGAAGGTTATATAAAAGTTTTTTGGGCAGTTACTACAATCACCAGAATCATACAAAGGTCAATATGAGGTATCTTGAAGTTTTAAAGTTTTTCTCAAATTGGCAAGTGTTTTATTTCAGAACATTTTAACCTACTTTCAGTAATGCTTGTGCAATTTATTTTAATAAGAATTTTTAAACCAGGTGTGATTGATCATACCTGTAATCCTAGCATTTGGGAGGTTAAGACCCAGCACTTGGCCTAGTTCCAGGCCAGCCTGAGCTACAAAGCAAAACCCTACCTCAAAATAATTTTAAAAAGAGATGGAGAAGCCAGGCACAATGTCTCATGCTTATAATCCCAGCTACTCAGGAGGTGAAGATCAATAGAATTGTGGTTCAAAGCCAGTCTGGGCAAAAAGTTAGCAAGATCCCATCTCAACAAATAATCTGAGTATGAAAGTATGTTCCTATGGTCCCAGCTATGTGAGAGGCTGTAGGTAGGTGAACGGAGGTCCATGCTAGCCCAAAGGCAAGACCCTACCTAAAGAATAACCTTTAAAAAAAAAGAAAAACTGCTGGAGACAAACCTCAAGTGGCAGAGTGCTTGCTTAGCAATCACATGGCATTGAATTCAAGCCCCAGCCCTGCCAAGAAAGAGAGAGAGAGAGAGAGAGAGAGAGAATTTTGACAGACTCTTATGCTATGGAACAGTAATAAAAAAAAAAGTGCCACTTACTGTTTAATTTAATAAAACAAATTCTGACAGAGAAGTCTTAATCATGAGAGATTAGAAAAGAAGCAAATCATATAACAAAAATATATGCCTGAGTCAGAGGTCGTGGTGTACACCTGTAGTCCCAGCACTCTAGACAAAGCAGGAGGATCTCAAAGTTCAAGGCCAGCCCAGACTATATAGCAAGACCCTATCTCAAAAAAACCAAACAAAACAAAAATCATGTTTTTTCATGACTCTTACTGGAAAGACTCCAGAACTACTGCTTTTGTAACTATATGAAAAACATAACATTCAAAGCAATTAAAAGGTTAAATTCTGTGTGTAGGTGACTCACACCTGTAATCCTAGCAGCTACTCAGGAGGACCACAGTTCAAGCCTGGGCAAACAGTTTGAGAGACTCTATCTTAAAAATACCCAATACAAAAAAGGGCTGGAGGAGTGGCTCAAGTGGTAAAGTGCCTGCTTAGCAAGTATGAGGCCCTGAGTTCAAAGACCAATACTGCCAAAAAAGAAAAAAAAAAAAATAGTTGAGTAACAAACCAGGGCAAGTCTTTCAATTAAGTTCAAAGTCAACATTATAGTTACTAAAACTGATCCTTTTTATGGGTGGGTGGGTAGGGCAATGTTGAATTGAACCCAGGACCTTGCACTCTACCACTGAGCTACATCTCTAGCCCCTGGTTTGGTGTTTTGGGGGGCAGTACTGGGGTTTGAACTCAAGGCCTCATGCTTGGTAGGCAGGTGCTTTACCACTTGAGACATGGCCCCAGCCACCTTTGCTTTTTTTTTGAGATAGGGTTTCAATACATAGCTCAGGCTGGCCTCAAACTTGAGATACTCCTGCCTCCACTTTCTGAGTGTTGCCTCCACTCTAAAAGAGATCATTTTTGGCAACATGACATTTGAACTCAGGTCTTCATGTTTGCTAGGCAGGCGCTCTAGCACTTGAGCCACTCCGCCAGCCCTTTCTTGTGCTGGGTATTTTTGAGATAGGGTCTCACAAACTACTTGCCCAGCCTGGCTTTGAACCACAATCCTGCTGATCTGTGCCTCCTGAATAGCTAGGATTATAGGCATGAATACCCGTGTCTGGCTAAAGGTGATCTTAATCAAGTGGAAAAATACTATGGGCGATCCATGTATGTAGAATGAAGGCCCCAAAGTTGCACTTTATTAAAAAAATGGTTAACTGCAGTATTTCCAAACTGGTTTGAAAAAATATTAGAAAAATTAGCAAGTGATTATTGTTGTATTTGAACTATGAGTTACACAACATCATAGAAAAGCTTTAACATCTTGAATGGGCAATTAAAAAATAGGCTAATATTCTACATGAGAATAAAGAACAATGACTAATCTAAATTTATATAAAATTATATATCACTGATAGGTAAAGCAGTCCTTAAAATCTGTCATACTTAAGTGCTTACAAATATTAATATGCAAATAGATTCTAAATTTTCAGCAATGATTTAGCAGGGTTAAAGGAAAACTAAACCTAGGGCTTGAGATTACCTTTTATGTGACACCTTTTATATGGATGAAGTCCCTACACAACGATTCTCACCACCACCCAATGTGGTTAACCAATTCCACCCATTGTTCACTGAACAAGAAACTAGAAAGTTCATAGCTTTTATCCTCAAGCCAAAAAAAACTTACCATCAAAGAATCTGGCAATTTATCTGCAAGTAAAAGCTTTAACAATTTACCTAATGACTGTAAATAATAGTTATGAACAAATAGAGCCTTACCTTACCATTTCACACTTACAGGATAATTATAATTTTAAAAAAGACAAATAACAAGGATTGGTGAGGATGTGAAGAAATTGGAACCCTCATATACTTCTGGTGGGAATTGTAAAAAGGTACAGCTGCATTGTAAATACTCTGGCAGTTTCTCAAAAGGTAAACACAGAGTTACCATTTGACCTAGCAGTTTCACCCTATGTATATCCCAAAAGATATGAAACATATGTTTGCACAATAATTTGGACACAAACCTTCATAACATTATTCATAACAGCCAAACGGTAAAAATAATCCAAACTTATAAATGGATAAATAAAATTGGTATATCCATAGAACAGATTATTTGGCAATGAAACAAAATGAACTACTGATGCATTGCCATTGAGCCCTAAAACATCATGCTAATTAAAAGAAATCAATCCTATTTGTATAATTCCATTTTATTAAGTGTCCAGAATCAATAAACAAATCCATAAAGGCAGAAAGCACACTAGTGGTTGTCTAGGGCTAAGGGCATTAGAAAGATATGGAGGGGGGTAACTGCTAATTTGGATACCAGTTTGAGGAGACGGAAATGTTCTAAAATTAGACAGTGATGATGTTTACACAACTCTGGGAATAAACCAAAAACCACTGAATTTTACACTTTAAATAGGTCAATTATATAGTATGTGAATATCTCAATAAAACTATTATAAAAAATAGACCCTTAGCTAATATTCTGAATTTAATTAAAATATATGGGTCAGACACAGTAGTTCATACCTGTAATCCCATCTACTCAGAAGGTGGAGAACTGCAGTTTGAGCCCAGCCCTAGCGAAAAGTTAGCCAGACCCCATCTCAAACAACAATTCTGGCCTGGGGGTATGTACCTGTGATCCCAGCTATGCAGGAGGCACAGGTAGGAGGATTATGGTTCGAAGCTGGTGCCAGGCAAAAATACCCTCATCAAACAATAAGTAAAGCAAAAATGGCCTTAGGGTGTGGCTCAAGAGGTACAGCACCTGCCTAGTAAGCATGAGGCCCTGAGTTCAACACCCCAGTACTGCCAAAAAAGAGAGCGAGAGAAATATATATGCTCTTCATTTCACATTTTAAACTCTCCCTACAGCTAAAAGTTTTTTCAAGCTGCCAGAAGAATCAAAACCTGAATATATCTAAAACTTACCTAATAAATGAAAAACTCTAGACTTGTTACCATTTCCATAGGTCTTATTCTTAAGGTTCCTCTCAAAAAATAATAAATTATCATTTAAGTTTATTTAAATTTTTTAAATCTAGGACATACATTTGCTTTTTTAAAAGCAATAGTATTACCACCACAGATATTAAGTAGCAAAAATTTAGGGATATATTATAATAAGCAATAAAAAGAGAAGTATCAAATTAAACTATTATAGGCAAAGGCCTAAGGCAGAAAAATCATTTTTAAGTTTAAATAAACAAATATAAGAATTTAAAATGAAAAGACAATTTGCAGAAAAAATTCTAAGATTTTTGCATTAGTTCTATAATATAAAATTCTGGATACCTCAATATTCCCATTAACATGCATTAAGATCTCCTTTTCCCTCGCCCAATATAAATTCAATGACTTTTTCTTGACTTAATGTGTGTTCACAAAGCTCTCATCTTTACCTTATTTCATTACAGGCTTTCAAAAGGTATTAAGTAGAAAACATTACATACTATTCTAATTTTTACAAAAGTTCAGTTCTGTAAATGAGCTATTTAAAATAAAAGAAAGAAATTTAAAGTAATAATTTATAAAATAGGAAATATTTTATAAGTAGCATTTTGAAATTATTTTATTTAAATAAAATTTACTATGATAAAAAGACATTCTACTAACTACATTAATAAAATACTAATTCTACTGAAACCTTGGTTCATACTTAATTTCATAATCTCTAATATTTCAAATTTGATCATATTGATTTTATTTCTTAATAATAAACATTATAAATAATTAATGCTTTTAAAATTCAAACAGAGAAATATATTTTCCATTTCTAAAGTAACATTTATTTGCCAATGGGACTGAACTGTAGCTCTGATTTACACATTATATCATCTAATCCTCACTAAAAGAAACTGCCCAAGGTCACCTAGATTATAAGACTGGAACCCATATATGACAGGTTATAAAACCTAGCTCTAATCTACTACAGACCGTAAGGAAAAGTATTTATTTTGAAAACTCATCAGTTCTTAAATTAAATGTTTACTAAATTGATACTGTTTTTTTGAAAACTAAGTACATGAACTATTCTATTTTGTACCCACAACTATGTATTTTTCAATTATCATTATATACTAAGAATGGTACTCTATACACTAATCTATATTATACTAGTCAGATACATGAAGTAATATTAAAGATCAAAGTAAAACTGTTAAAATGGATAACATGCAACGAGTGCATGCTATACACACAGAATACTAATTTATTAAATGAATAGGAAGTTTATGTACTAAGAATTAAAACTATTTTCTATCAAAAATTGAAAAAAATTTCAAAAGTAGGCTTACTCTTTAAAAAAATTTAAAGTTAACAAGTTTTAAGTCGCACAGAAATTCCCAGGCCTGTTTTTTTGTTTCTACTTTCACAAAAGGAAGGATAGAAATGAACATTTACTAAGTACCTTCTATGTGACGACAATGAGGTAATTGCTTTTGATTACTTTTATCTCGTGGAACCTGTTCTACTTTCCTGAGAAGGGTACTGTTACTCCAAAAGAACATAAGAAGCTCAGAATCTAAATGTCACAATGCTCTAAGAGATGTAGTAAAGATTTCTGTCCACATCTGACTCTATACTCTCTGTACCACATCAGACAATTAATAAAAATATTACAATTGGGCACAGTGGTTCCTGTAATCCCAGCGATCAGGAAGCAGAGGCAAGAGGATCCTGAGTTCAAGACCACCCTGGGCTACATAGTGAGTTTGAGGCTAACTTGGGCTGCATAATGAGACCCTGTCTCAAAAAGAAAAATACAATCATAAAACACACGTATACCACCCTCTAGCAACAAAAGAACTTAAGTTAAAACCCAAGCAATTATCTTTTAATCAAGCTTTGTGCCTTGCAACCAAACCAGTCTGTGGCCAGCACATAACAGACGCCAAATAAAAATTTGGCGAATGGAATGAAAAAGAAAAAGGTTCATCTCCCCTCATTCTTTCTTTCTCAAGGAGGTAATATAAAACTAGTATTTACCAGGCAACATACACAATTATTATCTTAAAGAAAACACTGAATCAGGAATTGGAAAAGAAAGGAGTTCAATATTCCAGGAACAGTGGGAGGGAGAACAAAGGAGAATGATGGATGGGGTAAATTCAACTATGATATAATGCAAGAACTTTTGTAAATGTCATAATGTACCCCCAGTACAAAATAATATAATAAAAAATACTAAAAATAAATAAATAAATTTGAGGGTGGGGGGAAAAGAGTTCAAACTCCAGTACCACCACAAAAAAAAAAAAAAAAAAGGAATTGGAAAAGAAAGGAATAACCATATATAATTTTTTTTTCAGTGCTGGGTATCAAACCCAGGGCCTTGCACATGGTAGGCAAGTACCCTACCACAGAGCCACATACCCAGCCCCTACTAATGTTCTTAAAGAGCAAGATACTAAGTGAGACACAGAAGCCCTAAGCAGAGCTCTAGCACATTCTATTCAATTACAACATTTTTCTGACTCTGTCTTGTAACAATTAAACTTGTCCTGCTTCCACAATTAGCTAATTGCTAGCAAAAGCCTTGGTTATTTTTGAGTTTCCCAGAACACCTAAGACAAGAACTACACTTACTATTAATAGCTGAAATTTTATACAATACCTTTTAAGATTGTAATATTTTTTCAGGTACTTTATCCTAAAAACCTTGCAAAGTATAAGAACCATCTGCATTTTACAGATAATAACATTGAGGTCCATAAAATGGTATGATAAGTGCCCAGTTATCCTTCTATACCACAGCTACCAGAGTAAGCTGAGTATGCTCTAAATAAATATTTGTTGATTGAAACAACTGTCCCTCAACGTATCATTTTTCTTTCTACATTTTAACACCATTATCTGTAGCTATGAGAAATGACTGTACTGCCACTTAAAAATGAAAGTTTTGCTAGAAAACTGACACTTTCATTCAGCTAGGCAAGGTTAGCGAACTTTCATCAGTAATTCTCAAACTTTAGTAGGACTAAGTATCAGGAAGCTTGATTTAAAAAAAAAAAAAAATTGAGATCTTAGGCCACTATTACCCCTAGAATTCTGATTCAAAGGGCCAGGAAGCTGCACAAATTAATCAGCACTCTCACCTGATTCTAATGTTGATGGTCTTTAGAGATGGTTCCAATGTAGCTTACAGGTTTTATACAAATCACTGACTATAAATTTAGTCAGTACTTTTTAACTTAATACACAAAAATAATAATTTTTTAAATCACCATCAGTACAGGCCCATTTTAAACTTCAACCATCAAAACATACTATCTGTGGTTACAAGAGCTCTCTCCCCAGTTATTAAATTCTTACTGACAGCCAACACAGTATCTTTCTGTGCTTTACAAATTTTCTACAATAAGGATCTTTTTCATGATTACAAAAGTTTTAGAAGTACGTATAAATCCTACAAACCTTCACATACATCATAGGAAAACAAGAATAACCTGCAATCGTATGTATCATAAACGAGAAGCACCCAAATACCTGACATACAGTATCAATACTGTAATCGCTGACATCTTTTTTACATTAAGACAGAACAAATCGTTTTACTTCTACAATTTAGAATATATCCCATTTCCACCAGGCACCTGCTATTAGAGTAGTTACCATGACTTAAAATTCTTTGGTCATCCGTCCTCTAATCTACTTAGGTGGAACATTTTTTTTGTACCGAGAACCGAAAAATTCAAGTATTTCCTCTCTTACTGGGGGTGGCGAGGGAAACAGATCTTTGTAAAAGATATTTTTGTGACTGTGAGTGCTTAGGAAACAGCGTCGTAAAGGTGGAATGAGGCTTTCTCCAAGGCAGAAGCAAGATGTAACCAAAGGAGGAAGGGATGAGCTAGCTAGGGGTAGGTGATGAAATTTCACCTCAAATGCAACGCAAAACGCGGTCCTCTAGCAAGCGAGACAGATCCATGAATGACACTCCAAGAGTACCAGGGGCTCGCCGGGCCCCGCACTCTGCACCTCAATTCTCACGGTGCCCTGCCCCCTTTATCCTCCCCCGGACGCTGCGGGACTCGGTGTGAGGCGCTGGGAAGCCAAGCTGTTTGCAAACAAGCGTCCCCTGCCTCCCTCCGGGATGCACACGCAGGGCCCGGGGGAGGAAGCCAAGCTCGGCTCCGCCCGGGACAGACCCCTCTTCACACACCCGGCCGCGCCGGGATCCAGGCCCCGCGAGGGCTTCCCGGCCGCGCGGGGCCTAGTCGCTCCCCACGAGCCTCCGGCCTCCCGAGGGACGCGGGGAAGGAAGGGCCGAAGCACCAGAGCAACGCGGTGGACACGGCGGCGGCCGCAGCGGCAGGACGCGCCGTCCGCCCGGCCCGAGGGCAGCCGCCAGGGCCCCCTGGGTGCGGCGGGAGGGGGCGACCCCGAGAAGGCGTCGCGCCACACTCACCTCGAGCAGCGGCCGCCGCCGCTTCGGCATGGCCGGCGGCGGGGGGGGTCGTCCTGGAGCCGAAAGCCTTCTCCTCCTCCTCCGGAGGGCACCAGCGCGGCCCCAGGATCCGCCGCGAAGCCTTGCAGTCCTGAGGGGGCTGTGGTCGCTGCGGCAGCGGCGGCTGAGGCCCAGAGTTCGCCCGGCCGCATCGGCTCCCGGGCCGCCGCACCTACGCGGGACCCGGGGAGCACCGCGGAGCCAGGCCGGGGACTCAGGCTGCGGCGGGACAACCGAGGTGCTGCAGACAGGCAGCCTCGGCGAAGCCTCCTCCAGCGTTGCGGTGGCCGCTCCAGCCACCCGCGCTGCTGGGCCACAGCGCCCCCTGGACCCCACGTCCGGCTACGGCGCCGGGACTGCGGCGGCCGCGCTGGGCACGAGCGGCAGGGAACGCTTAGGAGCGCGGCCTGGGGGTGGCGGGGCCCCCGCGCGTCCTGCGCAGCCCGCAGCCCGCCCCTGACGACGTTTCCCGAGAGCCGGAAGCCCTAGGTTCCCACCAACCCCCGGAGGTCCCCACCCCAGTCAGACTTCAGCCCCTTTTCCTTCTCTCCAGAAGGTACGTGAAAGCTCCGGTCACTTGAGCTCGCACCTGAGCGCGGGAGTGTGCGGGAATCAACTCGTTTCGTCAGTCGTGGGGGCGGGGGGTACCCTTCTAGTCCCTTAAGTGTATCTGGATGGAAGAAGAGTGACCCAGAGTGAACCTTTTGACACCCACACCCACACTCACTTACACTCCTCTCCCAAAGCAGATGAAGGAATTCTCTTTGACCTTAACTTGTTTTGAATCCACTGTGCAGATCACTATAGAAATTTTCTACAGACACCAAACCCTTAACCACTGACATCTCCCCCCAAAAAATAGGGAAAAAATATGCTGAGGAAGAGAAGACAATAGCCAACGGGTTATCCTGAAATTCATAAGCAACTTAAAGGTAAGAAAAGAATGATCCTTTTACTAATCCTCTTCCCAGCCGTCACCTCTTCTCTCCCACCTCTCTGTCCCCCGTTCCCTGCCAAATCCTAAATAAGGCGCTAAAAGAAGGAAAACGTTTTATGTATATTGGCTATGGAATCCTTCTGTTTACAGATGTCTCCTGTTTGATCACGCTCAGCCTCTAGGGTGCAAACTGAACCAAAAACAAAAGAAACAAAAGACTATCAGAAGGGAAGAAAAAAAAAGAAATTATGCAAATCCTCTGGCCCCCAAATTTTTCAAATACAGTATTTTTTCTGAGTGGTATGCTATAATAAGGAGGGACTTTGGTGTCAGACAAATTCTGATGCTACCAATTCCAGTTCCATCACGTGTAGCTTTATGACCCTGGAAATTTATGTAATATTTTGAACTTCAGTTTTCTCTTGCCTATCTTGGTGATTGTGAAGATTGGAGATGGGCGGACTGGCCTATAGAAGGTGCTTAATAAATGTTAGTTCCAATTTCTGTTGATTCCAGAACAATCTTACTCTTGGTCTTTGTTAGGCTTAAAATTGTACCAATCTGTTTTTGTTTTTTCTCTTTGCAGTGTATTCCTATCAAAATATGAGTGCATCATTCTTTGTCATTCCTGGTCTGTGAATAATGGATAATGGAATAGTGAAATAATGGATTTATATAACATCTCTCCACTGAAGAATAGAGCTTAGGGCTGACCGAGTAGCTCAAGGAGTAGAGCACATGCGTAGCAATCATGAGGCCCTCAGTTCAAACCCCAGTACTGAAAAAAAAAAAAAAGTAGAGCCTAATACTCTGAATTTTTGACATGCTGTTGCACAGCATATATCAACATAGAACCAGTACATATTTCTATATAAAAGTATTATAAGGCAATCTTACCTTACTGCAGTTTATGGCCTAATAATAAATCATAATGAGAAAATTACATATGGTCTCCAGGAAATGTTCACATAATAACTGAGCAGCCACCTAGAGAAAATAAAACCTAAGTGTTCTCATCAATGAAAGCTGTTGCTATACAATCCAAAGTGTGCCTTTGCCACATACTTCTGAGTCACATTACCAAAAAAACCAAAAAATCACTATCCCCTTTTTATGATAAGAGAAACTGGGACTCAGAAGGGAACTGTGATTCATCCTTAACAATTCTATGAATTAGGTACCATTTTACATGTGAAATACATCCAACAAAAAGCTGGAAGTAGACCCTGAGATTCCATCAGTCTTCTGTCTGAGAACCCTAACAGTCCTTTCAGCAATCTTAAGAAAATGTTGTAAGGGTAAGTTACTGTTGCTGGATATTTTCAGTCTAGAGAAATGGGCCCTTTAATTTAAATCAGTTTGGCAACCTAACATTAGCACTGTGCTTTCCAAGTCTAGATCACTACCACTGCAAGAAATCTGCATTTGTTTATGAATAATCATGCTACCCAGGGTGTAGCTACTATGTGAAGATGACTCATTTGTTCCCAGGACTAGTTTCCTCTTGCTTCACACTTTCTCCCCTTCTGTTCAAATTCTGTTGCTGTTGGAGGCTGCCTTTATCATCACCACTGCCTCCCTGATCATAGAAGTTTACTTAAGATCCTTTTGTCTGCTACAGTTTGAATTATTTGGTTCTTCCTACCAGTTTGAGCTCTGCTCCTGAAAAGTTTCTTACCTGCTTTCTGTCCTTCTACTAAAGATCTCTTTTTCATTTTAATCCACCTTGACCTGCTTTCAACTGATTTTGTTATCCCACTCAATTTTGCATTGATTTTCAAAAATATCCAGTGACTCTAAAATACCCCTTTATTCCCACCCAGGTAGACCTTCCCACTTTCATTTTTATATCATACCCATCCTTTAGAAAGCTAATATTTTAAGAACAATTTCTTTAAGTGAGTTTAAAGTCACCCTAGCAAAATTTTCTTTGTTCTTTAAAATTTGGGCCAACCTGGGCATGGTGGCAGTAACCTGTATTCTCAGCTACTCAGAAGTCTGAGACGGGGAATCACTTGAGTCCAGGAGTTTGAGGCCAGTGTGAGCAATGTAGGGAGACCCCCATCTCAAAATAAAATAAAATTTGGGCCAAAAAGATGTCTATTTCCTGGCATGGTGAATGTCATCATCCACCCAGGTGCCTAATCCAAAAATTTGAGCATCTTCCTTAATTGGTCATGAAGTTTGGTAAATGCTACTTTCTTGCGGTTTTTTTTTTTTTGTGGCAATACTAGGGTTTGAACTCCAGGCTTTGCATATGCTAGACAAGTGCTCTACCACTTGAACCACTCAACCAGTCCTTTTTGCTTTTGTTATTTTTCAAAGAGAGTGTTGCATGTATGCCCAGGTTGGCCTAGACCACAATCCTCTGTTTACATTTCACATGTACTAGGATGACAAGAGCCACCATGCCCAGCTTTTTATTAGTTGTGATGGCATCTCAAGAACATTTTGCCAGAGTCAGTCTCAAATCGCAATCCTCCCAATGTCTGTCTCTAGAGGAGCTAGGATTACAAGTGCAAGCCACAGCACCTGGCCACACTTTCTTGCTTTTTAAATTACTCTCTTCTCCAACTTCACTACTACTTCCTTTGGTCTGAAACATATGATGAATAAGTTACAGGTATGCTGAAGGCAAAGTAGGGAAGATGAATGAATGGATATTGTGTTTGTATAAAAGAGCATAAACTGTATAAAAGTTTATTGAAAGGAAGGCATAAAACTTCTTCTAAGCTCTTATCAACCTTTGTGTGTTCCCATTTATAAGTCTTCATCACTACAGTATTAATATCTATTTTATCTTTGTCCCTAAAGCCAGTCTTAGCTCTGGTACTGTTAAGCTGAACTATACCTCATGAGGGAATGTTAAGCTGGACTGAACCTCATGAATCTAGCTAGCCTATACCTACCTGCTCAGTGACTTTTTTAGGCCTTTCTCCTTACCTTTCAGGGCCTGCCAAAAATAAGAATCCCTTCAACAGGTGTAGCCCAGAACTGAACCCACCTACTGCTACCAGCTGTGGCCTCACATTCTTCTGCAATCACCAACCACTGCCGACTCCAGCCCAGAATCTGTTACCAAACAGATGAGACTCAGAGCAGCCTAGAAGTCAGCAAATCACCCCAAACTTAAAAAGGAACTTGGGAACATTTAGGAGCTTGATACGTTCCTTAGTCATTTAAAACCAAGAGCAAAATGGGTTCTAGTCTAGAAATTTAGCATAAAGAAGTAATAACATATATAAACAAAGATATATGACAATGATTTTTATTACATGTTTTACTAGAGGTTTATTATATAAAAATATGAGAATCCTAAATAAATTACATTACTTCTAATAAATATTATGCATTCATTAACAACTGTTATTAAATAAATTATTTATTTATTTAGATTGTAGTTGGGTTTGAGCTCAAGGTTTCTTGCTTGCTAGGCAGCCATCTACTACTTGAGCCATGCCCTCAACCCTTTTTGTTTTTAGTTATTTGAGTCTCAATTCAGACTGTACAATTCTACCTACAGTATCCTGTATAGCTGGGATTACCACACCTAGCTTATTTGTTGAGATCGGGGTCTCACTAACTTTTTATTCAGGCTGGCCTCAAACTTCATCCTCCCAGTCTTCACCTTTTGAGTAACTCGGATTAGAAGCATAAATGACCACACCCAGCAGTTTTTAAAGAATATTAAATGATTTTGAAAGTGCTTATGATTCAGTATCAAATTAATAAAAGCACTAGGTAAGACTAGCATAGGATTCCAATTATGTTTTTCATATATTTGTAAATGTGATACTTGGAAGGAAATAATTCAAAATGTTATGCTTGTGGAATTTTTTGACTTTCTATTTTCAAATAGTTTCAGATTTAAGGAAAAATTGAAATAGTATCAAAAATATACATTTTACCCATATCTAACCACATTTGTCATTCTTGTCCTCATTCTCATTCTGTTTCTCTCTCTCTCTCTCTGTGTCTTTCTCTCTCTAGTGACACTGAACACTGGGGGGAGGGGCTCTACTCAGGGCCTTTACTCAGGGCCTTGCACTTGTTAGGCAGGTGCTCTACCACTTGAACCACATCCTCAGCCCTTTTTGCTTTAGTTATTTTTGGGATAGGGTCTCACATTTTTGCCCTGGCCAGTCTGGAGTGCCATCCTTCTATTTATGCTTCTTGTATAGATGGGATGATAGCTGTGCACTGCTATGCCCAGCTATTAGTTGAGATGAGGTCTCCCTAACTTTTTGCTCAGGCTGTCCTCAAACCAAGAACTGCCCCATCTCCACCTCCTGAATAGCTAGGATTACAGACATGAGCCACCATACGCAGATTTTTTTTCTATCTCTAGAGATAGAAAAGAGAGATAGAGATAAAGAGACTGCTATAATTACTTTGTGATCCTTTATTCCTAAATATTTTCAGTGTATTTCCTCAAAACTAAGAGTACAAATATCACAGTATAATTATCAAGATTAGATATAACATTGATATAGTACTATTATCTGTAACTTTATTCAAATTTTGGCAACTATCTCAATAATGCTCTTTATAGAAAATTAAATAAAAATTTTGTTCTGGTCTAGAATCCAGTGCAGGATTACACACTATTAATAGTTTGTCAAGCTTTTTTTAAAATTTCCTTTAATTGGAACAGTCTCTCAATCCTTATCTTTCATGATCTTAACATTTTTGAAAATACAAGCTATATATTTTGTAAACTTTCTCTCAATTTGAGTTTGTTTGATGTTTCTTCATAATTTGATTCAAGGTATGTGTTTTTGGCAGGAATACTACAGAACTGATTTGTCCTCAGCAAATCATGTTGAAAGCATGTGATATCTATATATCCCATCACTGATGATAGCAACATTGTTTACTTGATTAAAGTGGTTAGTATTTGCCAGGTTTCTCCACCACGAAATGGCTTTCTTTTCCTTTTCTTCCTTTTTCCTTTCTATTCTTTTCTCTCGTTTTTCTTTTTAGATGGTTGCCTAGGCATGGACTCAAGCAATCCTCCCACCTCAGCCTCCTGAGTAACTATGAACACTTACAACTACACAAGCTTATAAAATAACTTTTTATCTCTGTAATTAATAAATATCTTATAGGGAGATCACTTGAGAATACCCATACCTTTTAACATTCATTGATGGTTCTTGTTTAAAACAATTATTACTATAGTGATTATCAAATGATAATTTTCTAATTTCATTATTATCATTTCTTACACATTTTATGTCTTTCTACTATATACGAATGCTTTTTGATTCTCCTCCAATCCTTTATTTATATCAAAATGAACTCGCAGATTTTTATTTTATGAATTTATCTATGAATTATATAATCATTATTGCCATTATTTATATTGGCACACAAGTTACTCCTGATTCAGCTGGCTTATATGTTCTTTTAGCATTTCTTCATCATTTTTTAAGGCTTCATTTTCTTTCTGGCACTATATCCCAGACTCACTTTGTGCTTTCCTAGTCCCAGCCCTGGAATCACCCATTTTCCCTAAAAGCCCTAATTCCATTTAGTAGAGAAAAGTATTTAGAAATAAAGACCTAAATGCTAACTGTCCTCACTGCCACTATGGTACTGTTACTTCTAGGCTCTCTCAGTAAGCACTCCACTTTTACATGAACAACATATAAACTATGGTTATTTAGATGTGGGAATTTGGCAGACATATTCTCAAAAACGAACAACCTAAGTCTGTTACATTGAGGAGAGCAACTAAAATTATTTGTTGCCAGTGACAAAAGTCAAGCTTCAAATAAATACTAGAATTTTGAAGAACATATTCACTTCCACAAACTTTGTAGCATCCAAACTTTTCTGAAGAAATAGGTGGTGTTTTAACAAGTGTTGCAGTTTTTTTTAAATACTGCATAATGAAATGTGTCAACATTTGAAAAATTTGCATGACTCAATGAACTAGCATTTTTTCAATGCATGATGTTGCAAAAGCATGTATGAGCAAAACATCCACTTAAACTATAATGTAAGCCAATGAATTTTAATGTGATAATTTCAGAGCCTACATTCAACTAACCTTAAGAAATTACCACTTTGCTGACAAGCTGAAGTGGTAGAGCACCTGCCTAGCAAGCATGAGGCCCTGAGTCAAACCCCAATACCACCAAAAAAAAAAACAGAAAGAAAGAAAGAAAAGAAAAAGAATGAAAGAAAGAAAAAAATAAAATTACCACATTATTTAAAAAATAAAACAATGTAATATGGTACATGTATAATCCCAAAACTCAGGAGGCTAAGGCAGGAAGATCACGATGTAGCCAGCCTTGGCTACATAGCAAGTCCCTAATCTCAAAAAAACAAAAACACAAATTATCATTGTAGCCAGTGGCACACACCTATAATCACAGCTATTGAGGGGAGGCAGAGGCCAACACAGGGATAGCCTTATAATTCATGGCAAAGACTTTGAATTTTATCATAGGCAGAAAGAAGCCTTTGGAGCTTTTAACTTGGTTGATATTATTAACAGATTTGATTTTAGAAAATATCACTGTAACTGCTGTGTGGGGAACAGATTAAAGGAAATTTATAAGTGTCTATTGCAGTTATCAGGCAAAAGTGATGATGACCTGAATTAAGATAGTGTAGAGAGAATAGACATTTTGGCATGTGTAAAACAAAGAGGGAATCATGTAAAGAAGAGAAGTCAATGACACTTGGGTCTCCAGTGTGTTAGTTCTATCAGACAGGGAGGCAGGGAGTAGAGAAGGAAGAGGCTTGAGGGAAAAGGTAATGAGTACCATTTCAACATATTGACAGATTAAGAAACTGAGGTTCAGGTTCACAGAGGCAAAGTTACCTGTCTAAGGCAACTGGAAGTGGCAGAGCTAAGATTCCAACCCAGGTCTGTGACTATCAATTTCCCTGTTGCTTCAGCATGCCACACTTCCTCCCACACAGGGTAGGAATGTACACCAACCTGTAGGGAGGGGCAAATGGCATGGACTACTTACAATGTGAGTGAACTTCCTTCATACAATTCAACTTTGAGTAATAACACAATAGGATATTTTTATAAGCATAATTATTATTATTAACGTTCTGTCCTTGATGACTCACACTGCCATCCTCTGGTTCCAGTAAGGAAGTGCTAGGATATACCTGATACTGGGGAACGTTTATGATGTATTTTTTATAAGGTTTACTTATGAGGTAGTACGCCATGTATGGTACAATGGAAAAACTAGAAACCTGTGTTCTAATGATGTAAACATGGATTGGGCAGTGGAAGAAAGTTGTTATTTAAGCATTTGGATTTTACTGGACTTTACTTCAGAGTGTCCAATTCAGTCAGGACTCCTTTAGCCCACCAGCTTATTCCATACTACCCACCATGCACAGAGATAGTGAAGTATAGTGGATAGTAGTGTACAATGTAGTACAGCTCTTTGGGATGAGCAGATCTCAGTTCAAATCATAGTTCCACTAATTTCAGACTGGTGGAAGTCATTTATTCTGAGCCTTATTTTCTTACCTTTGTAAAGGTTATCAAGAAGTTCTAAGCATACAGTAGGCACTCAGTTAAAGTATATTATCATCCCTTGCCTTTCCTCTTGTCATTTTAAAAATCTTAAACATTGCTTCTAATCTCTATCTCTGACAGCTCCAGAGTTAACACTCACTTTCTCCTGTTGGGGGTACAATCCAGGGCCTTGTACATATATGCAAGTGCTCTATCACTGAGCTATATCCCCACCCCTGAACAGTTTCTTTGTACCCTTTCCTCTTATTCCTGGTATGCATATATTCTCTCATAATCAGAAAAGCAAATAAACAAAAAATTTTTTTTGAAATACAGCATAGATCAACCATTATAGCCTAGTGACTCAAAGGGTTTACTTTATTTGGGTATACTACAAACTTCTGTTGTATATATGAGTAAATGATGTGGACTCGTGTGTTTTTTTATGTGAATTCAGCTCACTTCTACAATCACTGAGTACTATAATTCCAGCACTGTAGGAATAGAGAGTATGGGGGAGGAGTAGTGATTTTGCATGTATTTATGTATATGTGTATATGTGCTTTGACTGAAGAAAAAGAGAAATCATAAAACAGAAAATTGAGGTAAAAGCAGTGTTCATGTTGGTTTGTGAGAGCTGATTGTTAAATTTTAAGCCAATTGTTAAAACACAACCAGGCAGGCATTCTACCACTTAAGCCCCACACCCTCAGCCTTTTTTGCTTTGGTTATTTTTTGAATAAAGTATCACGTTTATGCCCTGGCTTGCTTGGACTGTGAGCCTCCTGTTTATGTTTCCCACATAGCTGAGATAACAGGTACATGCCACCACATGTGACCAAAAGCATGAAGATTCCTATGGAAAGTAACACGAGCAAGAAAATTTCACATTAAAGGAATCCTTCAAGGTATTTTACAACATTGAAAGTGCAAAGAAAAAAATTGTGGAAATAGATCCGAATTTAGAAAGAAGTAGGACCATGTTGCAAGCATAGAAAACATGGGTTGCTATAAATTATATAAAAAGAAAGAAAGAAGGCACTGTTCAAATTACTTGATAATTTTTACAAAGAAAATATTTTAATTCTCAACATTTCAGATTGGATGTTTTCAATTATAGTGTACTACATCATTCAGTGGAGAAAGAGTAGGCTGAAATCAGGAGAATAGAGATTCAAGGTCAGCACAGGCAAACAGTTCACAAGACCCCCATCTCCAAAATAATCAGAGTGTAATGGACTGGAGGGGTAGCTCAAGCAGTAGAGTGCCTGCTTTGCAAGGATGAAGCTCTGAGTCCAAATTCCAGTACCACCAAAAAATATGAACTCAAAATGGATCAAAGATCATATGTAAAAGCTAAAACTATAACATTCTAAAAAATTCTCAGAAGGAAACATGGATATGCAACCATAGGAATTTAATGAAGGCAAACGTACTCATATACATGAAGAAAGTTGTGACCAAAAGCATGAAGATTCCTATGGAAAGTAACATGAGCAAGTAGTTAGGATTACAGACTTGAACTACTGCATACAGCCTTTCTAAGTTTATTTTCTAAAAACCAAAATACAATGAAAAATCTTTCTTCCTTCTACAGGCTTCATATGTAAGTGTTCAATACATTTTTATTATTGTTATAATTACACTTACTGATTATAAGTTGATCGAACATACTCAGAATGTTCTAAATTCTCTCAAAAGATAGAAGTCTGATTAAAAAAATCTCTCCTGCTTAATAATTTTCAGTGATTTCCCAAGGCCTATACATACAAAGCCCAAATTTTATACTGCCATTCAGGATTCTTAACTCTCTGGTCCCAACTGCCAGTCTGGAATCTCTAGTGTAGTGAAAAAAATAAAGGCATAGAAGATTTGCTATCCCACTTCAGTCACTTAACCTGTTTCCTCATCTGTACCACTGGGATAGTAATTGCTACCTCACAGATAAACTAATCTTACTTATGATAGCTACTCATTGTTGCAATTACTAAGTGTTGGCTTGTATATATAAGAAACATTATGACAAATATTATCTACCTGGAAAGAGTGTGATGAAGTAGGTGATTTTTTTTTAGGGTGAGAAAACTTAAACATAGTGAAGTTAAATAACTGTCAAATATAATTATCAAATATAACCCAGATTCAAACCCAGGTCTAGCAGTCATCACAGTCCACAGTATAAAACCATTGTGTTTTAAAGGACTTTGTGCACAGTAAAGGGCTGTGAAAATTGGCTATTAATCACTGTCTTCATCTCCTTCTTCCTTAGATCCAAAGCTTTGATTACACAGAGGAATTTCTGTGTAATTCTCAAAATCACTTTTACAGGTCTGTACCTTTACCTGTATTATTCTTTCTGCCTCTCAAAACTATCTTCCTTTCTCAAGAGCCAGCTACCCCATAACTTTTCCTAACATACTGGCATATCCTTCACTCTGTCAAAAGTAGGCAATAAAATTCCTCCATCCTTGTCTTTCTGTTCCTTTATACTGGGCAAATGTTCATTAGATAATTTTTGAACTCATTACTTTTAAATAATTCATTATAAATTTAATTAAACCAATCAGAGAAATTTTCTTTCCAAAGAGCCTTCTATTATCCCAAGAGAAACAGACAAGTAGCAGTATAATTCAAGCCATGTCCAACAGGTGGCACAGTAGTCATAGTCAAAGCAATCAGAAAGACTATAATTAGAATAGCTAATATTTGCATAATGTCTACAAAGCTCTTCTACGTCTTATTATCTATATGCATTCTTATCCCCAATTTACAAATAAAGAGGAGAAACAGAAGACTTTTCCAAATCCCACAATCTTCAAAACACATTATCAATTAGGTGAAATGATACCCAGAGTCCAACAGAGAGAGGCCTTGTGATTTACCTTCCAAATTAACTTACTCCGTGAAAATTTGCTTTAGGAAATTCAACACTTTGGATGAACCTTTACATTTTAAATATTTATATGGGAAATGGGTTTGTATGAAATATTTTAATTCATTCATACTTTAGTATTTTATATATATATATTTGTGATACTGAGGCTTGAACTCAGGGCCTTCACCTTGAGCCACTCCACCAGCCCAATTCTTTGTGATAGGGTCTTTCGAAATAGGGTCTCGCAAACTATTTGCCCAGGCTGGCTTCGAAATGTGATCCTTCTTATCTCTGCCTCCTGAGTAGCTAGGATTATAGGTGTGAGCCACTGGCACTCAGCCCAAATATATTCTTGAGAGGCACTTGACCTAAGTAGTTTTGATGGCCACAGTAAGAGTGCAATGTGAGCACTGGCGACATGAAGAAAAGCCACGAAGATGAGATTGTGGGTTAAGGAAAGGAAAGGGGAACTGTAGGAAGTTTCCTTAACAACAAAATTTTGCCAGGGGACAATCTGATACCTTATTGCTGTGGCCATTGCCAAGGGATTCTATTCATCAAGAAATCAGTTATTCCAAGAATTTGAGAGCACAGTTTATAAGAATGTATAAAGTATTATGCCTGGGAAATTGTCAAGAAACGCTTTTCAACATCCTCTAGCTAGAAGCTAGAAAACTGAGAGTCAAATCTGGGGTTAAAAGAATGAAGCAGGAATTAAAATGACAAAATATACAATTCCAAGTTTGGTGCCTAGAGTTTAATTAGAATCTCAGACTTTGATGGATCTGAGATTGCAAATGAAATCTAAATACAGGTTCAGTGACATATGCCTTTAATTCCAGCACTCAGAGGCTGAGGAAAAAGGATTACTTGAACCACTAGTTCAAGATCAGCCTGGGCAACACAGTGAGACTCTGTCTCAAAAACAATAGCAGCAAAAAAGAAAATAGAATCTGGATGTCACAAATTAGACCAGAGCATTACAAATACAGACTCTTGGATTGCCATTACTGAAATTCCTCAAGTAGGAGTTCTGGTTCTGGTCATTGAACTGACTGTATGACTCAAGTACCAAGTAAAATTTTGGAATTCAAGTATCAGCTGATTTGTAATAGAAGAAAGGAAACCTGAGGTTTCAATAAGTAAAATTTGAAGTTCAGTAATAGACTCTCTGGCTCTGAGTTGAAACCTGAATTTCTAATCTCAGGTAGGATCTGAAATTATAAGAGTAAAATCTAGAGGTGGAATTCAGTTTCAGAGAAAGAACCTGGAATAGAATCTGCAGTTATAAGACCAGAACTTGGAATTATATTCTTAGAATCTTGCTTTTTGAAACTAGAACTTTAGTTCCAATAATTTAATATTGAAGTTTGAGTGCTTAACCTGAAATGCAAGTATAAAATATGGAGTATATTGAACACAACTTTGAGTTTTGATAAAGAATGTTTAGTTGCCATAGTAGAACCTTGAAATACAATATTAAATTATGAAATTCTAAGATTAAAGTCTAGCATATTAAGTTAGTGTTAGAATTAGCCTTCAGTAGCAATAACGCTAGTAGCTAACATTTAAGTGCTTAATATGTGTCTGACATTCGTCCAAGTGCTTTACATGTACTATTTTGCATTTACCATTTGCAAAAAAAAAGTCCATGTCTGGCAAATACTATTGTTATCATTCCTATTATACAGATGAGGAAACTGAGGCAAAGAGAAGTTAAGTAACTTTTCAAAGGTCAAACACCTGAGAAGCACAGAGATGGAATCTGACCATAAGTAGTCTGGCTCCAGAGCATATCCTTTTAATCACTATGATAAGTACCTCTGGTATCTAGCATCTAGAATAACCTTGAATTCCTTTAGTAAACCTTGGAGTTTAACAGATAGAATCTGGAGTTACTGTAATAGAAATTGTAGTCCCAATAACTGCATTTTTTGATGATATAGTCTGTATTTCCAATGATAGAATGAGAAACTCACATTATAGAATCTGGAGTTCTAAACAAATTATTCACTTCTGAAATTAGATCAAAGAACCTCAATTTAATCCCAATAATTGAAGTTTACTACTACTACTACTAATAATAATAATTGGAGTCTACTACTAAAACTTCAGCTTCAACTCTGAACCTTTAGGTCTAATTCCTATAATCTGTTTCTTAGAATAAAGTCTAAATTCCTATAGTAGAATTTTAGTTTCTGAGAGTATAACATTGAGTTTTACTGTTTTAATTGTGGAATTAATTAAGGTTTAAATTATTAAAGGAAGTCCTCACATTCCAAGATTAAGATTCCAAATTAGGATTACCATAATGGAATCTTAAAATGCAGTAGTAGAATGCAAGCTGCAGTAATAAAATCTTGGGTTCAAAGAGTGCAATGTGATGTTCTAAAAGTAGGATATATGGTTCCAAGAATAGAACCTGGAATTCTAATGTTAGAATCTTGGGCCTTCATAATAGAGTTATTAGAATGGTAGAATACAAATTTTAAGGAATAGAATCTGGATTTTTCAAAATAGAAGTTGAAGTTCCAAAAGCAGCATCTTGGGCTTTAGGAACAGAATCTGATTGTTTAATGAGAAAACATGAACCTCACAGAATAGAACCTAGAGTTCCAATCATAAATTACTGGCTTCTTAAGAGTAGAATCTGTAGTCCAATCAAATAATTGCATAGAATGATAGTGGAGTATGAACTATCACTAGTAGAATCAAGTATTCTCAGAGTAGATCTGGAAGTTCATCATTAGCATCTGGGGTTCACAGAATATAACCTGGAAATTCCATAGAACAATTCAGAGTTCTAAGTAAAGAAGAACTTGGAATTGTGACAGGGGACTCTTGATATCGTAAGTTTTCCACCTCAGATTTCAATTCTTATCTTGAGCTAGAAGTGGATTTGTTATGCCTCCTATTTTTAAAAAAATCACTGTTTCCTGTTCAGTGAAGGAAGATTCTTAATCAGTGAGTAGGAGTTTTGCTGCCAGTTTGAAATTGTATAGAATTGATTGGAACCTTCTAATGATAATGAAAGTTATTTGGCTCTAAATAAAAGAAATCTTCTAGTCCATAAGTCATGGAATTAGGCCTGTGTTACATGTTCTGGGATATTTCCCAGAGAAGACCTATTGTTGTTCTGGAACTAGTCATGAGTAAAGCAATACAAGTTTGACATAGTGAAGAATGTAATCCAAGGCTACAATGTGTAGACTGGCATTCAGACCAGGGGGAAAGAGATCAGTGTAAGCTCTAATAGTCAGGAAGGTCCTACCAGAGGAGGCATTTCAAAGAACACAGAGAATTAAAACAGAGAAGAGGCACGCATTTCAGATGGTAAAATAAATAAAAACATGGAAGTAAGGAGCCACCATAGTATACACTAACAAATTCTTCAGCAAAAAAGTTTATTATTCACCAAGCACAATATAGGTCCTGGTAAAGAGAAAGCACAGGTAGTAATGTGTGCCTCTGAAATCATGTAGAAAGAAACAATTATTATGACTTTGGAATTAAACATAACTGAGTTTGAAAGGCAGGCCCATTAATTTACTAGCTATGCAATTAGGTAAGTCCCTTTATGTCTTTGAGGGGATAATAATACCTTTTTGAGAAATGTGGTTTGAACATTCATGAGCATGTGTGTGTGAGTGTGTGTGTGTGTGTGTGTGTGTGTGTGTGTGTGTGTGTGTGTGTAAATAGGCAGATGGAGGATGCTAGTTATTATTATTATTATCTCTCTTGCATCCCACACGAGCTTGTCCTGGAAACCTAACTGGGGGTGACGGGAGATGCAGAAAGGGCAAAAGACAGAAGACAGAATATGCACAAAGCTGGGGCCAGGTGGGCTGGGCACTCGGATGGAGACACACAATAGCCTCATTGCTTCTTTTCTCTATTATTCTCTTCATTTACCCTGCTTCTTTTCTCTATTTTTATTCTTTAAGGCCTTACTCCTTTACAGTTCTTTAGAACCTTGCTTCTAAAGTCTTTCTTTAAAACCTTGCTGCTTTTCTATTCTTTAAAGTCTCTTTCCTTAGACTTGCACTGTCCCATGTTCTCTCTTTAGCTTTCTTAAAGTCTCAGCCCTCAGATTTGCAAACAAACAACAGCGGCCCCATCATTCAGCAGCAGTCGCCTCACAAGCTGCCAACCAATTCTATCAACCCCTCTTTAGCAATTCCCTTTTAGCAATTCTCCTTTAGCAATTCTTTTCCCTTCAGCAATCCTCCCTTCAGCAATTCATTTTCCCCCTTCAGCAATCTCCCTTCAGCAATTTCCCTTCAGCCAAAAACCCCCCATCAAAAAGTCTCCTCCTTCAGCAAGTCTTTTATATCCAGTGGTAAACAAGGAGGTGGAGCAACATCTCTTGGGGAGGGCCATAACATTGAGGAAAAGCAGCTGAGCTGTATCTCGCTTTCTTGCTCTCTTCTGTGGCTGGGGCTGTGCCAAATCTCAGCCTACAGATTATTTGACATAAACATTTTAGGAAAAGCAGCTGCTCTGCATCTTACTCTCACCCTATTCTGTGGCTGGGGCTGTGCTGAACTCAGCTTGCTGAATATTAAGTACAACTGTGCTTATGTCCTCATAGGCTTCTCATACCCCACTCTCCAGATTATTATTTGTGCAAATGGAGTTACATACAAAGTATTCTAAAAAATACAAAGAAGGTGACATTTGAGCTGAATCCTGAATAGTCCATTGACAGAGAAGAGAAAAGACACTTCTGAGGAAATAAATTATAGAGCACTAGACATGAAGGGAACAAGTATTAATGTAGCCAGAAAGTAAAGGGTCTTTAATGATAGGCTTACATAATGACAAACAACTGGAAGTGTTCACTTAACAAAAATATATTGAGTAGGTTCAGGGCCTAGCTGAAAAATAGGCCAGTATTGGAGATGTGATGGTTAATCTTGACTGGAATGAGAAGCATCTAAGAGATTAGTGAACATATCTCGGGGTGTGTCTAGGAGATCATTTCCAAAGAGGATTAACTATGAGTTGCAGAGGGAAGAACCACCCTGAATGTGGTGGGTGGCACCATCCCATAGACTGGGGACTTGGTTGGAATAAAAGGAGAAAAAAGAAAGCCCAGTAGCATAACTAGCTCTGCTTCCTGGCCACCAGAAGGTGAGTTACTCTGTTCTGCCATAGCCTTCCTACATAATGGAAAGAAATCTCTGGAACTGTGAGCAAAAATAAAGCTTTCCTCTTTTAAGTTGTTTTGCTTGGGTTTTTTATTTGTTGTTTGGTTTTTTTTTTTTTTTTTTTACTTTTTCTTTTCTTTTGAGATAGGGTCTCACTGTGTAGCACAGGCTGGTCTCTAACTCATGATCCTCCTGCCTCAGCCTACCAAGTGCAGGGATTACAATTGTATACCACTATGCCCATCTTGTACATTTTGTCATAGTACAAAAGTCTGACTAACACAACAGAAATAGTCTCGCCTACATATACCTTACAAAACTTTAGGTGGAGCCAGGTGCCAGTGGATCACTGTAACTCTAGCTATAATTCTAGCTACTCAGGAGGCAACAATCAGGAGGATTGCAGTCCAAAGAGCCTGGGTAAATATTTTGCCAGACCCTATCTCAGAAAAACCCATCACAAAAAATGACTGGTGGAGTGGCTTTAGTGCTAAGAGCATCTGCCTAGCAAGCATGAGGCTCTGGGTTCAAAACCCAATTCTGGTAAAACAAACAAACAAACAAAAGCTTTAGGCGGGGAGAAAGTACATGCCCCCAAGATAAATAACAATTTTGGCATGGAAGAGAAAGGATGAATTTTAAAATTAGTCATCAAAGCATAAAAACATATACTGTATGTACTCTATTATACCCGCTTTTCTATTTATATCTTAGAGATTATGCTATATCAATATATGGAGATCTTTCTCTATTTCTTTCTTTCTTTCTTTTTAATTTTTGCTAAGTAGCCCAGGCTGGCCTTGAATTTACAATCCTATCTCCATCTCCCAAATGCTGGGATTACAGATGTGTACCACCACACTGGCTTTCCTATCTTTTTTTTTTTAATTTGCAAAGTACTTCATTGGTTAGATATCCTCTGTTTCCCTAGTATACAGCACAGGGCAATACAGAAGGCATTCATTGAGTGTTGAGGAAGTAGATGCAGATCTGGAAACAACTGAGCAAAAGAGCAATGAATGGCCTGGACAAAGAACAATTAGGAGTCAGATTTACCTGGGATGCAAATCCAGTTCTCCTGATACCTGGTAGTTTTTCATAGTGGTTAGGCAAGCAAGCTCTGAAATCAGAGTACAGAATTTTGAATCTACCACTTAATTGTGTTTCCTCAGGAAAGCTACTAAACCAAGTATGCTTCCATTTCCACATCTATAAAATGGTAATAATCAGAACCTCTACTTCACAAGGTTATTGTGAGGATTAAGAGTTTAAAAATGGAAATCAATTATAATGTCTAGCACATAATAAGAGTTCAATAAATGTTAGCTATACTTTATAGCTATAATTTTTCTAAAGTTAGTTTTTCCACATTTAAAATAGAGCTAATAAAGACCCTCCAACAGGGAGGCTAGGACTGAGACAATGTCTGTAAGGCCCTTAGCATAGTGAGTGGCACGGAGAAGACAAAAGAAAATGGTAGCTATCAATACTGGGAGAAGGAAGGAAGAAGAGGAACATGTTACTGTCATTAATATTGTAAACATCCTGCGGGCTGGACTGTTTATCTTGTTCACTAATTCAGACCCAAAATGCAGAACCTGTCACCCAGATTTTGGAGTTAGACAAACCTATTTGTATTTACATTGTAGCCATGACACCTCTGAGCTGTGGGATTTGGAATTACTTAACCATTCTTATCTATATCAAAACAAGACTAGAGCTTGGGTGTATCTTGGTAGTAAGAGTGCTTGTCTAGCATGCATGAAACCTTGGCTTGATCCCTGCACTGCAAAAAACAAAACAAAAAACAAGGATAACAGTAATACCTGTCTCAGGGTTACTGGAATTAAATAGAATGATAGGCATAAATCTATCTGATCATGCCTTAAATGATGAAAAAAGGCAAACATATGTATATGTATTACAAAACATTTTTATGATTGTCTCCCTATGGTGGGTACAAGAATGTGACCTGCAAACTTCCAACTATAGAGAAGATAATTGACCAAGGTCCAGAGGCACTGCAATCCATCACTGCATTTGTACTAAGGCCATTCTTCCCCTTGGCTGAGCCACTGTGTATGGCAGAAATAATACAGCAGACCTGTTCCTAGGAGACATGGGACTCCTCTGATGGACTTTGGTTGAGGATTCCCCAATGGCTTTACCAAACCTTCTTCAGACTGAAAAGCAGAGAAAACTGTTTCCACCAAGTATCTCTCTCTCTCTCTCTCCCCCCCCACCCCCTTTTCTCTCTCTCCTACATTTTGTGTTACATATTCGCAACTTGCTTATCCTATCCAAGCTCCATACCTAATTTTTCTTCCACAGGCATTTGGCATTTTTCCTAAGAAAATCCTTACATGATTAATTCCATCTTGGATTCTTCTAGGGTCCAAACCAATACACCTTTCCTTGGAAAAGGAGCACTTAAACATAATAAATATGTGCTTTAAAAAATGTTGGAGTTCAATTTAAGTCTGAGTTTTAATTTGGAGAGGAACAGTGTAAAAGGTCTGATGCTCAGTCACTCCCTACTGCTCCTTCTCTTCCCAAATGTTACCCTCCCCTCAAGTGTATTGCACTTTCTGTCTGTCTGGGTGTCTCCTTTCTGAGTGACACAGTCCTCTAAAGAGGAGAATTTGTAGATCTGAAGATGTTCTACCTAGAGCTACAAAGAAAAGCAGGGGGGTCAGGGTGGGTGAGGGGGTGTCTACAGATGAATTATCAGTGTAATTTCTTTCTTTGATTATTTTACCTTCAGAATACTGTCTGAACAAAGGACTGATAACCAGAATATATAGGGAACTTTAAAAACTAAATTCTCCCAAAACTAATGAACCAATAAAGAAATGGGCAAGTGAACTAAACAGAACTTTCTCAAAAGAAATTCAAATGGCCAAAAAACACATGAAAAAATGCTCACCATCTCTAGCAATAAAGGAAATGTAAATTAAAACCACACTAAGATTCCACCTTACCCCTGTTAGAACAGCCATCATTAGCAACACCACCACCAACAGGTGTTGGCGAGGATGTGGGGAGAAAGGAACCCTCTTACACTGTTGGTGGGAATGTAAACTAGTACAACCACTCTGGAAAAAATTTGGAGGCTACTTAAAAAGCTAAACGTTGATCTACCATTTGATCCAGCAATACCACTCTTGGGGATATACCCAAAAGTCTGTGACACAGGTTACTCCAGAGGCACCTGCACACCCATGTTTATTGCGGCACTATTCACAATAGCCAAGTTATGGAAACAGCCAAGATGCCCCCCACTGATGAATGGATTAAGAAAATGTGGTATCTATACACAATGGAATTTTATGCAGCCATGAAGAAGAACGAAATGTTATCATTCACCAGTAAATGGATGGAATTGGAGAACATCATTCTGAGTGAGGTTAGCCTGGCCCAAAAGACCAAAAATCGTATGTTCTCCCTCATATGCAGACATTAGATAAAGGGCAAACACAACAAGGGGATTGAACTTTGATCACAAGGTAAAAGTGAGAGCACACAAGGGAGATATGAGGATAGGTAAGACACCTAAAAAATTAGTTAGCATTTGTTGCCCTCAATGCAGAGAAACTAAAGCAGATACCTTAAAAGCAAATGAGGCCAACAGGAGAAGGGGACCAGAAACTAGAGAAAAGGTTAGATCAAAAAGAATTAACCTAGAAGGTAACACACACGCACAGGAAATTAATATGAGTCAACTTCCTGTTTGGCTATCCTTATCTCAACCAGCAAAAACACTTGTTCCTTCCTATTATTGCTTATATTCTCTCTTCAACAAAATTAGAGATAAGGGCAAAATAGTTTCTGCTGGGTATTGAGGGGATCGGGGGGAGAGGGAAGGGGTGGAGTGGGTGGTAAGGGAGGGGGTGGGGGCAGGAGGGAGAAATGACCCAAGCCTTGTATGCACATATGAATAATAAAATAATAAAAATAAATAAATAAAAATTAAAAAATTAAAAAAAGAATACTGTCTGAAGATCAATGTATGCAAACTTGGGAATTGAAATAAGACAAAATTAAATTCTAATTTAATTATGTGGCCATCAGTGACAGAAAAAGTGGCTGTAGTTTAATAAATGAGTGGTCATGCTTGTGTCTGTTCTAGAGCATGAAGCACAAAGTTGTGGACCACTTCACATACAATGCCTTTATTTTAGTTTTATTTTACTAGGCCCAGGCAATAAAGTTAGGAAATGACTCTCACAACCATCTGTCAAATGAGTTTCACCATTCTGCTTTATTGCCACCACCCTGGATCACCCCTGAAACCTCCTGAGAAAATGAAGAAAAGGGAGATAAAAGGCAAAATAGTACAAGTGGCAAGGTGTAGAAATCCTCTTTTATCCTACATAATTGTCAGGGCTGGGTCGCCTCTAATGCCTCTGGCAAATAGCAGAGAGATTTATGAAGGAAACACAGAGACATGTCTGTGCCCTGTTCACTGTCCTATTTGCTCTAAGAGCTGGGGGTGATTTAGTATGGGGGTAGAGTACCCCAAACTACTGTAACATCTAATGAGCTTGCAAAGATTATTCATGGCCTGGATTCTACCTGACCTTGATGGGTCATTCATTCCAGAAAGCATATACAAGACATGGTCTCATTCTTATTTTTTTTTTAATGGAAAAAGTCACCTTTTCACAATCTTTCTTTTTAGTTATCTACAGAAAGAAACTTTGATTTCTTTTTATTTCTTATAAACATTAAGAAGATATATATTAAAATAGAATATACAGTGCTTAGTCTGGGGAAATAGGACCATGACATATGAAGATCACCCCCTTGATATCCCATAGTAACATACTCTCATTTTATGTTATTGAAATGAGATAGCAAAAATTAGATTTGAACTTAGGTCTAATTTCCATACCCATTTTCTTTTTAGTTGGCCGTGATGTTCTTATAATCATTTCTTTCTCAATCCCATGCAAATTACTCTCTGAGAGGAACAGTGCGAGTAGGTAAAAAAGAGAGCTCTTATTTTTGTGCAAAGCTATGGTACAGGCCTTCAATAAATGCTAAATAATCATAGTAATAATTCACCAGTGGCAATGTGCTTAGGATTTATAGAAACATATAGAATCCTAGGGGGTGAAAAAGACCATTAAAATCATCAACTCCAGAGATTTATAAATATAGTCATGTAGCAGTGCTCCTAGAAGCCACAGTGCTATTTTCAAAACACCGCAGATTACTGACAACTAATATAAACTAGCAATGATTTCACTAGCAGGTACAGCATAGTGTAATAAGAAGGAGCAGGCTTTGAAGTTTCACAGATTTTACTCTGCTATTCACTAAAATAGGAGCAATTCACTAAAATTGTGACCTTGAGTAAGTTAGTTAACCATTCTATGCCTCTGATCAATCATCTGAAAAAAATGCAGAAAGCAAGTTCATGCTGCAGAGCTGTTAAGGATTTCTTTTGATATATGTATATATACATACATATATATATAACATTTGCTCCTTAAGAAATGATAGCAATAGATCCATAATTCCTTATCCAAATGCTTGGAGCTAGACTTGTTTTAGAATTAAGAATTTTATTTTTATTTTAAATACATGTTATATGTCACATAAGTAATACCCCTAGCTGAGTCTGAAGGCAGTACTCTGTAACCCAACACTATATTTTTGTAGAATTTGCACCAAATTTATTTAAAATATGGCTTTTTAAAACAATTTTGAAATGAATTCAATTTTTGGATTTGTGGATAAGGGATTGTAGACATGTACTATTATTTGAAAATAATATGACTGCTACAGTGTATGTTTTAGGTCTCCATTGCTTAAGAAAATGTTTTTGTTTTTACAGTGCTGGGGATGGAACCCAGGGCCTCATGTATATACTAGGCAAGCACTTTACCACTAGGCCACATCATTAGCCCCTGTATTTTTTTTTCAAATGAGTGTTGTCCATGCCCACCCAGATCTAGATCCTTTTTCCAGTTGATACATCCATTCTTCCACCTGCTGCCAGTGGAACAGCTCACAGTTGTGCCCTTACTGGAGGCATGCCTTCAACCAAACAGGAGCTATCTTACTTGGTGTGAGGGAAGGGTGGGGGGAAGACCTGTCAATAACTATCTATTAGTCCCTTGTCCTGAGGAACTAATTTTGTGACACATTTCTTGTTTCAGGTTTCCCTATGTGATCAAGCTGAAGCTAGTCTTTCCTTAGTTTTCTCACTGCCCTATGTTCTTCCATCTCTCCTTTTTTCCTAAGAGCAAATCCTTTAATAGGAACTAAAATCCCTATCTCAGACCTTGCTTCTACAGAATCTAACCAAAGATATTTGGTACCAGTGTGGTCCTAGAAAGCAGACCCTAAGAATAGGATTCAGGAGTTAGATCACACAAGAATGAGATGGCAATGTGAAGTATAAGAATCACTGGCATTCGAGGTGTAATTGCAAAGATTTTCATTTGTGGCGAGTTGGGGTTGGAAGTGGTAGAAGGAAGGAAAAGCTTAGTCTAGCTGGCACAATGTCTCAGGCATTGATATAGGAAATAACAAATGTAAGGATTGTGGAAGTGAGTGGCTGATGAAAGAAAACGATGTACTCATATTAATCAACAGTTTAAAGCAAGGGACCCCACTAGTAGCACTTAAAGAGACCCTCTCCTCTTGCAGCCCATAGAGACAGTTTATTAGGCAGAATTATAGAATGTTAGAAAATACCAAATTCTTAGCATAGGCAAGTCCCCTCACAAAAGTTGGGTCTTAATATGAAGAACTATGACCCTGAAATTTGGGGTAAGGATATGCAGTAGATACATTTGAGAAACCTGAATCCCACTATTCCTTTGACTGCTCTGGGCTACAGAAGTGACTCACAGTCCCAGGTAAGAATATAAATGTCTGCTCCGTCCCCACTTTGTAGGTAACATAAAACAACACAGGTCCTTTTCTGGATCTGCCCTCACAAATGCCAGGAAAAGTATGCTGAAAAGCTGCATAAATGGGGTGGGATTTAAACTGGGTAAGAATAGTTCATCATAGCAGGGCACTTTTCTGTGACAAAGGATTTAACACCATACAAGAGTCCCAAGAGAGGCTTCTGTATACTACAGGTTGCCTTCTTGAAGCTGCAGGAAGTGACAGTCCATATCCACATTAGAAATTGCTATAACTGCAATGGCAAACTATGGTGAAAGGAACTGGGAGTGTAGCTCAGAGGTAGAGTGCATGCTTAGAGTGCTGGGTTCAATACCCAAAACAAGCAAACAAGCTCACATAGAACTGGACCTGCTGGAATGGGTCTTACCTAAGACTAAAAAATCCACCAACTGATCCTGCTTTTCACAGAGACCTCAAAGACAATCACATTTAACAAGTGGAGTTAGGGGAGGTCCCAGTATCCTTAAGAATCAAGTGGTAGACCACCTGCCTAGTAAGTACAAACCCCAGTACCATCAGGAACAAAAAAATCTTGTAGTAGCTATCCTTTCTAAGGTCTGATGGCAGAAGGTGGACTCCTTAATAGAAATGAGAATAAGATCTCAATATAGCAGAGGCCAAGGTGGCAGCACTTAACCACCAAAAGGGTAGTCCTAACTTCAGAAGGCTAGCCATGAGAGCCTGGCCAGCAAGGATATTAAGAATGACTTAAAGAATATGGCATTCTTTTTTGTTGTTGGTGGTGATGGTGGTACTAGGATTTGAACTCAGAGCCTCACACTTGCTGGGCAGGCGCTCTGTCACTTGAGCCACTCCACCAGTCCTTTTTTGTGTTGGTTATTTTTGAAATAGAGTCTCCAAAACTATTTGCCCAGGCTGGCTTTGAACTGCAGTAACTCCTAATCTCTGCTTCCTGAGTAGCTAAGATTACAGGTGTGAGCCACCGGCGCCTGGTGAACATGATGTTCTTATAATGGGATGGGCTGCTGGTTACATAAAAGTAAAAATATAACCAAGAGATTAAGAATGGATGAGAAGGCTGGAGATTCAGCTCAGTGGTAGAGCACTTGGCTAGTATGCACAAGGCCCTGACACCACCAAAAAAAAAAAGGAAGGGAAGAAGGGAACAGCCAGTGTGGTGTGCACTCCTGAATTCCCAGCACTCAGGAGACAAAAATCTTTGCTTATTCTCAGAACCAGAAACTATCAACTGAAAGACAGGACAATCTGTTATGCAGAAGGAGGACCCTGCTAAACTACAGCAACTCTGTGTGTGTGTGTGTGTGTGTGTTTGTGTGAGAGAGAGAGAGAGAGAGAGAGAGAGAGAGAGAGAGAGAGAGAGAGAGAGAATTTCTCTAGTTCTTCTCCAAAAGCAACTATGGCCATTTATTCAGAACCCTATACTGCAGTAAGAAAAATACCCAGTTCTTTCTAGGGTTGTTGGATACAGGGTCCAAATTAACATGAAAATCTGGGGACCCACAACATCTGTATGGTCCCTCCCCCATTGGAATAGGAGTGTATATGGGTCAGGTAATAAGATCTGGCTCAGGTCTGTTTTACAGTGGTCTGTCTAGGTACATAAACCTAATCCAGTTATTCCCTCTGCTCCTGAATACATAATTGAAGTGACACATAACAAAAATATCAGAACCCTTACTTTAGTTTCTTGACTAGAATAAGAGCTACTGTAGTAGTAAAGACCAAGTGGAAGCCTCTGAAACTGCTCCCTAACATTGGCCAAGATAATACATCAAAAATTTATCACATTCTAGTGGAATGGCAGAGTTTAGTGCCTCCCTCAAAACTTTACAAATGTAAGAACAGTGGCCCCTGTCATATTCTCAATTAACCAGCCTGGCTTCTGGATATAGCAATTATAAGCAACCAAGCTTGATTAAGTAGTGGCTCCAACCGTATCTGCTATGCCAAATGTGGTATCTTTCTAGAGGAGATTAACATAGCTCTGGTACATGACATACAGCCAGTGATCTGGCAAATGTGCTCTTTCCACACCTATCTGGAAGGAGACTCTCCTAGGATATGCAACACTGTACATTACCTTACCCTAATGTTAACCTTCACAAGCTCTCATTTCTAGTCCAAAGGGCCATTTCAGATCACAAAGGTACGGTTTATCAATGCTATTATAACCAGATCTAATAAGCAGTAAGTGGCAACTCTAGATGCCTGTTCAGAGTGTGGGGAAGAAACTATACAAAGATTCAGAGACCTGCCACATCAGTTTTTAGATGTTCATTGTTCTGGGACATTACCTCCAAAGTAAAAAGTAAGCCATTGCACACTGTACCTGTCATCACCAAAAAGGAAGCAAGTTTGCTAGGCCTCTTTGAGTTTTAGAAACCACAGATTTCACACTAGAGAATACTGCTAGTACCCATTTGTCTGCTAGTACAGAAAGCTAGCTTTCACTGGAGCCCAGAGTAAAAAAGGACTATGAAAGGTCAAGGCCAAGTATGAGCACCACTGCTTGGGTGCTTGGGACAACATATTTTGAGATATCTGAGGTGGAGAATGATACTGAGTAAAGCCTCTGACCGTCAACTGGCTCAAATATTTGGTCACTCATGCATTTCCCACTATAACTGGTTCAAAGTTACCTAATATGAGCTTACCATATGCCAGTCCCTGTGCTGAACACTATAGAAAAAAGATGTAAAAGATCCTTGTTCCCAAGAAGCTCAGAATCTCATTTTACTCTATTTGCATGCTATTTAATTCAACTTTTTTTCTTCAGTTCTGGGGTTTGAACTCAGGGCCTTGAATTTGCTATGCAGGTGTACTGTCACTTAAGCCATGCCCCCAGCCCTTTTCCGTGTTATTTTTTAGGTAAGGCTGGCCTCAGACTGTGATGCAGGATCACAGGCACACACCACTATGTCCAGCTTATTAATTGAGATGGGATCTCACTAACTTTGCCTAGGCCGGCCTAGAACTGTAATTCTCCTGACCTCCACCTGCCTAGTAGCTGAGATTTAGAGGCATGAGTTCACCAAGCCCAACTTAGTTTTTTTTGTTTGTTTCTTTTAAATTAACTATAAACTCCTTAGAAATAAATGGATTGGCCCAGCTTAAGACATGGGCTGGACCTTGGGTCAATATTCTGACCTTGATCACATGGCTAAGATAAAGTCACATACTGCAAACACAGCTATCTAGGTTGTGTGTGGGATCAAACCCATAAACGAGGCATGAGGGTCTCATGGCCTCATGTATGCTAAATATGTGCTCTACTACTGAGCTACACCCTCAGCCTGTAACAAGGCTTTTTGAGAAGGATCTGTGGATATAAAACAATTTCAGAGGGTGTGCAAGCTAGGCTTAATCCAATGTGGTAACAATCTTGTCTGGAAAACATAAAGATTGAACGAAGATCCTTTTCTTCTGTGATACTTAAAGTCTATAGTACTTACTTCATCAGTGGTATATTCTATTTTTTTGGTATGTGTGATTATTTTCTAAAAATTGCAATACCATAGAGGTAGGAATTGGCACCTACCCATCTATGACTCCTCAGACTACCTGCTGAAGGGTTTTCAACATGGCCTTGGAAATAACTTAAAGCTGAGGTCAACTGTATCCAAAGTGGTTGTGATAAGGTACACTTACCTACAATTGGCTGATCTCTTCAACATGGAGACTTCAAAGGCATGCTAACATTTTCCCCCTTTTATTGTAGTAAAATATACATAAAATTTGCCCTTTTAATCATTTTTTAGTATGCAATTCAGTGGCACTAATATCCACATTATGTAACTGTCACCACTGATTCCTGAACTTTCCCATCATCCCAAATTGAAACTGTAGCCATTAAATAGCTCCCCACTCCCCTTTTTCTTGCTACTCCCAAGTAATTTTGTTTTTTGAGACAGGGTGTTGCCACAAAGTCCAGGCTGGCCTCTCAGTCACAATCATCCTGCCTCAAATCTTCTGAATGCTGGGATTACAGGCATAAGCCACCATGCCTAAAATTCCTTTTTTTAAAAAAGCAGACTAATATTCCACTGCATGTACATTTTATCCATCTGTCAATGGATACCTGGGCTACATCCACCTTTTGGCAATTATATTTCTATGAACGTTGGTCTACAAATATCTATTCAAGTCTCTGTTTTCAATTCTTGTGTATATATACAGGAGAATTTGCTGGATCATATACTAATTCTACATTTAGTTTTTGTGAGGAACCTCCAACTATTTTCCACAGTGATTGCACTTTATATTACTACCAGATGTCTACAAGCATTCCTTTTTTTATATCCTCGTCCTCATTATTTTTTATAATAACCATCTTAATAGCTGTTTTGATTTTCAGTTCCCTAATGGTTAATGATACTGAACATCTTTTCGTACACTTACTGGCTATTTGTATGTCTTCAAAATTTATGCTTCTCTGCCCATTTTTACATTGAGTTTTTTTGGTGGTACTGTGGTTTGAACTCAGGCTTCATGCTTGCAAAGCAGGCACTCTACCACTTGAGCTATGCTTCCAGTACATTTTGTTATGGTTATTTTTGGTTTTGTGGTTGAAGTATAGCTCTTTATATATTGTGAATATTCATGCCTGATCAGATACGTATTTGCAAATATTTTCTCCCATTCTGAGGGATGCTTTTTCTCTTCATAGTATCCTTTGATGTTATACATTTTTTATTTTGATGTAGCCCAGTTTATTTTCTTCTTGTTGTTATCTATACTTTTGGTATCATATCCAAGCAATCATTTCCAAATTCAAGTTATGTAGCTTCTGTTTTCTTCTAAGAGTTATACAGTGTTAGCTCTTATGTTTAGGTCTTTGATCCATTTTGAGATAATTTTTGTATGGTGTAAGGCAATGGTACAACTTCATTCTTTCACGTGGATATCCAGTTTCCCCAGTACTATTTGTTGGCACTATCATTCAAAATCATTTGATCAAATATTTGAAGGCTTATTTCTGAGTTCTGTATATTATTCCATTGATCAATACCTGTCTTTATGCCATACTGTTTTGATTGCTGTTGTTTTGTAGATTAAACTTTGAAATCAAGATGTGTAAATCCTACAATGTTCTTTTTCAACTGTTTTAGTTACTCTGGGTCTCCAGAAATTCCCTGTGAATTGCTGGATAGTTTTTCTATTTCTGCAAAAAAGCATCATTAGGATTTTGATAGGAATTGCACTCAAGCTGTAGGTCACCTTGGCATATTACCATTAAACCTTCCAATCTATCAAAACAGGTTTCTTTCCATTTACGTCCTGTTTAATTTCTTTCAGTGGTGTTCTATAGTCTTTAGCATACAAGTTTTTTACCTCTTATTTCGAAGTATTTTGTTTTGATGCTATCATAAAAGAAATTATTTCTCTAATTTCCTTTTGGGATTGTTCATTGTTAGTGTATAAAAGTAAAGAGTGGCAAATTTTTAATCACCACTGTCAAGATCAAAATATATAAAGCAAGGACTTTTTACTCAAATACTGTAATCAAAGAGCCTGTCTGATAAAAGCATATACCTGGCATGCATTAGGCTCTGGTTTTGGTCTCTAGCACCTGCATGGGAGTGAGGCAATTCTGTACAAGGTATACAAAATATCCAATTATTAACTTTATAAGCAAATACAAAATCAACTTCTTTAAAAAAGAAAATCATCAAACTTACAACCTGAATAATCCTTAAGACAGGGTTAGCTGGGTGCCGGTGGCTCACACCTATAATCCTCAATACCCAGGAGGCAGAGATCAGGAGGATTGCAGTTCAAAGCCAGCTGGGGCAAACAGTTTGCAGACCCTATCTCGGAAATACCCATCACAAAAAGGGTTAATGGAGTGGCTCAAGGTGAAGGCCTTGAGTTCAAGCCCCAGTACCATAGGAAAAAAAAAAAAAAAAAAGATAGGGTTGACTTTCAAGCTAAGTGAGTGATTTGAATTTGATGAGGATAATCTGACTGGAGGCTATGTATACATAATTTTCATTTCAAAAATACTTGCAGGGCTGGGGGTATAGCTCAGTGGTACAGCTCTTGCTGGCATGCATGAGGCCCTGGGTTAAGATCCCCAGTAACACACACACACACACACACACACACACACACACACACACACACACACCCCAATTGTTAAGCAAGCAGTGTGGGGTATGTTAAAAACTTAAGACTCTGGTATGATAGCTCTAGGTAAGAATCCTGGTTCTCTCACAAATTAGTTGTTTGACCTTTGACAACTTCCCTAAGCCATTTCTTTTTGTTCTTCATTAAAATTGGGATAATATTATCCACCCTACTAAACTGAGAATTAAATAATTTTGTATTTAGCAGTAAGTAGTCACTGGGCACAGTGGCTCACACCTGTAATGGAAGCTACTTGGGAGGCAAAGAATAGGATGGTCGTGGTTTGAGGCCAGCAGGGGCAAAGTTAGTGAAAACCCCTATCTCAACAAATAAGCTGGGCATGGTGGTTCATGCCAGCTTTGTGAGAGGTACAGGTAGGATAACCACAGTCTGAGGCCCTATCTGAAAAACAGTTAAAGTAAAAAGGGCTCCAGGTGGGGCTCAAGTAGCAGAGCACTTGACTAACAAGTAAGTGCAAGGACCTGAGTTCAAACTCCAGTACTACCAAAAATATAAATAGGTAGTAAGTGTTAGTTATTATGATTATGAAATCATACATTTTGGAAAGATGAGCTATATGTTGGGAACTATGCTAGATGTTGGGGACGAAAGAAGTATGACATGGCATGCCAGGGTGCTCATGATCTAGATAGAAAAGCATAAGTAAAATAATCTTAGTATTGTATTATAGCAATAGTATGGTTATGTACAAAATAAATATAAGGGCATGATGTACTCATATATGAAGTTTAGGTATTCTGGCTCCTGTGTGAGAAATTGGAGGAAATCAATCATAAGCAAGAATAATAAGAAGACTGCAATTTTCCAGGGAAAACAAACTTTGTGTGGCACAGCGATACAGGGTGAGTTGAGGATGGCAGTGTAGAATGAACCCTTGCTGTGCCTAGTCCACGAGCTTTAGGGAACAATTTTTTGTCATGGCTCGGAAGATAACACTTTAAACATCTTTCAACTTCACCTTAATCGTTTAGAGAATTCCAAGGAACTCTGAATCTTAGGTACCATTTTATAGAAGAAACAGGCAAAGAGAATGAAGTCATTTTTCCACTATTAACAGGGGCATTATTCACATTATAGTCTATGAAAATGGCACCTTCTGAGCACAATAAATATGAATAATGGCCCTGGGAATTGTGCAGTACAATAGCCCTACTGTAGAGATTACAGCATGATAAGTCACTACCTATAGAGTTTATCTCTATCTCAAAAATCTGTGATTTTCCCTCTATATCATACTATCTCTCATTATGGTATCATATTTATGGGTATGCAACATACTTAGGGCTAAATATTGAATTAAAAAAAAAAATCAAACACAATGTGTAGATCTTCCACAAGAACCTAAGAGGCTTCTTAAAACAAATTTAATGGAATCCTGTAAGCACTAGTTACTTAACAAATTAAGGTACTTGATATATTCTTAAACAATTACTTAATAGGAGAAATAAGGATAAAATAAACATAAAGGTTCAACCATTTATTTTGGACTTCTCCAAAAGAGATAAATGAGAAGCTTTACAAAACATTCAAAAGACTAACCATAAAAACTAAGGCCATAAATCAATTTTTTTGCAGACATTTCTTCAATTACTTTAAAATTTTAAGGCCAATTTCCCTAGAAAATAGGAAGGTTGCTATGTTCTATAGTTGTCTTAGTAAAAAAAAAAAAAAAAAAAATCCAACTTTAGTTAGTAAAAAGCACATATTTAGCAACTACTTCTTTGGGGACATTTTTTTTGGCAGTACTGGGGTTTGAACTCAGGATGCTATGCTTGCTAGGCAGGTGCTCTACCACTTAAGCCACACCTCCAGCCCTAGCACCTATTTCTTTATACATAGAAATTTTAATTCATATTTATGCCAAGAACTCTACAATTTACTGAAGATTTATCTATACTTTTACTCTTATCTTATGCGTGCCCACTCTCAAGACAAGAATATTTCTTTGGGTTGAGAATCTCCGTATGTGTTGTCCAAGAAAGGGGAAAGTATGAAAATATAAAACAAAAAAGAATATTGGCTCATTGTACACAACAGAGGGCAGCATTAAGAGTTGCTGTCAATAGGATAAAAGGGAATATTGAACAGAGATCCTGTGGATAAGTAGCTAAAATGTGATCAAAACGGAAACAGAAGAAGCATGTACATAAAGTTTTATGAGTACTGATAAAAATAAAGACATACTTGAATAGATAAAATCCCCTCAAGAGAATTTTCAGAAATGAGATTCATAGAACTGCAAAAGCAAAAGAAACTTTAGATTTAGAAATATCTTATTTAACTGATGATGAATTTTATCTATCCAGTGTCACTTAATACCTGTCTGGGCTAAACACAAGTCTCCTCACTTCTACATGTCTTGTCTTTTTATTTTGTTTTTCATTCACTATATGCCTATCTGTTATCTGTCCCTAGCCCCCTGAAGTGGTCCCCCTAACTCTCTCTGCTGTACAATATGCCCTTTTGGGGCAGTTATAGAAACAGAATTTTAGAGTATATAGACCATGTACAGCTGCTGACCTAACAATGGTAAGACATTATTTCAAATAATGACTGCACTGAAATTCATTTGGGGGTGGGAAGTAAAGGAGAAATACAAAAGAAGGAAATTCTGTAGACAATAATAAAAGAAGCACAAGAGGAAATATTTCCCTCTTTGTACTGTTATTTTATTACTGTTATTTTATTAGTCCATCTATTAAATAAAACATAACAGGAAAACCAACAGAATTATAAAATAAATTGTGGTGTTTGGATGGAAAAAAACACAAAGAGCTTTGCCTTCATATCTACGAATCTCTCAATATGTTATTGGTCTTGCACTTTAGATATCAAGTGAAGCTATCTCACTCAAAACAAGGTTGGAATGTCATCAGGCTAAAATGCAGTTAGTATAGTGATGGGCCAGGAAATGACAGATTTTCTAAATCTTATCCTAAAATATTGGCTATAATAAATGCTGATATGCAAAATGCAAGCTTTTTTCCAGATAGCAAGAGGGAAACTTCAGTGAATGAATGCAACTTACCTCAAGTCCTCTAAAAGGAGTTGAAAAATAAACAGTGTGCTTTACCAGTACTCCCTCCAAAGCATTATTCTAAGCATGCAGAAGGGTGTTGTGAGCAGCTACAATAATAAATCTAACTCAGAGGTAGGTTCAAGGCCAAGAGTAGGAGAGTGGTTCAAGAAGTCCTTCTGGGGCCAGTACCATTTTATAGAATGCCCATTTGTGCTAGAGAATAAGTCCATGGCCTATTTTCTTCTCATTCAAAAGGACATTCCCACTTTTAAGCTTGCAGAAAAGAGAGGCATTCTTGCACTTGCTACTGAAAACAGCTAAGACATAGGATACAGCTGGCATAATTTTTTTTTAAGTAAGCACATGCTAAACAGCACATGCTATTCCAATAGGAAATCTATCAAATTGTAAAATCAAGGGGAAATAAAAAGCTGAAGTTGGAGCTGCTGTTTTTCTAGGAGAGAGAGTAAAATCTTACCAAAAAGAGACTCACTTAACTCTATATGGAGAACATCCCTTTCAAAGTAGGTAGAAGATGAGGAAGAGTATTACCAAAGGTTGACCAGGCCATTTAAAGACCAAAGGAAAGGGAAAACAGTACTAGGAAGAAAGCTAGTAAAAGAAATTCTGGGACTGACTAGGTAAGTGAATCTAAGGCAATCACACCAAAGATAACTGACCTGTTACTTCAGCATGAAGCTGGTGGCAAATGTCTCAAGAGAAATGTATGTCCCAGAGAAATGTATGAAAACTGTGATATTCATCACGCAGATTCAAGCCAAACCTCCAATTATGAAAATTTCTTCAGATCTGAAATCAAAGATGCTAACTTTTCATTAATTTCTGTGCATTATTGGAAAAAAAAAGTAACAAATGTAAGATGTTTTATTTCTACTGGGATAAGGAAAAGGATAAATAGAACTGTTTTCCAATTTGCTTTCCACTACACACACATACCCACACGCATACATATACATACATACACCAAAAATAGCCCCCCAAAACAAAAGAACAAGAATCAAAAACCAAAACACCCTCAAACTGCACCAATACTTCATATTTTGACCAAAAGAATAGATCCTGGGAGGAAGTGCAAAATGCAAAATCAAATGACCAAAAAATGCTGAACAAACAGCATTATTAATATACAAAATATTTATATTACTGTACTAGTAACAGGTAATGTTCTCCGTGTCTGTAAAACTTTGGAACCACATAGCTGATTTGTTAAATCTAGTCCATGCCAGTTTCCAAAAACCAGAAAAGATTTTAGTTAGCTTCATTCTTTGACGCTTCATCAAAATTTTCTACAAGATCTGCCAAAAAAGAAAGAAAAAAAGCAAATGAGTCAAAGAAAAAAAAGGAAAAGGGAGTAAATGAAATAGCTAATTTTTAACCCCAATAAAAAAACAAAATCATTACAACTAGAATTAGCCAAAAAACATATAGAACAAGGAAATGAACTGGTAGCATTTCACTAATAATGATTCTTTTATCTGCTTAATTTAAAACAGTAATCTTAAGGAAATGTTCATTTTTTTAAATGTGCAAACTATCAAGGTGAATAGCATTTTTGCATGTCAATTATAATTCCCAGAGAAATTTTTAAATAGTAATTATGCAAATTTCATGTGATTTCAATTTAATAAATGAAAACAGCAGTTTTGTGTGACAAGTACTAAATGAGAATACTTTTATCCTTAGATCTTATCCATATCATTATAAATCAATTTAAATTCAGAGCACACAATCAACAAAATTCTAAAAGTCATCTATGCGGTAAGTGAAATGAAATAAACATGATGTTAAAAATCCTCAGAATAAAGAACTGTCACATCTGTTTATATGAAGTACTTTTTAACAAGGAATGACTCATATTCATTTAATGAATTCAACATTTTCCCTATAAAGACAATAGTTTCAGTACATGAACTATAGAAAAAAAAATATATAATGTACATAAATGATACATTTGTAAAGAAAATGTAATTTGAGAATGAGTTCCTTAAACTGTGCTACATTGTAATTGTTGGATGACAACTTTTTGTCATAGAGAATGAGCTTGACTAATACGTATTATGAATTGAGTCCACAAAAGAAACACAAATCTCTCTAATTCTGTTAAATCTTTTATATGGATTTATTTATGATCAGTCTATTAACTAAAAACATTTTGCTTGACCAAAAAAATAGAAATGTCACTTACCTGGAACATCATCATCTTCTTCATCAATGTCTTCTGGTTTTGGTGCTTTGCTGTCCAACACTACAAAAAGTTTGTTTTAATATTATTTATTGAAAATAAAGACTTTTACAGAACATTTGTAACTTATCCTTTTTTCTGTCTAAACTTCATACAGCTGCTCAGAAAAGTTAGCTACCATGCAATCTAAAATCCATTCCTATTTTTTTGCTCAAGTAATATTAAAAATCAATAAAACTTTAACTTAATTAGGTATACACTGGCAGCTTCTATGTCCAGCAAAGGTAAGATTTACATGCAAAATGGATTATTTAGACAAGAATGAAAATACGTTATCGTTAGTTATTGTGGCCCTATCACCAAATAAAAAATTATATTCAAGATTTTTTCTATTTCTTTTGGTATAGTATGAGCACTGAAATATGGCTCTTCAATTTTTAGGAGGAACAAGACATATTTGAAATCATGACTACTTTTGAAATTCAGAATGTATGATTACCATACCTGTAAGTGCAATCAACAATATTGTATCTGAATATTCTATATGCCACACTACAATATTAAAGAAACAAACTCAAATTTCATAATGCATACAAGTGCCATTATAGAAAGCAAAGAACTACATACTGAGGAAAATTCTCTCTGTTTAAGATGGGACACCTTTAAATTATTACTTTCCTTAATTAAGGTGGGGAAGGAAAGAGGTACTAAACTGAAATACCTACCTTGCCGTGGGAACTGTTCCGCTAACTTTCTAAGGCTTGTTAAACTGTCAGCACCAAGCTGACTTAATATTCCAGGAAGCATTTCTGTGATTGGCTTGGCTTCTGCATGACCAGTAATTGCGAAGGTATTAGCAGAGAGGGAAGCTTGGACTTTGGGATTGTTGAAATGAATAACTGTCCCATCATCTTTAATCATGTTTACCTGTATGATCACAAAAAAAAAATGTACTAAGTACAACTAAAACTATTTTTTAAAAAGGCAATTTAGCCAATTATGGTATTCTCCTTAGTAGCGATGCAATTCCAAGGCAGTAGTTTCTAAGCAGTGGATAGGAGTAGAAAAAGACCCTAGCAATAAAATATAATGGTATTGATAGCACAAATTACTAGTATGGTCAAAATAATCATTTTATTATAGAATCTAGATTTCAAATTCAGACTTGTATGAGAAGGAAGTTTATGCCCATTTTTTTTTTAAATTGAATCATCAACTAAGAACTGACTAAGTTAATGACATTGCCCATTATTTTACTCAACTTACACTATCAAAATCAATGTAATTACCACCTGGTGGGGTAGCATCATACTCAGGCAACAGGTTGTAAAGGGGAAACAGTGCATGATAAATATAACAGGGGGTGGGGGGTAAGGGAGAGAGTGGGAGGAAGGGGGGAGAAATGACCCAAACATTGTATGCACATATAAATAAAAGAAAAATAAATAAATAAATATAACCACTGAAAATCCATAAAGAACACTTAGTAATTTAATTATCAGGTGTTTTTTTACTCCTTTGAACATAGTAAATTTACCAAAATTTCAACCTGTTTTTGTATCATTCTTTATGGGGGATTCTGTCAGTTCTACACTGTACTCAAATGATCCTCAAGCCTCAGCCTTCCAAGTAGCTGGGACCACAGGCATACTGCCATCATGCCCAGCTAGTTCCTAATTCTTATGTACAGCTTTTCAACCACTTTCAGTACCCTCTGTACACATCAAAGAAGCTCTCCCACCCACTTGGCCACCTGAACTTGCTTTATCAATCATTGGGAAGCCTTTAAAATAACCCTGGCATTTTTTCTATAGCTTTCACAAATATGAACTGATTATTTCAGATTTGATTTACTCCACTGCCTGGGACTTACTGAAATAGAAGGCTAAACAAGTTATTTTTCTGTCTCCCTCATGTACTTTTTCTCTCTGCTTGTTTTGTTTTGGTGGTGGTTAATTTACATTAAGTCAAATGTGTAAATAATGGGATTTGACCACGTAGTTGATCCCACTGAGTAAATTACCTCTGTGGCAAAGTGCTTATTATATAAAAAGGTTAGGAAAGTACTGGGTGCCGGGGCTCACTCGTGGCAGACATCAGGAGGATCATGGTTCAAAGTCAGCCCAGGCAAATAGTTCACAAGACCCCATCTCCAAAATTATCAGAGCAAAACAGACTGGAGGTGTGGCTCAAGCAGTACAGCACCTGCTTTGCAAGCACAAATCTCTGAGTTCAAACTGCAATCCCATTGAAAAAAAAAAAACCACACACACACACAGAAAAAGGTGTTTATCAATTGATAAATGGATAAAAAAATGTCATATGGGCTGGGGTCATGGCTCAGGTGGTAGAATGCCTGCCTAGCAAACACAGGCCCTGAGTTCAAAATCCCAGTAGTGTAAAAAAAAAAAAAAAAGAAGAAATAAAAGAAAATGTAGTATGTATATACAGTGGAGGATTATTCAGCCATAAAAAAGAATGAAACTATGTCATTTACAGAAAAATGGATGGAAATTGAAATCATCATTTTAAGTAAAAAAAGCTAGCATGAGAAATACAACTATCACACACTCTCTCTCTCTCTCTCAGAGATGGAATCTAGAGCTTAAAAAAAACAAAAATGACATGAGTGTAAAACAGACTATTTGGCTATAGAAGCCAACAGGAAAAGGGAGGGCAAAAGGAGAGGAATGGAGTGGGAGATGGAATAGGATTCAGGAACTTCACATGCACATAAGAAAATAGAATGAAACCTGTTAAAAATTGTTCAAAAGGTAGGGGATAAGAAAGAATAACAGTAATCAAGTGTAGCAAAGGGAATAAATTTGCATGTATGGAAATACACAATGAAGCCCCTTTATACAATTAATATACACTTGTAAGAGAAAAAAGGAAAAATAAATAATAAAAAAAAGGTTAGGAGAATTAAATCTTGGCTACTTTAGATACATTTCACCATCCATCCAAAAACTGCCCTTCTTACAGTGCGGCAGGGTTGCTGATGGCTTTCCATGGTCAGTGGGAAATGGGCTTTTCTTCCTCAGAGGGGTTCACCTCTACTAATAGCACAGGAAAGGAAGAGGAAGAAAAGGGCTCCTAAAATTTGGGCAAGATCTGGAACTCACAGAAAATCCAGGCAAATTCTTAAAAAATTGTAACTAAACCCCACAAGTAATTTCCCAGTTTTTTTTCTGACAAAAATCACTATTTCAATTCTCTGTTAGTCTCACTTAAAATTATTTTAAGTATATCCTACACAGTAACCATTCAATCCTGTTGTCTAAACAAATGGCATCATGACTATTGGGCATATTAACTTTAGAAAAGATGAATTACTAATTCTGAAGATGACTAGTTTTTACGGAAAAGTAAAATGTTAAAGTGGCCAAGAATCTGGGAGGCTTGAGGAGGTGACACAGTGGATGTAAATGGAATGCTGCTCTAGATGTGCCCTAGAAAACACATAATTTTAGTACAGGAGAAGAGTAAAAGACATGGTAGGACTCTATTTTCCAAATCACATTGTTTAATAAAAGATTTCTACAATACTTGTAGGAATGAGGAGACTCAAGTATTGAAATTTGAAACATTCTGACTTACAGACATTAAAGTCACAATAGATTTGAAATATTGTTCCAAAAAATTCCAGCTTTATAATTTGTTGACCTAAGACGTCTTCTAGTTAGAATCCTTTATGTTAAAGAAATGCTGAAGACAAGAGCTCTTGATTAAGCAACATACCCAAGGACAAATAAATAGTGCTTATGCATAAACAGTACCTGAATTGAACCTGGGTTTCTTAACTTGCTGTTTAGTTTCTTTCCTACTATGTCATACTCATGCTTAAACATTTATTTGCTTATGAAAATTCAATTCCATGCTCCTATGAAAGCTTGCCAGATAATTTCCTTAGAATATAGGTCAAATGAAGACAAAAGAAAAACTGCACAGATATATATCTCAGTGGCTACAAAATAAGAGTCTAACACAGGGTCAAAAGCAATAAATTCATGAACTTTCCTTCTGTTAAGCTTCTTTTTTCAAAGGCTGAATTTAAAGTCAGATTGTATATTCTTAATATAGTTCTAGTTTGAAATGTTGGTTTAGTGTTAAAAGTAAGATGGATTCTACTTATTTATTTATTTATGACAATACTGGGGTTTGAAAATCAGGGTTTCATGCTTGCTAAGCAAGCTCTCTACCACTTGAGCCATACTCCTCAGCTCCCCATCCCTTTTCTTTTTCTTCTTCAGAGTCTTGTGTTTTTGCCCATGGTCAGTCTCAGACAAAATCCTCCTACTTATGGCCTCCAGTGTAGCTGAGACCACAGGCATACATCACCATGCCTGACTTATAGATTGAGATGAAGTCTTGCTAGCTTTTTGCCCTGGCTAGTCTGGAACTGTGATCCTCCTGATCTCCACCTCCTCCGTAGCTGGAATTATAGACGGGTTACCTTAACTTCTGTCCTCATGGTGGTATAATGAAAAGAAAGGTCCAGAAAGGGGTGGGGAGTTAATTTTAGAATATAGAGAATGAAACACTAGAAGTTATAAAAGCCAGAATATTTTATTTGCTTTAATCTAACTTTCCTTCTGTCCTAATGAACAAGTGACATAACTATAAAAAGTTCCTAGGCACGAATTATAAGAAACTATGAGACAACAAATTGTTTGGCTGAGCAAGATCAACTAGACACCTCCTCTGCCTCTTTTATGAATACTTTATTATTTGTGCCAGTGATGTGCTGTTTTGTTTAAGTAAGACATTCAATCTATATGTAGGATAAGAATAGGGAGCATACCAGTTAACAGACTATTAAAGCTAGCTGCTATACCACCACTTCTGTTACTTTTTCAACCAAACATCTCCTTTATGTCAAAACATGGGTTTTCCATTTAAAGGTAGCAGAAGGTAAAGGATGCTATTTGAGCTATAAAGAAGAATTTTTAATCCCAGTTCAAAATAGGATGTCCTTGCTTTTATATTTTCCTCTAATAATATTCATACATCTTGTAGTTAATGGAAAACACTTGTCCTCTCAAGCCTAGTGCAATTACATAGCTGTTTTCATTGTGTAGAAGAACCACTTCCTGCTTCTCCACCTTGCATATTGCATATTCCCGTTTATCTAACACTCAGATCAGATGCTACTTTCTTTTTGAAAACTTAAAAGTGGTTTACCCACTTCATGGGTAGTGCTATTATATAGAATTATTCTGTAATAATATGTGCTTGTAGATCTTTAATCCTACTAGAAAGTGAACTCCTTGAGATCAGAGACCAACCCTTATTAGACATAGTAATCTGACCCTTATTGGACATAGTAATCTCTCAAGTGTCTAGCATATAACAATCACTCAAATCTGCTGAATAGATACCTCCTATATAATTTATCTTAACACTGTGAGTACTGCCAGATCTCAATGCTCCAAATGCTAGATAAGGGACTATATCAGGGCTTAGCATCAGTGATGTTCCCAGTGAAGATACCCAGAACCTCCCAGGCTGTATCTTTGACCTGACTGTTCAGTACTTGGGATTGAACCCAGAGCCTCATGCAGGTTAGGCAAGAATTCTAGCTATACCCTCACCCTTACTGGGGATTGAACCCAGGGCGCTGCCCATGCTAAGAAGTGTTCTACCATTAAGCTACATCCCTAGCCCCTCGGCAATAAAAGGAGTAAGTTTTGATGCATGCCACAACATGGATGAGTCTTGAAAATACTATGCTAAGTAAGCCAGGCATAAAAGGATAAACATTATGCTTATACTTAAATATCTAAAACTGCCAAAGCCATAGAATACTTTAGAGGCTCCCAGGGACTGGATTAGAAGGGAACAAGGAGTTAATATTTAATGAGTAGAACAGTTTGAGCTAGAGAAGATGAAAAAGTTCTACAGATGGATGGTGGTTGATGATGATTATAGATGTTAAGTAATGAAAATGAAGTATACATTTAAAATAAGCCCAGTGCTGTGGCTTATGCCTATAATCCTAGTTACTTGGGATGCTGAGATCAGGAAAATTATGGTTCAAGTTCAATCCCAGCAAATAGTTCATGAAATAACCAGAGCAAAACCAACTGTAGGTGTGGCTCAAGTTGTAGAGTGCCTGCTTTGCAAGTGCAAAGCACTGAGTTCAACCCCCCGCCAAAAAACAAAAGGGTTAAAAGCAATTTTATGTTATATATATATATATATATATATATATATATATATATATATATATACATACACATATGTATATATATATTCACAATTTAAAAGTAATTTAAAAAAAACCAAAGAACAAGATATTAAGAGAAAGTAAAGATGGTACAGCATGATAAGGTGAGTGGCAGGGACACTGTGTCTCTCTTCTACCCTCCTCTACTTAGAGCTGCCCATCTAATGACACCAGAGGCTCTAGCTGGAGGAAGAAGGAACTGTGGGAACAGGCAGCCATTTGGTCGTCCTCTGTAAAACTGATTCAGGTAGAATAAGAACCAGGAAGAGGAAAATGTAACATTAAAACTATGTTTACAATAATAAAATTTACATCCCCAGACTTAAGCTTTCTTCTGAGCTCCAGCTCCTTATAGCTAACTTCTTGCAGAACAATCCATCCAGAATAATCGGTGTCTCTTAAATTTAATAGGCCCCAAACAAACTCATCACAGGGAGTCAGCATGCTATAGATAAACAGTGAGTGAGATAAAAACAATTAATAAACCTGGTTCTTGCTGTCAAGACTCTTATAATCTGACAGGAAAGAGTAGGAAATACTCTGGAATTAGTAGGTATAGGTAAGAACTTTCTCAATGGAACCCCAGCAGCACAGCAACTAAGAGATAGCATAGATAAATGGGACTTCATAAAACTAAAAAGCTTCTGCTCAACAAAAGAAATGGTCTCTAAACTGAAGAGAACACTCACAGAGTGGGAGAAAATATTTGCCAGCTACACAAAAGACAAAGGACTGATAACCAGAATATATAGGGAACTTAAAAAACTAAATTCTCCCAAAACTAATGAACCAATAAAGAAATGGGCACGTGAACTAAACAGAACTTTCTCAAAAGAAGAAATTCAAATGGCCAAAAAACACATGAAAAAATGCTCACCATCTCTAGCAATAAAGGAAATGCAAATTAAAACCACACTAAGATTCCACCTTATCCCTGTTAGAACAGCCATCATCAGCAACACCACCACCAACAGGTGTTGGTGAGGATGAGGGGAAAAAGGAACCCTCTTACACTGTTGGTGGGAATGTAAACTAGTACAACCACTCTGGAAAAACATTTGGAGGCCACTTAAAAAGCTAAACATTGATCTACCATTTGATCCAGCAATACCACTCTTGGGGATATACCTAAAAGTCTGTGACACAGGTTACTCCAGAGGCAACTGCACACTTTATTTATTGCAGCACTATTCACAATAGCCAAGTTATGGAAACAGCCAAGATGTCCCACCACTGACGAATGGATTAAGAAAATGTGGTATCTATACACAATGGAATTTTATGCAGCCATGAAGAAGAACGAAATGTTATCATTCGCTGGTAAATGGATGGAATTGGAGAACATCATTCTGAGTGAGGTTAGCCTGGCTCAAAAAACCAAAAATCGTATGTTCTCCCTCATATGTGGACATTAGATCAAGGGCAAACACAACAAGGGGACTGAACTTTGATCACAAGATAAAAGCGAGAGCACACAAGAGAGATATGAGGATAGGTAAGACACCTAAAAAATTAGCTAGCATTTGTTGCCTCAATGCAGAGAAACTAAAGCAGATACCTTAAAAGCAACTGAGGCCAATAGGAGAAGGGGACCAGGAACTAGAGAAAAGATTAGATCAAAAAGAATTAACCTGAAAGGTAACACACATGCACAGGAAATTAATGTGAGTCAACTCCCTGTATAGCTATCCTTATCTCAACTAGCAAAAACCCTTGTTCCTTCCTGTTACTGCTTATACTCTCTGTTCAACAAAATTAGAGATAAGGGCAAAATAGTTTCTGCTGGGTATTGAGGGGGTGGGGGGGAGAGGGAGAAGGTGGAGTGTGTGGTAAGGGAGGGGGTGGGGGTAGGGGGGAGAAACGACCCAAGCATTGTATGCACATATGAATAATAAAAAAAAAGACTTATAATCTGAAAATAGAATACTTGGCTAATAAAGAACCATTATATACCACAATATGATATGGTAATAATACCTGTATTTTAACAGAGAAACTTAAGCTAAAGGCAGTGGAAGTCAGAGAAAGGGTTGATTAGCTATGCCTAAAAATATGAAAGGAGGCTCAAACAGGAAGAACAATTATTTTTTTAAACAATGGCAATATAGTCTTCTCTAATCTGTCTTCTAAATATAATATTAAAATTCTGTGAGCAAACTGAACAATTAGGGCATGAGAATCGGAGAAGTGTTTTATGGTAACCTTTTTACCAAGTGAATTTGATGAAATCAATTGTTCCTGAAAAAATGGAACAGTTGCTAATGTTGATATTCACATTATCAGGGCAAGAAAGATGATAGCGCAGTCACTGTATTCAACTAGGTTACCAAATAAGAAGCACATTCAAATATTTGCAAGTATCATAGAACATAAAACATTTTCAGCAATTTGGTTCAGGATTATACCCTGCAAGTCTGCCTAAGAATTCCTTCCTAAAACCTGGTTATTTGTCTGGTCTGTGAATAATCTTTTGACACTCCCCTTTTGGCAGCTTTGGATTTCATCTTTGGTAACACATAAAAAAAAAAATCTACAATTTAATGCACCAAATCAATAAGCTAATGAATATGTTAAAGATATAAATGCTTCTGTGTGTGTGTGTGTGTGTGTGTGTGAGAGAGAGAGAGAGAGAGACTGGGGTTTGTACTTGCAAAGCAGGAGTTCTACTACTTGAGCCACATCTCCAGTCCATTTGTTCTGGTTATTTTGGATATGGGGTCTCTCAAACTTTTTGCTCAGGCTGACTTCAAACCTCCAAATCTCAGTCTCCCAATAGTTAGGATTACAGGAATGAGCCACCAGCAGGCACCCAGCAAGAACTGCTTGTCTTAATCCAATTAATCCTTCAGGTTTTAGTTTCTGAAGAGAACAAAAATTAAGTGTTGAAAGAGAAAAACGTATCACTAACACTAATAGCCTATAACATGAGAGTTAAAACTTTTCTGGCAAAGAGGCATTCAGCAAGATTTTGAAACTTACCACTGATCTCCCAGCACCCACTATGCAATTGAGTACCTTCTCATTGATGCTTTGGAAGTCTAAGCACAGAAAAGACTGTAATTTTATTTATTTTTAATTTTTAGGTGGTGCTCTACCACTTGACCACCTTTTTTGCTTTAGTTTAATTTTTTTTTTTTGGGGGGGATAGGATCTCACCTGTTGCCTAGAGCTGGCCTAAGATTGTGATCTTTATATCTAGGCCTCGGGCCTAGCTGAGATCATAGGTGCTTAGCTTATTTGTTGAGATTGGGGGGGGGTCTCACTTTTTGCCCCAGCTGGCCTCACAGTGTGGTCCTCCGAATCCCCACCTCTTGAGTAGCCACTGTGTATAGCTATTTTTTTTTAAATAACAATGGTAATACTGTCTTCTCTTTTCAAAATTTTTTTATCTGCTTTTCTTATACTGCTAAAAACTAAAAGGATACTGTGTTCCTGAGTTGAGCACTTTGTAACAAGTCTAAGATAGCTCAAGTAAAGTAACAATTTGTTGTAATTAATGGGTTTCTTTTATCCCAAGAAATATGATTAATATATAGTCTATATAATATATGCATATTTTTCAGATCATAGTGTTTCTGAAAACCATACAAATGTTTTCATGTATATATTAAATGTAGTAGCTTCTTTTTTCTCTCACAAGTTGTTTTTAATTCACAAGTGGGTGAGCAAGCCAGGATAAATATGGTATACTACATATTCCTAAATAAGAATACTTTAGATCTGCAAACGGTTATATAAACCACAAATATCTTGACTCTCAAAAAAATATATCAATTTTAGAAGGAGGGAAAGAAAGAAAAAAATAAAACTCCTCTCCATTTTAGATTCGAATACTCATAAACTTTACAGTTGCTAACTTGTACTATTACTTTATATTTTCCCTACACATGTAGGCTGTGGGGGTTGGAAAACAAATGTACAAAGAGTAAGATAGGAGGTCTGGGAAGCAGTGAGTGTACACATTTGTTATTTTACTTGGAGATGTTTTAGACTTGTTGCGAAATCTATTGTATACTACTAATTCTCAGTGTGATATTTTGGGGGCTATGACTCCTCAAAATTTGGCCAGGCATTGTGGCACACACCTGTAATCCCAGCACTCAAGGGGCAAAGGCAAGAGGATCTTGAGTTTGAGGTCACCAATGGCTATATGGTAAGACCCTGACTCAAACAAATTGTCATGGCAATACCAACAAAAAACAATTGAAATATAGTATAAATCCTGTAATAAAAGCAAATACAGGGATGGGGGAGTAGCTTAGTAGAACTCTTACCTAGCATGCATAAGGTCCTTGGTTTGTTTCCCTGCATCACCCACACACCTACACCTAGGCACATAGGAAAGGCACCTAAACTGTCTTTGCACAAATGCTGTATGGGCACTAGCAGAGAGGCTTCTGGGAGAAAATAACATAAACATTAAGATCTGAAAAAAGAGAAACAGCAATGTCCTTGGAAAGAGTGATGGAGATTTCTTTTATCTATAATTTTATCAAAACTGAATTCTACATAGTAGGTGTTCAATAATACAAGACACTTCAAGAGAGGTACACCTCTTACTTTCCTTTTTTGGTGGAGGGAACAGGGGAAGAAAAGGTCAGGAATAACTGGGCACCAGTGGCTCACGCCTGTAATCTAAGTTAATCAGGAGGCAGAGATCAGGAGGATCACAGCTCGAAGCCAGTTCCAGACAAATAGTTTGAGACCCTATCTCAAAAAACCCTATCACAAGCGTGAGTTCCTGAGTTCAAATTTCAGTGTTGCAAAAAAAAAAAAAAAAAAAAGGCCAAGAGTAAATATAAGAAAGTACAGCTGAAAAGACCAAAAGCAGGTTAAACTAATGGACAGTATGAACTCTGGTTGTGACACACCTTAGTTCAAACCAGGAATTCTAGCACTTATTAGCTATATGATCTTAGGCTGGTACTTAACTCTCTAAGCCTTAGTTCTTTCATCTGTAACTCAAAGATATATTGTGAAGTTGAAATGGCATAATACATATTTATATGTCTACTGTCTAATTAATTTCCCCACTAGATTATAAGCCATAGCAACCATGAATAATATTTTATATACACTATTTAGTAAGTCCTTGGCAAGATGCTTGGCACACGTTTGGTGATGACTACAAGGAAATGCTTTATTATGACAACTTCAGTTACAACACCATCACCTCAGCACAGCATTACAACTTTGATAGTGTTTTGAAGACATCAAAGATTAGTGATTGAAGAGATCACAGGTTAGTGGTAGAGTACTTGCTTAGCATATACAAGGCTACACACACACACACACACACAAAATTACTAACTGGTTCCTTATTTCATTGTAAAACTTTAATAAAATTAATACTATTTTTCCACTAAAAATTTTATTAATTATAAGAGCCATAAGCCAGGTGGGGTGGTATATAGCCATAATGCCAGCACCAGGGAGACTGAGGCAGAAGGATTAAGAATTCAAGGCCAGCCTGGGCTATATAATGAGACCCAGTCTCAAAAAACCCCAAAAGAACCATAAGTCCTTCCAAATCTGAAAAAAACATTTAGAAAAACATGCCCTTGGAGATGCTGTATAGTTAAATAAACTATACTGCAAGGAAGGTATAAATATATTCTTCCTCTCTTTACAGAAGTATTTCTCAACCAAGAGTAATTTTCGTCTCCAAGTGACCATTTGACATTATCTTGAGATCTTTGTTGTTGTTGTTGCTAGGCTAGGCTGACCTTAAACTTGTGCTGTGACTCCAACTCCTCAGTGCTGGGATTACAGGTGTATACCTCCATGCCCAGCTTAGAGAAATTTTTGATTGTCGCAACTAGGGGTTGGGGGGGCTACTAGAATCTAGTGGATAGAGGCCAGGGATGCTGCTAACCACCCTGGAAGGTATAAGATAGCTACCCAACAAAGAATTATCTGATTCAAAATGTCAATAGTGCTGAGGTTTGGGGGGTGAAGTTGTTGGAGAGTGAAAAGTGGGCAAAGAGAGAAAAATGCAAAAACATCTACATTTAAGTTAGGTTTAACATTATTAGCACTCATGTCTATTGTTACAACTTATTTCATTTTCAGGTTTTGTGTATTTGTTTGTTTATGGTGGTGCTGGGGATCAAACCTAAGGCTTCATGCATGATAAGTGCTCTACCACTGAGCCTGAGTTTTGGAATTTTAAAGAGATGTTTGAAGGAATTTAGATTTTTTTTTGTTAAAAACTAATATATCCCAGAGATTAAGAATTATCTCTCTGAAACTTTAGGTCAATGAAAATACATTTTTTAAAAAAGCATGTAAAATACTCAATTTTAAGGCTTAAAAATCAAGTTCTAATCTTTATCAAAGTAAAAATGCAGAGCATATCAAGCTGAAAGGAAAAAAGATGCACATGACTTACATTTTCTACCACTTTACTGATACACTGATTTTGAAAGTATAAAGCAAATTTAAATTATGTTAATTTTATTCATTTACATATTCATGGTGGAACACTTTTCCACTGTACTGCCTTTTCTTTGATACAGTAGACCCTTGGTATCCGTGAGTATATGATTCCAAGGAGAATGCTACTGTGGAAAAACTGAATGCTCAAGATGCACAGAGTTCAGTACTGCACTACAGATGCTCAATTCATTTCTTCAATATCACTGCCTAAATTCTGCTAAAGACATACTGCCTTTCAATAAATTTAAAATTTTTACTTTATCACTTAAATAAGTACATTTACATTATGACCCTTTTCTAGCTTGGGAGTATCACCGTAATTTTTACCCTTTTGGGGCATTAGCTTTTTTGGGAGGCTATGTGCACAAAATTAAGGCAAGAAAACATTAGGCAAATCACACAATGATTTAAACAGAACTGACAATAACATGGGACTGAGAGCTTTTCCACATCAACTGAGCTGCATAATGCACACACAGCAATAAAGTTTTTGTTTCTGAAATTTCTTTTGTTTTTTCAACTTTTTAGCTATGTTTGGTCAAAACCACCTGTAATAAATCCACAAATAAGGTGGGCTTACTATTATCTACTATTTGTTTTAGTGATCCCACACCACCTTATTTCTGATTCATGTTTTACAGCATATGTGCATTAATATGAGGTGGTACCACACATAGTAACGATATAATTAAATTTAACTTATGGCAGTGAAATACAAATACTGATTACTATTAGAAATGGAATCATCAGGCATAGGTAGATGGAAACAGATCACAAGTAGTTAATGTTATAATTTCTCGAGTATCTTGGAAATGGCATCAATTTTTTGTCTCATATTTGAAAAAAGTAGTATCATCAAAATACAATAAAATTTTTAAAAATTAGTAATTTTTTAAATACCTAATAAGAAATCCAACCAGTTGGGCATGGCTATACATCCCTCTAATCCCAGCCTTACCTTGGGAGGCAAGGCAGGATGATTATGAGTCCAAGGCCAGCCCAAGCAAAGGCAGCAGTAAGACCCTGTCTCAAAAACAAAACTAAAAGGGCTGGAAATCAAACAAACAAACAACGAAAAAAGGCTGGGAATATACCTCAGTGGTTTGTTTGCCTAGCATGCATGAGGCCCTGGGTCCGATCCCCAGTAACACTAACACACACACACACACACACACACACACACACCCCACCCCCCTAAAAAAAAATTTAAAAAAGGAAAGAGAAAGGGAGGGAGGAAAGAAAAGGAGGGAAGGAGGAAGAAGGAACAAAAGGGAAGGAAGGAAGGAAAGAAAGGGATGGAGGGAGAGAAAAAGGAAGGAAGAAATCTAACCTATGAAAGGTTAACTATTAAGAGGCTTTTGGGTGAGGTAATAATTTTTAAAAAGTCTACCCTATTTGAAGAAATTTTAAGGTTCACTTTTCTATTATTAGAAAAATATCTTGCTGGCTGTGGTGACCCATACCACACCAGGAATCCCAGCACTCAGAAGGCAGAGCCAAGAGGCTAGCCTGGCTTGGGATACATTGTGAGACCCTATCTCCAAGAAATAAAAATAAAAATATCTTATTTTACATTAAAACTCAAGAGCAGTATCATAATTTTGTCATAAATACAAATACCTTGAGTTTGATGAAAAACCTTTAACTGACTACTAAAATCATTTGATTTCATCCAAAAAGCAAATTCAATAGCTACAGTCCTTCAAAGGCATCTGAATGACAATACCAAAGATTCTTCTAAACTGTTATTTTATATTTGAAGTCAAGACAATTGTTTATACATGTACTATATGCCATATTTTTAACAGTTTCAAAGTAATCATACCTCTTCAATACCAGCTATATTATTCACAGCCAGTTTTTTTAGGGAACTCTGAAGCTTTTTGTCATCAGCTGTAGCTGTTCTATGTACCACCTTCTTCTTTCTGCGAGCTGTACCCTGAAAAATAATAGAACAGCAGTGTTAGCATGCCTAATGACAGCAATCACATCTTGCTAATGCACTACAATAACCTAACTATATCCCACGTCAAAAAAAAAAAAAAAAAAAAACTAAATAGTAATGTAACTAAGAAGACTGCTCAGACACTAACCCAGGTATTTCAAGATCTGTTCTTATTCTTATCTAATATCCAGTCTTTATCATTTCAACACATTGTTTCAAAATACTGTTTACCACTGAAACAGTTTAAAGCTTAAAGACAACTTAGTATACTTTATAACAATTTTAAAACATTATAAGAAATTTTTATAGTCCCTCCCAACCCATGGCAATAAAGTTTAAGCACAGTCTAAAATCTTGAGAATTATTTATATACTGAGAATTAAATCCCTACTATGTGAGCTCTAGAGTGAGAATTTAGGAATGAAAAATATCAAGTTCTTTAAGTTCTCACACTACAAGAAAGGAAAAAGTCAATAAATACACAAGCAAGTTAGAACATTTCAAACAAGATAAAGGCTATTAAAAAACAAAACAAACCAGAACATGGTAATTTAAGAGTGACTAGGTGGGAGCAAAGCATTACTCTACTAGAATGTCCAGGCAAGGTTCCTCTGAAGAAGTGACATACAAACTGAGATCCCCAACTAGGGAAAAGTGATCCAAGCAGAATTAAACAAGACTAAATTTATCCTTTCTAGAGACAGAAAGGCCAGTGCAGCTAAAATCAGAGTGAACAATGGGCAAGGAAGAGAAAAATGAAAGATGATAGGCAAGGGAAAGATCATAAAGCCTAGAATTTCATGGGTTGGACTTTTTTCTAATTGCAATACACAGCCATTGAATGATTTTGGCCATGGCATTTTACTTAAGACCAATCAGGAGGCTCCTGCAGCAATCATGAAGAGAGATGAGAGTTGCATCAGTGGGGTTGGAGAGAGTCTCACAGGAGACATTATTTCTGATGGATCAGATGTGGAATGTGAGGAAGAAAGAAATCTAGGATGATGCTTAGGATTTTGGCCTGAGCAAACAAGACGAAAATTACACTAAGATAGAAAATGTTCATTTCTATGTTGATACTTTGAAGCTCTAAATACATTTTTCTATTGAAAAGCTATTTAAAATAATGGATTAAATTCCTGGGCATGGGGCTGGAGTTGTGGTTCAAACTATAGAGCACTTCCCTAGCAAGTATGAAGCCCTGAATTCAAACCCCAGTACTGCCAAAAATAATCTCCCAAGCCAACTTAAAAAAAAAAAGTATGTATATATATGTATATATATATATATATAAAAATATATAAATATATATATACATATATATATGTGTATATATATATATATATGTGTATATATATATATATATACACACATATATATATATAAAACCAAAAGGAGAGCTAAAGTACTACCAAAAGCTCCCTAAAGTTTTGAGGGTTATATTTTTCTGAAACCAGAGGCATGAGAGGAAAGGAATGGGGGTTTCAGTCTCTGGGTAGCTCCAGCAATTGTCCTCAGAAAGAAGACTGGGGCTTCAGTCTTAGCAACTCCAGTGAGAGAAGAGAGCTCTGGCAGGAGTTGTGATGACATCTAGTTGCTAAAGGATCACTACTTATATAGATAGTCATTTATTTATGAAGTATTCCTGATTCAGGCATAGCTCAGTTGTTTGCTTCATACCACAACTCAAATGATCCTCAGGTGCTTCAAATCCAAATCCTTTATCTTCTAAGTTCTGTAGCTGGTGTTAACACCATATGCCCAGTTTTCTTGCATTCTCTCTCTCCCCCTCTCCCTCCCTCCCTCTTTCTCCCCCTTCCCTCAACCATACTGGGATTTGAAATCAGGACCTCACTTCTGCTAGGAAGATGACTGGCAAGTTTCCAGCCCTTTTTTGCTTTAGGTTATTTTTCCCAAAGGGTCTCATTTTTTGTCCAGGGCCAGCCTCAGACAGGATCCTCCTACCTCTAGCCTGCCAGCGTAAATGGGATGGCAGGTGCACCACTATGCCTGGCTTGTTTTGTGGAGATGGGGTCTTGCAAACATCATTCTGGGGCTGGCCTTAAACTGCAATCCTCCCCAAGGAGCTGGGATTACAGGCAGGAGCCACTGTACCCAGTCCATATACCCAGTTTCTAAAACCAAAAATCTGAGGATCATCCAAACTCTTTTTCTCTGACCTTCACCCCCGCCATATCTCACCAATTATTAAGTCATGTCAACTCCAACCCCTAAATTTGTGTCCCACATAGTACAGAAATAGCCTCTAAATTGTTCCCAATGCTAAACGTCCATTTCATGCCATTTTCCACACTGCTAGCAGTTACCTTTCTAAAATGGCTGTTGCTTCCTTCTTAAAATCTTTAACAGCTGACTTCTGCAGCCCCTTAGTACGGCATATAAAACTGACAGAATTCCAAAATACTTGATTCTTTCATTTCCTCCATTCTGTATCCATTACATACTCCAAACTCTAGTTGTACCAAACTAAAGCAAGCCATTACAGTAAGCACCATGTTACCTCAGCATCCTGTGTGCTGGCATGTGTACAAATGACAATCCCTGTTTTATCCTACCTCCCACAAATTCTTTAACCTGTTTATCTAATGATATTTTTATTTAGCCTTTAAATCCCAGCTTGCCTCTCTTAGGCAAAAGCACCTCGTACTTCATTATAACACTCACTGTTCTCATTGCAATTCTATGTCCCTCTTCCAAGTTGAGCTGGGTCAAGAGTAGATCTTATTTATCTATTATGTGCCTGGCACATAGTAAGTGCTCAATTAACAGTAGGTAAATGAATGTATGTACCAGCCACTGATTTAAAATATCTAATAGTGATGTGCAGCATCAAGCCCTTCCAGGTATGTCCTATGGTTTTTGTATATTACTTTACACTGCTACTATGTGATTGCTGTCATTACGAGTATGTTAATATGACTCCAGAAACATACAACTATATCACAATGTAAGGATAAAGTCATAGTCATTTCTTCCCTTCCCCTCTGCTGTCTCCCCCAGGAACTGTGGTTATTATCAAAGTAAATGACACAGTGTAGTCTTTAGATTGGAGGTAAGTACTCTTCTCCCTTTCTCTTGTAAATACTGTACTTGACAAAGGTAAAAGCTGAATATTCTCCTTAAGCCTGGGGCCACAAGTGAAGGGAAATGATTTTTTGTGTTCAGAACTAACACTTCCTTAGGGTTTAAAATACATGGAATAAGACAGCTCGTGTTCCTGTTCACCAACACAGAAGAACAGGTAAGAATCTGGGGGAAACCTTGTAATCAATTCAATGTACAATCAGCCTGAACCTCTCCAGCTAAACCTCTTGTGAACCAATCTTGCACTGGTAGGTAATATCATGATAAGGTAACCGTAACATCTGGCATGGCCAACAGGTGAGTATAAAATAATTATCATTTATTAAGCATCTACCCTGTACCAGACACAGTGTTACCTGTTTTATAAATATTACTTGAATTTTTAGAAACATCTTTCAGGATTATTTCTATTTTGCAGATGAAAAAACAGAAGCATAGCAAGGTTGGGTAATTTGTTCATATCACAAAACTAGAAGATACTGAAAGTTAGGATTCAAACAAAGATGGCTATTTCCATTGCATCATCAGAGAATAAACTCTTCTAGTTACCTGTTTTAGATCTAGACAAATTATTTTCAAATTGGAATGTGGTTTTATCTTGATTACTGAAAAGATTTTACATTTTTAATGACCACAAATCCAAATAGTAGTACTACCTGGTAATCATACATTCTCCTATCAATTTTCTTATACCACACTCACCTTGCCCCCTATCCGGACCTGAGCCTGAAGTTTGGCTAACTTTTCTTGATTCATGCTGTTGATAAATCTAGGGGGGGAAAAATAGATTTGTTAAAGTCACTGTTTTTAAATTTATAAGAAAAAAAAATCTGCTTATGCAAACAGTACCTTCTGGTTCACTCAGCTTGCAGTACGCATTAACAACATGATCATATTAATATGGTCTATATTCTGAATAAATATTAATAACTTGTTCTAGCTTCATAAACCAGGTATTTGAAAAAGTAAAATTAAAGTACCACAATGGAGTGAAATACACAAACAGAGAAAAAGAATGGGGCAGGGGGATGTAGCTTAGTAGTAGAGTACTTGCCTAGCATGCACAAGGCCCTTGGTTGGATTCCCAGCACTATTTAAAAAAAAAAAAAAGGACTCAGAGTCATCTATTTGAAGATCCCTCCTTAAAATATGATTCAGTTCTTTGGTATTCAGTAAAAACCTAGCCAATTATGAAATATCTGTAGGCAGATTTTTTTTTCTCCCACAGACTTATAGCAGAGAACTGTAACCAAATGTTATTAGCAAAACCTTCAAGATAATTTTCTCCCAAATCACATTCTGTATTTCATAAAGACATCAAAAACAAGGGGGAAAAAAAAAGGACTGGGAAAAAAATTCAATAATATGCTGTCAATATGTGAAATAGTTCTGTCCTCTATTCAAGGTCAGATGGTATGTTAATAATGGGGAAACAGTACCAAATTTCCAAATATGCAGTGCTTCTCCAGCTCTCCAGAATTCATTTAATACCTTGCACTGATGTAGGATTTAATACTTGACAAAATATTCTTGCCTATAGGGTAAAATGCTTCACTGCACAATTTGACAAAAATTGTATCTTGGCTACATGAATACTAAATTGGGAGAGGGCTCTTAAAAATAAGCTTTTATACTGCAAATCTTGCTTTTGAAGATTCTAAGAAAATGATAAAATCATTAATTCTAGTCTGGTCAATGATATTCCTACTAAGGAAAACAACATCCTTAAGCTTATAATGGGTCATAACATTCCACACTACATAAACAAGTAAAACAATTTAAAAGTCTTGTTTGATTTGTTCTGTGACTTAACAGATATTACTGAGATGTGAGGGAGGAAATAAGGGACTAGGCTGTCAATAAACCTCTTCTGACCAATTCTCTAACCCCTGCATGATCATCACTCAAATGAAAAAGACAGTTTTCTACATTTGAAGGATAAAAAAGAGAAACAAAGATTATATAATTACTGACCATTCTGAATTTAGGTACTAATATATACTGTTTATATATATATATATATAGTATATATATCTGCTTTAAGGCTAAAGTCCAGTTCTCAAATAACAATTAGAATCAATGATTTTTCACTCTTTGTTCAGCATTATATCACAACACTCAAGGAGCTTTTATGGGAGGAGCTGTGTATAATCCAAAACAGTAAGTCTTAGGTATGTGTCAATCTTAGTTCTGCCACAGACTTAAATTTGCTGATGTAAATCTCAATCTTGCTTCTCAAATATCCACAGAAAAGGACCAATATTCACTTTTCTCAAAGGAATGTGGCCATACAGGTGTAGTGAACTAACAAAGTACTTAAGGAATTTCTTGCAAAATGGGAGCCAAGTGAAAAGATTAGAACTAAACACAGGGTAAAGGGACTCTTCTGCATTTTGAAGTAACAATCCCCAAGAGAAGTAATATAAGTCAAGACAAGAGTCCTGACTTGCTTGAAAAAAAAGCAAGAACAAAATTAACTCTTTACATCAATGTGGAGCTCAAAGAACTGATTTCATTCCAGGTGGTGAGGATAACAGAATTGAGTAATTTTATTTCCAAGTAGTACCTTACAGAAAACACATTTGAAGGAGGTTGGAAGCTCAAAGCAGGGGAGGAGGAAGAAATGTGGTCTTTTGTCTATTAGCAAAGTTGGGGTATATGGAATTCAAATAACAAAGAGGCCTGGAGATGTCAAGCTCAGAATCTGCAGCAGACCTCAAAGATCACCTGCTTTAATTCCCTATTCTTCAATCTTTACTTTATTGTACCTGTCATTCATGATTTATGTGAGGGCATCTCAAATACCTGCTAGCAGCAGCAGAGCATAAATTATAAACAGTTCACCTCTTACCCAATTTAATGAAAATGAGAGGGTTGGGGGTGTGGCTCAAGAGATAAGAGTTGCCTGCCTAGCAAGCTCCAGGCCCTGAGTTCAAACCCCAGAACCGCAAAAATAAAAATAATAAATTAACAAAAATGAGAGCCTGGAAGGGAGAGATTCTTTGCTAGGAGCCAAAAGAAGTAACTTCCTAAGGCTACATGATCAATGAGTTCTGCCTTGGGGATTCAAGGATCTTTTAGCACTTTCAAGGACTCAAAGAAAGAGTATAAATAATGAAGTTAATATTGACTGCCTAGATTCCAAGCATTCTGGTAGGCATTTTCATATACATCATGTTTACACAGAGGTTAAAAATACTTTGAACCTTTAGTCCTGACTTTTTATTATGTGAGGTTTCTCTAAGAGGAACAGTTTGTAGGATCAGAAAGACCAAAGTTCTATCACTTAAGGCTCCAGAAAGGTATTTTACTTCTTTGCATCTGTGTTTTCTCCTGTATTAAGAAAAGGTTCAATACCATTTATTTCACAGGCTGTTCTGAGGGTTAAAAGTTAAATCATAAAGTACAGGGTATAGCTTACAAAAGATACTGAATATTTGTAACTTTGTAACCACTCCCGAGGGAACAACTAAGATATAGTGAAAAAACGTGGGAACGGAAGTTGAAACCACCATTCACTAGCTGTTTAACACTCTACCTGTCGGTCAATCATCAGGCAGTATTGTGGGGTTGTAAGTGGGCGCTACTTTCTCAAATGTTTACAAAACAGATTGTAAACAAATACTGCCATTACAAGGTGAAGAACGCTACAATTCAGTACGGTCCCAAGGACGTAGGTGGGGGTGCTAACCTCAGTTTCCCTATCTGTAGACCGGAAGAATCAAATGAGATGATCACAGATAAGCTGTATAAGGCTTGAAGCTTAATGACATTGTTGTTGTGAATAATGGGTAATAGGATAAAGGAGGGGGATGGGACTGGATCTCGGAGGCAGCAGCATAGGCCCGCTCGCCTCCACATGGGGCGGTGGTACTGGGGACCGTCCCTCAGGTGCCGACCCCCAGCTGCGCCGCCGGTAACCGACAGGCCAATCCAGCCGCCTCCGCCCCCACTCTCCGCGCCACGGCGGAAGTGGCAGCCCAAGAGGTTGGCGGGTGTCGGAAGAAGAGGGCGGGGGAGACCGTGCGCAGCGGCCTATGGCCGTGGAGTGGCGGGACCGCCGGGGGTCTCACCTGAAGCTGGGAGGGTCCTCCAACACCAGCACGCGGCAAGAGCAAGATGGCTGCCTCAGTCCAGACAGAGAAAGACGGCAGCGGCGGCGGCGGGAGTGGGACCCACGTGACACGGCGGCCCCGCCTCTCCCTTCGGTGGCCTATCCCCGGCGCGCACCTCCCAACTACAAAGCCCAGCCTGCTCTGCGCACCCCAATATTTCTATTGGTGGCAGGTGCAGGGGCCGTGCTGCATCCAGGATGTAAGCCTTCCATTGTGTGCGTTTACAGTTTCTCCGAACCTAATAAAAGGGTGGCCTGTGATTTTTGTTTGGTTGTGCACTTTGTCCGGATGTCTTTCACTGTGCATTAAGTACTCCCTGTTGGATTCAACTAGCACCCAGAGGAAAGATAAAAAATTTTGATGTGTTATGTGGCAGAGGGGCAAACTGGGAAGAGACACTAAACTCACAACACGAACAGTCTTAACAGAAAGAAGCCTCATACTTTAAATGCCTGCAGTGACTTATGACCTGGTTCCACCTAGTTAGTTTTGTAATAAAGGCCTCAAAACTGGTTTTCTTGGAGCTTGCATCAGTTGGTTGCATCATACCTGAGTGGACGACTTGCGTTTGCAAAGAAAAATAAGGCCCAGCACCTGGAAGTACATGCCTGCAAGGCACGAGACTGCACCACAGAACCGGTTTACCAGGTATCTTCCAGGACCTACGCTGGAACCTAACAACAAAATCCAGTTGCCCAATCCTTTTTTTTTTTTTTTTTTTTGGTCTGGAGAGTGAAGGGGAATTCAAGGCCTACGAGCGACCCGCCCACATTTGGAAGAGGCTGACCTCACAGGTCAATAGTTTGCATTTTGAATATTAAATGTCGCGGTTCTCGGCGGGAGGGGCTGGTGCGGCTGGCAGATGCAATTAGCAATGGTTCTTCTGAACGCCCCCCCCGCCCCCACTGTGTCGCTACCTTTTTTCCATCATGTCCCCGGGCCTCGACATCCTAGGACCAAGGGAAAGCAACTCGCGCTCAAGAACTCCCGCCATGCAGCAATGTGATCTGCACCTTTAAACTCATTCTATTCCGAGCCGGACCCCGGAGGCACCACCCACATCCGTCTAACATCACTTCCTTCACAGTTTGAAAAAAAAAAAAAAAAATCTGGGAACGCGAGAGGTTGGGCTGAGTTGCGGTTGGGGAGCGGAGCCGACCTTCTGCTCGGAATACGGCCCTGCGTCTGCTCAGTTCGCTCGCCCTGCGCACCTACCGCCGTGGAGATGTGGCTTCGTCTCGGGGCCACCTGTTTGCTGGGTTTCAGTCTCCTGCTCCTCGTCACCTTTTCAGATGGACACATTGGGCTTGGAAAGGGTCAGACCGCGTTCTTAATCTTTACTGATCCCGGGTACAACCCTCTTCTTGCCCTAACACTCTTCCCGTCTCGTTTTCTCTTAGGCCACGCCAGGATTCCTTTTCATCTTCCCTAACCGTTCTTTGGGACTTTTAAGATTTCTTGGGACAGTGAGTAGCGGGTCTGGGAAAGATTAAGATAGGGAAGTAGTACTTGAGAGCTCGCTTAATTACTTCTTGGATTGGGGAAAAGAAATGGCCCTTAAATTAGGACAAGCATGTTTAAGAGCCCAGCATAGTGCTACTCACTTGGTGGGCTGTCTGGAAAGATCACCTTCTCTCCCAAAAGAAAAAGGTCGCTAGAACCTGCACCTGCAGAGACTCTTGCCCCTGGGTCTGAAGATTCCTTTCTTTTCCTTAAAAGAGCCTCCTCGTCTTGGGGAAACACCAACTGTGTCCTAGGGAAATGCATAAGAAGGGGCTGAATGAAAGACTGGAGATCTGTTGTTAGAGGGTCACCAATAGTTGTCCTTAGTGTGGCTCAGCCAGTGTATTGGTAGAAACTGGATTTTTTTTTTTTTTTTGAGGAGGGAGGGATCAGTGGTTGTGCATGGAATTTACGAGGTTTAAGCACCTCTTCTCGATTCCATTACATGCATCTTCAGTCTAAGTTTGACCACTTTTCTCCTCACCAACTTTTATTAAAGTTGGATTGACTGTGAACTCAGGGTTTATGCTTTTTCTGATGGGAGAAGTGCAGATGGGTTCCCAACTCGCTTCCTTTTTTTTAACTGACTTTACGTGGTCTGAAATCGTACAGTTTTTAATTTGTGGATTTTTTTGTTTTCTTTGCGTACTGGGGTTTGAACGCAGAACCTTGCGCTTTCTAGGCAGGCACTACACCACTTGAGCCATGCCCCAAGCCTAATTGTGTTTTCTATCATCCTCATTTTCACATTTAGTGGTTGGTAATGAAATTGGGTTGACATTCAGTGGACCTGAATGCAATCACTCCAGTCAGTAAATAATTTTTGATCATCTACCATATTTCAGGCTCTGTCTTGGGTACTAGGGACACAGCAATGTACAGGACAGACGTTATTCCTGCTCTCATGGAGCTTATATTCAAGTCAGGAAGGGGGTGGAGAGAAGCATAGACTGATGAAAAAATTAATAAGACAATTTCAGATAAGGGTAGAAAGTATGATAGAGTAGGAAATAGAAAGGCTGAGGAGATGAGAGAACTGGCATTACTTCCATTAAGAAGGTCAGGGAAATTTTCTGACAAGGCAATGTGTGGTTTTCCATTTGTGATAGAAATGGTGAAGCTGCACAGTGAATCCTATCAGGCCAGAATGTTTTAAATACTGAGAATCCCATTGTAAAACAGGCTACTTACTGAGTATTTAGAATAAAATTATAAGTGCCAAAGGAGACAGAAGAGTATAGTGTTAGAACATGGATGTAGGTCTGAGTTTTACTGCATTCTAACAATGACTAGTTGAAATGCCTTAGGCCAGTGACTTAACCACTCACAGCCTCACTTCCTCTGTTGCAAAATGGGTATAATAATAACCACCTTAGCCACTCAACAAATACTTTTCTGTGTTCCAAGTACTGTATCAGGTCTAGGTAGTATTTTGGAGTGTTGCATTTGGTATCAATTCTTTGTTAGAGGGCTGGTAGAATGGATTGAGCTGTAAGAGCGCCTACCTGCCAAGCATGAGGCCCTGAGTTCAAACCCCAATGCTGCAAAAAAGAAAAACAAGGAAAAAAAAGCTACAATATACTGGCTTTTAGGGGGAAAAAAAATTCTTAGTTAGATAGCAAGTCCTGTGTAGTTGTCATCCTCCTCTACTGAGGAGGTTACCTCTATATGATCTTTCTGCACCCAAGTATAGGTTTCTCTATAGAATAAAAGCTAGATCCCAAGAGTGGGTGCTACAAGGAAGCAAGGTGGAAATACATGGCATCTTTTCATCTAGCCTTACAATGGCTGTTAGATTGATTTGATAAAAAAAACAACAGATACTTAATATCATATCACACACTTAGAAAGTATTTAGTAAATGTTAACTGGTATTATTTCCTCTTTTGGAAAAATTGCTAAAAGGAATTAATACTTTAAACTTTTTTAACTTTTGTTTTATGTATCTCTTACATATGGGGTCTTTGGACATAGATTATGCTCTATTCATACCACCTTCCTGAAAATTTTGGTAAGATATCTTCCCAGATGTCTAAGTAGCTCTGATTACTTAGAAAATAACTTGATGGTTTGCAGAGAGAAGAGACTGAATGACACCCACTGTTTTCATTAAGAAGCATAGTAGTGTAGAGTGGCACTAGATGGAAACTAATAAGCCAGTTCTGTTCTTACCTGGCAACTGTTTATTAAATGAGAGAATTGAACTAGAAATGATTCTTAAGGACCCTTCAACTCTTAACATTTTAAAGGTCTAAAATAATTTCATTGTTCTCTATGACCTAAAAATTTAGACTATATCCTATGGGAAGAAGTGTAATTAACATTTACTGTAAATACACTATTTTCAGACACTGATCTGTGCATTTTTCATGTACTAACTACTTTAATGCTCATAATAATCCTGAACATTATATATATATATATATATATATTATATATATATGATATTTTTATCATCAACCCCCATTTCACGGAAATATTAGTACAGCCTAAAGTGCGGCATAGGAGTCATACAGCTAGTCAGTGGACTAGATAGAATAGCAGTCCCAGAGCCAGTGTCTTAACCAGTGGACGCCTCTGGCCTGTCACTGCAAAGGGAGAAACTAGAAAGCCATCAGTGGAGGCAAGTCACATGCCCTCCTGCCTGAACCAGAAATGGAGGACTTCATCAACTCTAGAATAAAAATTTGACACTGGAATAAAAAATTTGGCATTAATGCTTATGAAGTGTTTACCTTCTGCTTGGTGTTCTATTCACATTCATAACAACCCTATGGGACAAATATTTTTATTAGCCATATTTTGCATTTGTGAAAACAGTGAGTGGCAGAACTAGGATTCCAACTCATGTCTGTTTGACTGCAGATAGACATTATTTAGCACTGTGTTATTCTACCTTTCTGGTATAGACAGTGTTCCCTGTTTTAGAGGCTTGGCTGCCAACTCTGACATTTTGACCATTTGTTACTTAGATTTTATCAATTGGGATGGGGTAGATAATACTTTCTGATGTCTTTAGCTTACACTCATTAAAACAATTTTTAGGATTAAAAACTTGGAAGTTCTGACATAAACACTGCATTTAGAAATGGTTGCTTTTCTTTCTAAAAAAATGTTGAGCTGTTGACATGGGAAACTTTAGCTTTGTAGATAACAGGCATAAATTAATTAGCTACTCAGGTGACAGAAACTGGACTGTCTTCTGATGTTCCCTGCTGGCATGAGTGTAAGTAAGGAGGTTCTGGAGAGTGATGATTTTAGTAACAAGGTAAACACTGTACCTGTTTGAGTTCTTTTTTGGGGGAAAGAAATGGACCCAAGTTTTCCACATCTGAAGTAGTGTTGTCATTCTACTTTGGCGAAGCTGCATTTCTTCATTCATTTATTCATTTAATGTTTGCTAAAGACAGTAAATTATAGTGAATGGTTATACCTATAGACTCTGGAATCCAACCACCTGTGTTCTTGTCCCAGTTTTGCCACTTACAGGCAATGTAACTTTGGGCATACTATTCAACTTCGGTTTCCTTATGTATAAAAAAGGGATAATTAGTCTGGGAAGTGGCACATGCCTCTCATCCCCAGCTACTCTGGGAAGCACAAGTAGGAGAATGGCAGTTCAGGCTGGTCTAGGCATAAAGCGAGATCCTATCTCTAAAATAACCAAGACACCAAAAAAAGGGCTGGCAGAATTTCTCAAGTGGTAGACTGCCTGCCTTGCAAGCACAGGGCCCTGAGTTCAAAACCCCAGTACACACAAAAAGGACGGGTGTGAATAATTAGAGTTTGTACCTCATTAGGTTGTTGTGCATATTAAACAAGTTAATACATGTAAAAGTATTAAAAAAGTGGTACATGATAAATGCCATGTGTCAGTCACTATCACTGTTGTTATATCTTTATCCTGATTATCACATAAACTAAGCATTCAATAAATTATGATGATTATTATTACTATGAAAAATTCCAATGTATTTTAATATGAATTCTCGAATTTGTATATGCAATGAATTGTTTTGTGTTATACCTGTAGACTTTTAGTTACTGATGTAGATCAGCTTGGGAAGACTTAGGATACTAGAAAAGCATGCTAATTAGGAATCAAAAGACCTCAATTTTGGTTGTGATTTCCTTTGGGACACTGGATAGCTTCTGCCCTCTTCTATGAGGGTTGGAGTAATTGATCTCCAGGGTTATGACTCTTTAAATTGAAATGTTTTAAAGTTAAATTTAAAACTGAGATTCCCAGTTAGCTTAACCACATTTCATGTGCTCAGTAGCCACAGGTGGCTGGTGGCCACTGTATTGGATTGCACAGGTACAGAACATTCTGGTCATTGCAGTAACTTCTATTGAACAGAGCTGCGCTCTCTCTATTAACGATAACCTCCTATGGCTACAAGCATTATCACCTAGCTTCTGAGTCCCCTAGTTTATGGAGAAATTTAATTTAACCTGATACTAATCTAGCTCCCTTGATTTTGTTTTGGTTGGCATTTGCCTGGTATCTACTTCTCAATCATTTTACTTTCAATTTTTACAAGTCTTTCTGTTTTAGGTGAGCTTTTGTAAATACCATAGAGGCAGGATTTGTTTGTTTGTTTTGACCAGATCCTCCCATTTATCTTTTAACTTTAATTGGTAAGTATAGCCCTCACATATTTGGTGTATTTTTCTTTTCTTTGTGGTACTGGGGCTTGAACTCAAGGCCTACACCTTGAGCCACTCCACCAGCCCTTTTTTTGTGTTAGGTATTTTCAAGATAGAGTCTCACGAACTATTTGCCCGGGCTGGCTTCAAACCCAGATCCTCCTGATCTCTGCCTCCTGAGTAGCTAGGAATACAGGTATAACCACCAGTGCCTGGCTTATTTGTTGTAATTGTTGACAGAGTTGCTTATTTCTCATCCGGTTTCCATTTCTACTATTGTTTTTCCTATGCTTTTTTCTCCTTTTCTTTCTCTTTGCATACTCTTATTTTATCTCCTTTATTAGTTTGGAAGTTGGCACTCTAATTCTTTATGTGATTACTCTTGAAATTTTGCATGTATTCTTAGCAAAATCTATTATCTCAAACCCCCCCAATGATAAAAGAGCCTCAAAACCTTTTACTTTAATCAGCCCCTCATTACTTTAAACAATTGTTGTCTAGTAACTTAGTTCTTTTCTTTTTTTAACTCTACAAATTGGGCATTGCAAATTTTTATGCAGATAATATTTAGATTTATATATATGTTTACCCATTTATTGGTTCAGTATGCCTTATATCTAGGCTTTCTTCCGGCACCATTTCCTATCTGAAATGTGTCCGTTAGCTATCCTTATAATTTTCTCTGGTTTGCTTAGGGGACTATTTCATTCTTCTTACAAATGTCCAGTACTTTCTCCACAATTCTTGCTTTAGTTGATGACCATGGATCCTGTTTAATGAAGACAAAAGGAATCAGAAGAGACCTTTAAAAAATTTCTCATCACTGTGGAACATACAGACCATGCCTGAAAACCAAGCATCTAAGAGACTGAGTCAGGTAGATGGTGAATTCAGGTTAGCCTGGGCTATATAGCAAGACCCTGTCTTAAAAAAAAAAAATTTTTTTCTCACCACTACATTTACCCACCAGTGTCCATATATGCTCCCTTTCTTGTTACTTGGCAAGCATTCATGTTCCTTGAGTACTCCCACCTTCTCAATTTCATTTTACCAGTGACTATTTTCTTGTCCTTTATTAGCAATTTTCTTCTCTTCATTGTATCATTTCTATCAGCTTTCAACTCTTCTTTCTTCTCACAGCCTATATTCACAGCAAAATCTTGTTGACTTTGCCTTCAAAATATATCCAGAAGCCAACAATATTTTCCTCTTAGCTAGTACAACCCTCCATCATCTTGTCTGGGTCATTGCAATAGCCTCTTGCTTTTACCTGCTCCCCTGTATTAGCTTGCCAAGAATGCAGTAACAAAGTACCTCACATTGAGTGGCTTAAAAAAGAGAAATTTATTGACTCACAGTATTGGAAGCTAGAAGTCCCAAATCAAGATGTCAGCAGGATTGTTCCTTCTAAGGGCTGTGAGGGAGGACCTAATCCAGGCCTCTTTTTTTGGTTTATAGATGGCCATATTCTGTCTGTGTGCATCTCTATCCAAATTTCACAATTTTTGTTTTGTTTTTTTTTATAAAACAGTCATATTGGGTTCAGACCCTCCTTAATAACCTCATCTTAACTTGATTACCACTGTAAAGACTTTGTCCCCAAAGATGGTCATACTCTGAGGTACTGTGTATTAGGATTCTAACATACCTTGCAGGGAAGGGACATAAAATTCAACCTGTAATACACCCTGCAGTCTTATTTTTCAGAGCTCAGAACCCTCCAACAGCTCAGTAAAACCCAATCTTTATAGTGGTCCACAAGGCCCTGCATTGCCGGTACCTCTTTTATCCCTTTGTCCTTATCTCCTTCTATTTTATAGATAGTATTGTATCTGTAAAAGATAGACAGTATTGTATAGTGCTAAAAAGCAAAGAGTTAAAATCCTGACTGCTTAGGTTCAGATCCAGGTCTGACCTTGGGAAAGTTGCTTATACTTGGTGCTTTGTTTTCCTGTCCATAAATGAGAATAATAAGAGTGTGTACCTCATAGGGTTCTTATGAGGATCAATATTTGTAAAGTACTTAGACTAATCCCTGGCATATTTATAATAAACAATGTTACCAATTCTCAAGTCCCAGACGCTATCCTAAACTATTATCCTCATTTTACAGCAATGGAAACATTTTATAGCTTGGGACAGTTACTTAACTTGCCCAGAGACATATAGTAGCAGAACCAGGATTCAAACCCAGGGACTCTAGGTCCAGAATCTATGCTCTTCACCAGTACATGATCCTGTTCAGTAAATACTTATTTCTTGAAATAATAATGAATACCTGATAGTGGAGGAAAATCAGTTTACCTAAACATATCTATTTTGATCTTGTTTCTGGATATGTAATTCTAGGTTTAGTTATTTTCTATCAATATTTCAAAGATGATATTCTGCTGTCTTCTGTTTTCCATTTTTCTTGTCAATATAATTATTCATCTTTTGTGGAAATATGTCATCTCCTTGACAGATTTTAATGCCCTCTCAGTGTTTTTGTCTCACAGTTTTACTACCACTTAAATATTTGTATGTTTTATTTTTATAACTTATCCTAGTTGGTACACATTATAAACAAATCTGCAGGTTCATTTTTTATCTCATTCTGCAATATTCTCATCCATTAGCTATTTAAATATGTCTTTTTCTTTAATCTTTTCACTCTGAGATTCCAGAGGTTTATGTTGTTGTTACTGTTTTTGGTTTTGTTTCTTCAGTGCTGGGGATTTGAACATGGTGCCCCACACATGCTAGGCAAGGCTCTACCACTGAATTATACTCCAGCCCTGAAACTCTCATTTTGTATGTACTAGACCTAATCAATTTACTTCATGTCTCTTGGCTTCCCTGTCATATTGTCCATCTCCTTGTCTCCATGTTGCGTTCTCAATAACATCTGATCTGTCTCCCCATCTGTCTATGGTTTGCTATTTTAACCAATCCATTGAATATTATTTTAAGTTGATAGACTTTATTTTGGGAGCAGTTTTATATCTATGGAAAAACTGAATGGAAAATGCAGCTCTCATATATAAACTTTATTCTTTCCATTCATCCTCCCCCCCTTAACAACTTACATTAATGTGGTACCTGCCCTATAGTTGCTGAGCCGTATTTTTTAAAAAGTTTATCAACATATATTAGATTGTACATAGTAATGGGTTTTACCATGACATTTCCATGCATGCATATAATGTACTTTGATCATATTCATCCCTCTATTACTCTGTCTTATCACCTCCTCCCTCCCCCTTGTCCTTTCCCCTTCCTAGTCCCTCCTTTACTTTCATGACGTTGGTGTTTTAGTTCCTCCTAACTTCCACAAATGAGAGAAAACATTCAATACATATCTTTGTGGGACTGGATGAGCCAATATTTACACATTATTGTTAATGACGATCCCCAGTTTACACTGGAGTTCTCTTTTGGTGTTATATATTCTGTGGGTTTTGATAAATAAATACTGACATATATATTAGTTTGCTATGGCTGTCATAACAAATACTACAGACTGCATGGCTTAAACAAGAGAAGCATATTTTCACAGTTCTGAAAGCTAGAAGTCCAAGATTAAGGTGTTGGCAAGGTTGGTTTCTCCTTGTATTTCTCTATCTATGTCTATGTTCTAATCTCTTGTAAGAATTATGACCCACCCTAATGACCTCATTCTAACTGAACTACCTCTTAAAGACTGCATATCAAATGCTGTCACATTCTAAAATACTGGAGGTTAGGACTTCAACATCTGGATTTGTAGGGGGAAGGGGTGGGTGTATGTACAATTCAGGCCATAACAACATATGTCTAACATTACCTACCCTGCTGAATAGTTTCAAATTACTGTAAAAATACTCTGTGCTTCACCTGTTCATGTCTCTCCCCTGCCCATGGGTTCTTGGCAACTACTAATCTTTGTTTCCGTATCCACGATTTTGCCTTTTCCAGAATGTCATATAATTGGTATTATATAGTATGTAGCCTTTCCAAATTGATTTCTTTCACTTAGCAATAAGTATTTAAGGTTTCTCCATATCTTTTTGTGGCTTGATTGCTTGTAGCTTTTTACCACTGAATTATCATTCCTTTGTATTTCAACATATTTTTAATTTCTATAAGGTCTATTTGGTGCCCGTATAGATTTGCCAATTTATTTTGTGTGTTGCTTGCCTGTTTGTTGTGATTCCCATGTTATTTCTTTAAACCTTTCATACATAGGTATTTTTATATTTTGTGGCTGATGATCCTAATATATGAAATCCTGGGTCTAACTATTGCTTCTGCTCTTCTGATGACAGGTTTTCTTACATTTCTTGGTCATCTATGATCATGAGCTCATAATGGTTGTTCACCATTGACTATCCTGGAGGCCTAAGTGGGGAATGCTTCCCATTAGAAAAGATTTAGAAACCAGAGGTGGGACTGGTGGGGAGTGTGGGACTTCCTAGGACCTGGTGTCTGTCTAGTTTTTGGTTTTTTTTTTGAGGGTTGGGGTAATAAAGAAGTCTTCAAGTTCATCTCCATTTTGCCACATCATAATGGATGTTTGCTTTCAGGGAGGCCTTTTTGCTTGTTGCTCACTGTTCCTCATCTGGTTTTAGCTTACTTAGAGTTTGTAGAGGGATTTCCATTATTACTGTGAGTCCAGTGAGTACATTTGAAAGTCTGTTTTATCTGAGACTTCATTGTTTTGTAGGTAGGTATTCCTTCAGGCTGTTTAGTCAGGCAAAGCATGATTCAGTTGGCTGAGTTTAGGGATTAAAGGTAGAATAATAGTAATCACTTTAGGCACCTTCCAGTTTTCCTGGGCATCCTCCCAATTTCACTCTCAATTACTCATTCTTCAGAATCAATTGTTGGGCCCTGGGCAAGTGACACATTTTTTATTGGCCAGCAGCCCATGCTGTTGGAATTGTGAGGTGATGATGGTTGGATATTGCTTCTATGTGCTAATCTAAGTTAATTTTTATTTCCTTGTGGAAACATTGATGGCAGTTAGATTTGAATTTTATTTCTGAGGAAAAAACATCTGGCACTGGGGGAGCAACTCATGTTGTAGAGCACTTGCATAGCAAGTGGGAAGCTGAGTTTAATCCTTAGTACCAAAAAAAAAAAAAAAAAAAAAAAAAGAAAAAGGAAGGAAGGAAGAAGATCTGGAGGAAAACAGATGTAATAAGCAAAAAGGCACAACATTGAAGGTTAAATCCTAAATTGGCCATTTAGCAGTAACATGACCTGGTGCAGCTGATGTAATGTAACTTCTCTAAGCTTAAGAAGTCTCAACTGTAAATAACAGTAAAAACTACTAATTGTTTAAAATATGCTAAGCACTGTGTTAAGGTTTATGTATGTATATATGTTTCTTATTTAATATTCAATGATGGCCTTATGAAATCCAGTTATTATTATGCCTGTTTTAATAATGAAAAACTGAAATGTAGAGAGGTGAAATAAAAATGGGTTATTGTTAAGGACAAATTTAAATGAATTAGCACATGTAGCATGTTAGGCACATATAAGGTAATTAATAAAGAGCAGTATTACTATGATCACTAACATTTTCTGGATATAAAGTTGGTCTTTTATGTGATTTGGCCTAAATAGGATTCATTTACTCAATAACTATTTTATGGAGCACTTACTACAGCCATGGGTACTTCTAAGTGCTAAGGAAGCAGGAGGGAAGAGACGAATTTGGCCCCAGCACTTAGGGAATTCCCCTTGGAGTGAGTTTGATGGGCACATAAACATTTACAATTCAGCCTGGAAGGGCTGTGATGTAGCAAGAATAACAGAGTAGTTTGAGAGTTGGGGAAGATTAATAAGAAAGGCCCTCTAGATTTATACTGAGTTGGAGGTGAAGGTGGGAAGAAAAGGCAGAGGTAGAGCAATTATGAGAGCCTAACAGGGAGAGAGTAAATGCTGCATTTAAAGAAGTAAAAGTACTTCTTGTATGGGGTTTTAGGAAAAGTGGGGCTGGAGAGGTGGGTAAGTGCCATATTCTTAAAGCCTCTGTAAGCCATGTTTTAAGAGTTGGATTTGCCAGGTGCCAGTGGCTCCCATCTATAATCCTAGCTACCCAGGAGGCAGAGATCAGGAGGTTCACAGTTCAGATTAGCCCTGGCAAATACTTCCCAAGACCCTATCTTGAAAAACACTCCTCACTAAAAAGGGCTAATGGAGTGACTCAAGTGGTAAAAGCACCTGCCTAGCAAATGTGAGGGCCTGAGTTCAAACCCCAGTGACACACACAAGTTGGATCTTTATCTTTAGAGCACTGAAAAACCTTCTGAAGGTTTTCTTACCCCGGGTGATGTGATTGAAAAGTGATATGGAGGCTGGGTGCCAGTGGTTCATGCCTATAATCCTAGCTACTTGTGAGGCTGAGATCAAGAGGACTGAGGTTTCAGGCCAGCCCAGGAAATAGTTCACCAGACCCCATCTCCAAAAATAACCAAAGCAAAATGAATGGAGGCATTGCTCAAACAGTAAAGCCCCTGTTTTGCAAGCATGAAGCCCTGAGTTCAAACTCTAGTCACACACACACACACACACACACACACACACACACACACACGTGTTGATTGAAAAGATCAATCTGGCTGAATTGAGGAAATAGTAACAATTACGTAAAAGTACATTGACTCCCTTAATCCTTATACAGACATTCAGAGGTAGCCAATATCATTCCCATTTTATATATGAAGAAATTGGGACTTGGAGCACTTCAAGTAAGCTCTTAAAGTTTCACACACAAAAATTTACACACTTCACATGGAAGTGGAATTATGGGCCCATGTCTTTTTAACTAAAGTTATATTGCTGTCACCTTCAATTAGTTGTAATTTATTATGATGTGCTTTATAGTCTGTGGAAAAAGTCTCATTCATTCTAATGCTACCGGCGTACTCTGTGATAGCTAACAAAGATTTTACATCATTATTTAATCTCCTTAAAAACTATGCACTAGGTGGTGTTATCTCCATTTTATAGGTATGGAAACAGAGGCCTGGGATATGGGGCTGTCCAATGTCCCATATACCTAGAAGGTAGTGGAGCTGATTCTTGAACACCAGGTTCTTGCAGAGGAAAGTTTTTTGTGGATATCTTACGAGCATGCCATACTTTTTTCTTGTGTGTGTCCTTTGTTCATTATGTGAATGTTTATAAGATTATTTCCTTCCAGGTTTTGGAGATCATATTCATTGGAGGACACTAGAAGATGGGAAGAAAGAAGCAGCTGCCAGGTATAATAATCCATGGTTTTAGGTCATTATAGTAAAATTTTCAAGCCATCAACTTAGCATTAATTTCAGGTAAAAGGCTATGCCAAGGCAAAACAAGAACTGAATAATTTCCTGATAACAACCAATACTAGCTAACATTTACTAAGTGCTTACTGTGTACCAGGAATTAAATTACATGAATTAGCTCATCTCTGCATAAACTCTATGAGGTGGGTATTGCTCTTACCTTTTAAGAAATGAGAAAACTGGACTGGTAGAGTGGCTCAAGTGGTAGAGCACCTGTCTAGCAAGCATGAGGCCTGAATTCAAACTTCAGTACTGGCAAATAAATAGAAAAAATAAATGAAAACTAAGAGCTGAACATAGTAGTGCACACTTGTAATCTCAGCACTTGGGAGGTTGAGGCAAAAGGATCATGAGTAGCACAGCCAAGATTCAGACTCAGGCACTCTGGCTTCAGAATCTATAGTCTCTCAACTAACATACCATACTGACTACTATACTCAAGCTAAGTAGTCTTGTTTCCCAAGTAGGTTTGTTTTATGCACAGACTACTGGGAGCATAAGGAAGAAAAAGTAAAGCAAGGGAGGGAAGGCTAAACACTGTTTTTACATGCATTGGTTTATGCAATCTTCACAACCTCTGATGTTGGTACACCTATGAAATAACTTACCATTTTTTAGAAAAGGAAATTGAAGTACAGAAAAGTGAAATGACTTGCCAATAGTTAAACTACTAGTAACTAGCAGAGTTGAGACTTGCATTTTTCTCTACTATACTGTACTGGAAAGATACAAATACCTGTTCACCCCCAGTGTATGTTTTTGTACATTATATACACATGCATAGATACACTCTAACTTTGGCATGTACTAAATGGTAGTATTTGCTGTTCCTAGGAGAAAAAAACCTGTTTTGTGACTCAGAGTCTCAAACCTTCTGCAATAGAGCTGCCAGATTTATTAAATAAAAATTAAACATTTACAGCTAAATTTGGATTTTAGACAAATAATATTAAACATGTCTTCCAACTCTGGGATACACTTATGTAACTTTTAAAAGTGTTTTGGCTGGGGGCTGTGGCTGACACCTGTAATCTTAGCTATTTGGAAGGCTGAGATCAGGAGGATCGAGGTTTGAGGCCAACCTAGGCAAATAGTTCATGAGATTCCATCTCCAAAATAGCCAGAGCAAAATGGACTGCAGGAATGGCTCAGCAGTAGAGCGCCTGCTTTGCAAGAGTGAAGCCCTGAGTTCAAACCCCAGTTCCAACAAAAAAAAAAAAACTGCTGTATCTTGTTCTCCCTCCCCCTTCCTTCTCTCTCCACCTCCTCTTGCTCTCGCTCTAGCTCTGAGTCATCTCTGAATCTTCTCTGAATGGAGATGTTGAATGATTGAAATAGTTAATGAGTAAAAATTTACTAAGAACCACGAAGTGTAAGAGTGGGCATGAAGGATAACAAGGACTTAGGCTAAATATAGTGCTAATAATTTTGCAGTATTTTAATGAGTATTAAATCCTCATTAATAAATGGATGAACATAGCCTTTGACCACAAGGAGATCACATTCTCCTGAAGCTTTTGGCATTAATAACTGATGCCATTTTAGGCTTTGCATCTCGTTTCTGAGAAAGTTGAATCTGGGCCTTGTTGTCCTAGAGCTCCTGTTTCCATAGAAACAAGAGGTACTGTTGCTAAAGCAGCAGGAAGTGGAGCTTGTACTTCCGGTTGATGCCGGATGCGCGGACAACCGGAAATTGACTCAACACGGTTGCACATGGCGGCTTCTGGAGAGGATGCCTCTCGTGGTGTTTTGTGGGCTGCCGTACAGCGGCAAGAGTCAGCGTGCAGAAGAACTGCGCGATGCACTGGCCGCCGAGGGTCACGCGGTGTACCTGGTGGATGACGCTTCGGTGCTGGGCACGGCGGACGCGACCGTGTACGGCGACTCTGCCCGGGAGAAGGCTTTGCGTGGGGCGCTGCGAGCCTCGGTGGAGCGACGTCTAACTCGGCACGATGTAGTCATCCTGGACTCGATTAACTACATTAAGGGTTTCCGCTACGAGCTCTACTGCCTTGCGCGGGCGGCGCGCACACCACTGTGCCTGGTGTACTGCGTAAGGCCTGGCAGTACGAGCCAGGGAACTCAGGTGGCGGGCGTGGAGGAGAGCCGGAACATCCTTGTGAGTTGGAGGCCGCGCGCGGAGGAGGACGGGAAATTCCAAGCGACCCGCCCGGGTGTCGCCAGAGAACCGTACGCAACCTGCTCTGAAGTAAATGGGCCAGTCCTGGTTGACAGACCCAAGGAACTGAAGCGTGAGGATATCGGGACATCAGATCCTCCAGTTCCAGTGACTCCGGAGTGTGAGAAATCTGAAAAGCATGTGTCCGGTACTTTTTTCTCTCCCGAACTAATGGAGGCGTTAACGCTGCGCTTTGAGGCTCCTGACTCTCGGAACCGATGGGATCGGCCTTTGTTCACCGTGGTGGGGTTAGAAGAGCCGTTGCCCTTGGAGGAGATCCGGACTGCTCTGTTTGAGAACCGGCCTCCTCCACCCCATCAGTCTACACAGTCCCAGCCCCTTGCCTCCGGCAGCTTTCTGCACCAGTTGGATCAAGTCACGAGCCAGGTATTGGCTGGACTGATTGAAGCGCAGAAGAGCGCTGTTCCTGGGGACTTATTAACACTTCCTGGCACCAGGGAGCACCTACGGTTTACCAGGCCCTTCACCATGGCAGAACTGAGTCGCCTCCGTCGCCAGTTTATATCCTATACTAAAATGCATCCCAATAATGAGAACCTGCCTGAACTGGCCAACATGTTTCTTCAGTATCTGAGCCAGAGTTTGCACTAATCAGAGGGGTAGGGTGAAGCCATGGCTCCTAACTTCCTCTGCACTTTCATTTCTCTAGAATGATTGTCAGAAGATCTGCAGAGTATGATTCAATTCAGTTGTCAGAGTCTGATGAGTTTGAGTCAAACTTTCTTAGCTGTCTCTGCCGGGTCCTAAATTTACAACATAAATTGAGACTAGAGAGAAGGGGGAATTAGCTTGGAGGATCCTGGCAAATTTCTCCAGAGGAGAGACCTCAGGTGGATAGGGCTTGCTTAGATTGGACTCTAGAATATCATACACAATTGATTACTATGCCAGCTTTTTGCTAGTCTGTCCTGCCATTGGGAAGCTTTGCATACTAGATTATTTCCTCCAATAAAATATTTTAAAAGTAGAGTCTGCTGGAATCTCTTTCACTTTTTCCACGTAACTTAGTATTACGTTTTATATACATGTGTGTCATTGTTATACCTTGACTGAAATAGTACTTTGATACTGCTTAATGAGAGGCTAGATTGTTTGGCCTAACCTGGAGTGATTGTATTATAATAACTTCCATAACTATTGTGCTTCATTCTGTGTTTCACGACAAATACCATTCTATCACTGGTATCATTGAACAAATGGTAACTATTATACCTATCAGTGTTTTTGATTTTCCAAAGACTAATCTTTGCTTTTGTTTCTGATGCACAAGAGAAGATTCATTTGTGTGAAATGGAGGTTTGGTCTAGGCAACCTCAAAGGTCTTTTCCAACTTCTATTTCCTAATTCTAAGCTAGTTCTTTATTGGTTGTGTTAGGTTTAAACCCATGGGTTCTGAATTGTCATTTTAAATTGAAGTAGACTTTTACGGTCAGAAAATTGGTTTTGGAGTCAGACTTCTGAGTTAGCTAGTAAGTGGTAGATCCTAGATTTTATGTGGCCAAATATTTAATCTACACTCATATTCCCTTCTCTCTCTCTGGGGATTGAGGTCAGGACTTCAGACATGCTAGGCAACTGTACTACATTTCCAACCCAGTTTTCTTATTTCTATTATGAAACCAAGAGTTGTTTTGAATATTTAAATTATATAATGCGAGTAAATTTCTTAGCACAATGTCACTTAAGATTCAACACAGTTTTGCTATTACAGTGTTGCGCAGATCCCACTGCCCACTTCAACTTAGCCTTCTGTGTGATTTAAAAGCTTTACAAGTATTGAAGGCACAAATCCATCCCAGATTTGTAGAAGGCCTAAGGTAAAATCGCTAACTAACTAATTTGGCACTTATTAAATGAGTTGATTTGTATATATTTAAAGTTTGTGTATATTTAGAATTGTATGGCATCTAGTAAATGCTATGTAAGTATTTGGTATCATTAATGTTGGATGTGCTAGTCAGAGGGGATACAGCCAACAGTTTATTGTCTTAGGAAGCTCCAAGTATACTGGCGGGAGATGGGTATATAATAGGTACAGGTTAATGTGGTAAGTGCAGCTGGACCTTGTATACAGTGTATGGTATTATGGTATGGTGATACAGGGGGCTATGTGATGGAGAAAGCCAATGGCTGCCAATAACTGCCATTATATTTTGGTTGTTTCCTTTCAGGTCTTCTTTTTTCTGTACATATTTGTGTGATTAAAACCAGACTAGATAATTTTTATCCTTGTTTTGTAGTTAATATACCTATAAAAAGCACATTTTCACTGATCATATAATAATAACCATTTAGTAGTAGTTTAAAAATACTCTGATTTGGTTTTTTTTATTCCACAGTCTTCTCCCTAGCTTTAAAGTCCAAATTTGAAGAATTTTCAGAAATGTCAGAATTTACCAACAATTTTGTTGTAATAATCTCTTTTTAAGTATTTAGATTGCCTTACAGTTTTCCAGTTGAAATCATACTATAGGAAATTTTATACATTAATCTTTGTCTATAAACTGATCATTTTAATAGAATGGCTTTGAAGGAGTAAATTTACTAGAATATAATTTCTTTGTTTTTAAGTGGATTGCCCCTGATGGTGATTATCCATAAGTCTTGGTGTGGAGCTTGCAAAGGTAAGTCCAAGAGCTCAATCTAAAATCAAATCTAAATGCATTGTCAAAGGCTTAACATTCAATGAATGCACAGCACTGCTGATTATTTTAATGAATACCAAAGAAATATGTGACAAAGATTTCCTTCCTCCATGAAATTTGCAGTTACACTTGCAGAGGGCTTTAGGGAGGATGGGATGATTAAGATACTGTTACTGTACCACGAGAATGGGATTTTAATATGTCCTATAGTAATGTACAGAAATGTGAGAAGTGGTTAGAAGAAGTCTTCTAGAGGAGGTGGGAACCAAATTAGAACCCAATGTTATTTGACTTCATGGCTTATATTCTTTTGCTATATACTACCTTGCCACTTTCATGGTCAGGTTTTAACTTTCATTTTGGTATGCTGCACTTAATAAAATCTCAGTTGGAAAAGGAGTGTAAAAGCTAGGCATGGTGGTGCATTTCTGTAATCCTAGCCCTTGGGACCCTGATGCAGGAGACCTGTCTCAAAAAATGAAAGAAAAAGAAAAGAGGACTGGAGTCATGCTCAAGTGGTAGAATGCTTGCCTAATAAGTGCAAGGCCCTGAGTTCCACCTCTAGTAAAGCCGGAAAAAAAAAGGCATGTAAAATTAATGTGTGTATTCATATATATAGTAGTGACTGATTGTTACTCTGTTTTTCAATAGAAGTTATAAATGTCACTATAAAAAGCAAATAGTGATAATTTTCTCATTTGTATACCATTATTCTTATTTTGTAAATGAGATAAAAGCTTCAGAGCAATAAGTCACTGAATGTCACATCTATGCAAATAAGTGTCAGAAGCAGGACATGAACCTAGGTGTCTGGGTTTTAATTTTGTTTCTATTTTTCTTCTGATTGAGAAATGGTCTTGCTTTGTTGCTTAGGCTGGTCTCAAACTCCTGGACTTAAGTGATCCTCCTACATCCAGCCTCCACAGTAGCTGAGACTACAGGGTGTACCATCATACTTGGCTCCAAATCTAGTTTTTTTAGAGTTAAAAGTAAAGTTTCAGTTGTATGAGTCTATTTAGCAGATGCCTGAATTATCAAGGAAAATTAGTAGATATTTCAATGTTTCTTCTATTCCAAAGTCTTTTCTTTTTTCCCCCAGCTTTAAAACCCAAATTTGCAGAATCTAAAGAAATTTCAGAACTTTCTCATAATTTTGTTATGGTAAATCTGGAGGTAAGGCTGCAATAGTTTCTCCCTTTTTGCTATGATTTTTAAAGCTATGTTTCAGATTTAGTATCAGTGGTATAAAATCATATTGAGCAGAGCTGGCTACTCACATGTTTTTGCTCAGATATGTTAAAAAGTCATCCAACATCTCCTTTGGAGAGGAGAACCTGAATAAGATGACTAAATTTTAAGGTTCTTTCATCCTTAGTTTATTATTTATTCTGTTTATTTGCTTTTTTGGAGATACTGGAGTTTGAATTCAGGACTTCACACTTGCTACCCATGTGCATTACTGCTTGAGCCATGCCTTCAGCCTTCACCCTTAGTTTTTGTTTATGAGATGTTTTACATGTTTGTATAGCTATTCTAAAGATACACTCATACATGAAGGCTATAGCTCCCTACAAAATGTGGTTCAGTTGAGTACCTGTGCTAGGCTTATGTGTACAACCTTTCTGTTTCCTCAAAAGATATCTTTTATGGACTTCATATAGACTTCAAGTCTTGAAATCTTGAGTCATCAACTATCAGATCTTAGTCTTTGAAGGGTTTTTTAAGCCTCAGGAAGTATGTAATTTCATCAAAATCATAGAGCCTAATAAATGAGAATAGGTTCTATGACCTAGCTGTGTCCTTTTAGGCCATATTCTTCAAATGTAGTATTACTTGGATACTCTATGGTGGTAACCTCTAGCCATTAAGTCTCTTTAAAGTTAATGTTTACTTAATCATAGGACTGAGACTCTCTTGAATACATTAACAGTTAACATTGAAGCAGCAAAGGAGTGACCTATGTAGCTAGTGGATAGTCCAGTGCTGCTGTACCTCATCAAGACATTATATTACAGTTTGGATAAATTACTGTTTAATCCCTGAAATGGAAACTATACCATAAATTGTAAAATTATTGATTTCCCATGCTATGCACATAAACTCACCACTTTCTGTGGTAAATTAGAGTGTTCAAAGAAGGCAGAATTAATGTCTTCAGGGAGCATTCTGTAACTTCAGAGATTTCTTAAAAAAAGAAAAAACAGCTGGTGCTGGTGGCTCATGCCTGTAATCCTAGCTACTCAGGGGGCAAAGATAAGGAGGATTGCAGTTCGAAACCAGCCTGGGCAGATAGTTCCACGAGACCTTATCTCGATAAACCCTTCACAAAAATAGGGCTGATGGAGTGGTGGCTCAACTGGAAGGTCCTGAGTTCAAGCCCCAGTACTGCAGAAAAATAAGTAAATAAAGCTAGATATGGTGGTGCATGCCTCAGGAAGCAGAGGCAGGAGGATTGTGAGTTCAAGGCCAGTCTGGGCTATATAGTGAGCACCTGTCTCAGGAAAAAGTTTGATCCCAGCACTGCAAAAAACAAAACAAAACTGATTGTGTGGTTGTATGTATCTCCTGAGAAGACTTACTCCAAAGTTGTAGTTAAAGTGCCAATGTTAATAATTTATGCATTCAAGAAATACTGCATGCAAGTGAGTGATACAGTTAAGGGAAGTACAGCAGTGAACACTGAAGTAACATTCTAATGGTGAAAGACAAAATATGTCAAGTGGTGGTAAATGCTATGACAAAAAGGATGAAAGGGATGGCTTGCAATTTTAAATAGGTGGGTAGAGAAAAACGTAACATTTGAGGAAAAATCTGAAGCAGAAATAGTCATGTGGATGACAGGGAAACTATCCAGGCAGAGAGTAAGAACAAGTCTAAAAGCCTGAGTTAAGAGCATGTTTGGTTTATTGAATGACAACAACAGTAAGCTGGTTAATGTGGCTAAAAAAGGACTGAACAAGGTGGAACATGAAGTTTAAGTGCCTGGGGGAGCAAATCGTGTAAGGCTTTGTAAGCCTCAGCAAGGTGGGCAGTCCACTGAAAGGTTTTAAGGAGAGGGGAGGTCATGATCTGATGTAAAGTTAATATTTAATCTTAATAGGATGAAGAGGAACCCAAGGATGAAGATTTTAGCCCTGATGGGGGTTATATTCCACGAATCCTTTTCTTGGGTAAGGCAAAAGATCTTAATCTGGAGATCAATGGTGCAGGGCACTGACTCCACCTAGTAAAGCTATACTAAGATGTCAAAAACAAAACAAAAATCAGTTTTAAGAGACTAGGGGACTGCTGGTGGAATGGCTAAAGTGGTAGAGCACCTGCCTAGCAAGCATGAGGCCCAAAATACCCTCCCCCCCAAAAAAAAGAAAAGAGAAGTGAGGGGGCAAAAAAAGAGTTGGAGATATGGGTGTGGAGGTGCATGTCTACAATCCCAGCATTCAGGAGGCTAAAGCAGGAGAATGGCAAGTTTGAGGCCAGCCTGTGCCTCACTGCGATACCCTGTCTCAGGAGAGAGAGAGAGAGATCCAGAGAGAGAAACAGACTAAGAGGGGGGGAGAGGGATAGGAAGAGAGAGAGGAGTTCAGAATACTAGAAGTGTAAATTTGTGGAACATTTCCCATTAATTAACTGCTTTTATGAGCAGTGACAAAAGTTTGATCTTCCATTTCTTTTAGTCAGCAGTCATTTGCACATCAGCTATATGTCAAGCCAGACATGTACAGGGACAGATAAACCATAATTTCTGCCTCTGACTCTGTAGAGCAGCTGAATCAACAAAATAGTAATATAACCAGACAGATGTCTTTCTAGATAGTTAATGACCACCTTCTTTGTTTAAGATTCAGTTAGATTCTATTGAGGATACAAATAAAAATCCCATCATCAAGCAGAAAAGAAACATGCCAGAAGCAATAATGTACCAACACAAGGGGTTGGGATGGTAGATTGTGTTCAGAGAAGTGTAAGGAATTGATTATAGCACGAAATGCAATGGTAGGGTGATGAGATAGTGGACAGGTCTTATTTCCTGGAGGACCTAGTGTACCATATGGTGTTTGAGGTACCTCTCTGTTTAATTACTGTAATCCTTGTGCTGTTTTGTCTACAATAGATCCCAGTGGCAAGGTGCATCCTGAAATCATCAATGAGAGTGGAAACCCCAGCTACAAGTATTTCTACGTCAGTGCCGAGCAAGGTACCGTTCTGCTGAGATAAAGGAGGGAGGGCTGCTAGATTTAACTAGAATAAACCACAGGCAAAGTTTGTGATAGGAACTTATGTGTAACCTGTTAGCTGAACATCACCTGCATGATTAGCTTTTGGGTAGATCCTGTATAGGATATAGGAGAAAGCACTTCCCTAGCTGCTTAGAAGAGCTAACTGACCACAGGAAACTGTAGATCTGAGGCTTACAGAGATAGTCACTTATCCATATTAATAAGTTGCAGAGTTGAAATTTGAATCCATAACTTAGGTTTTTTTGGTTTCTTTTTTTGTTGTTTTTGTTTTGCATTGTACCTGTATTGCTCTTCCCATAAGAATTCAGAGGAGCCACATGCCGGTGGCTCACACCCGTAATCCTAACTACTTAGGAGGCTGAGATCATGAGGGTCATAGTTCAAGGCCAGCCTGAACAAATAATTCCCAAGACCCTGTCTCCAAAATAACCAGAGCAAAATGGACTGGAGGTGTGGCTCAAGTATTAGAGTGCCCGCTTTGCAAGTGTGAAGCCCTGAGTTCAAACCGCAGTTCAGAAAAAAAAAAATCCAGAGGAAAGAGAATACAAACTGTTAGTTGAACAAGTCTAAAAGAATTCAGAGATGGTAAACTTTAATTAGGAACTAGAAGTATTAGAATTTGTCTCTGGACATTTCAAACTATGGAAGTGAGATGTGGATGCATGCAGCTCAACATATAGAATCTATAAGGCTTCCTGGAGGAATGTGTGAGTAGATTGAGTCCTGAAGAATGAGACCTAGTCAACAGAAGAATGAGAAAGCATGTTCCAGGCAGAGGAAACAGCATTAGTACAGACAGGTGAAGGAAGGCTGAAGTCATGCTTTTTTTGGTCTCTAATTCTGCAGCACAGCCATTCTAAAGGCAGAGAATAGAATTCATGCCATGTATTGTTGCTGTTTTCCTTCCTTTTTCCCCTGATCTATAAAAGGGAATTGTTTGCTAAGTTGCCATGTGTCTCCTGTTGTTAGGCTGCCAGGTCATTGATTAGTTTATGATTTGAATCTTGGAACTCTTATTCCCAGAATAGGAAAGGGGAAGAGATCTAGAAATACTGCCATCTCCTTCCTGTGGCTAAGCACACTGGCATCTTCCTTAACCAAGTGCAGATCCCTGGAGACTGCTGTTAAAAGGAGATTTTCCACACTAAGCAGGGCAGCTGTGCTTTAGGTCCCCTTTTCTTGTCCCCCAAGATTCACCTTCCCTTTAGAATTTTATTCAAGTTACCGCTGCTATCTCCACATGGGCATAGTCCAAATATGAACACAAGACTTTCCTGGAGAGTTACCTATGGCTCAGCTGACATGAAACTGGAACATCAAATCTGCCTTTACTCCAGGCATAGGCATAACAAAAGGGAAAAAAGCTATATTACCTGGCTTTTAGGGGCTATGGATTTGCTCTCCAAGATTCACAGACTGGCTCAACCTTGCTCCCTGTCTGCCATTATAGAACTACCCCTCACTGGCCTGTACCAAAATAGCTTGCCTCCTTGAAATGTAAATCCATAAGAGGTAAACAAGAAATTTCATTTTCTGCCTGCCTAAGTCTGTCTTTCTAGGTTTTTTTTTAAAGTCTTCTTTGTTTATGAAGTACTTCTATTATTCATTCTCTCATTTAACTTTTATAACTGTAATGTGTGAAGTACGTAGCATCTCCTTTTATAGACAAGGAAACAAATTAAAGAGATAATGACATACAGAACTAGATCTTGAGTTCAGATCTTGTATTTTTCTCATATTTCCCCAAGACATTTAAAAATGTGTATTTGTTGTCAAATGTCAGATATTAAAAAGCTGTTTCATACTTTTCCCTTTACCTTTTATTTTGCAGTTGTTCAGGGGATGAAGGAAGCTCAGGAAAGACTGACCGGTGATGCCTTCAGAGAGAAACATCTTGGAGATGAGTTGTAACATGACCCTATCCCTTTTTTCATCAAAGTTGGTGTTCTGGAAGGAAAGCATCAGGAGAGGGAATACTGAGGATTCACCCAGAACAATTAAACTGACCAGGAAACCTTACTTCTACCTATGCTGGAAGGAACTCTCTCTGTGGAGGAGGTCTGCTAAGAAAGCTAGTCTGTGTATTTGTAGACCTAGCAGAGTGGGGTAGATTTCCTTCTGATCCCTGTCACCTAAATATCCATTTGTCTTTGAATGTAAAGAATGAAACCTTTTGATACAAAACTTGAGCCACTTGAAGATTTACTCCTCACACTTCAGTATTTGAGTCCTTACCCATTTCCTCCCCCTTTTCTCACCTTGGTGGTAAAAGGAGACTGATGGCATCTTTTCTACAGTGTTAAAATTGCGGGAATACCTTATCAATTTTTAAGAAAACAGCAAATCCTAAGTGTAAATCAGTAATTCTACCCACTATCAAGGAAACCAGCTTATTTTTTCTTTTGGGGATAATCTTGGGCTTCTTCCTCAATCCCTGTGACTGCCTTCCTCTTATCCTACTCTGGCTTTCCTGTTTGCACGCATGTATGTGCAGGAAATGGCTGTGTGCTTGGACTCAGCACCAACTGGAAGCATGCTTTCCCTTGTAACTGTTGGAGAGACTGAAGACTTCAGGTCCTCTGTGGAGCCATTTTTGTCAAGTCATCAACTGTATTTTTGTACTGAGATTAACAAAAGATAAAATATTGATTGTTCCATTAAACTTTAATAAAACTTTTAAAGGAAATGTTCTGTATTGGCCTTCTATTATTGGAGAATGGAGGGAGGGTGATCACTTTAGGAAGAAAACTAACCTTGAGGGCCTGCTTTAGGAGTCCAACCTAGGACAACTGTTCTTTTACCACCCATATCCAAATGAGCCCCAGGGCTCATCACTTTATACTTTTTTTTCTTTCTTTTTTTTTTTTTTAATGGCAGCACAGGGGTTTGAACTCAGGGCCTTATGCTTGTTAGGCAAGCGCTTTTACTGCTTGAGCTACTCCATCAGCCCTGCTTTTCTTTTTTAATTGAGATGGGGTCTTGTTATGCTGCCTAGACTAGCCTCAAACTCCTGGATTCAAGAGATCAGCCTGCATCAGCCTCCTGAGTAGCTGGGACTACAGATACACCCCACCTCTTGTACCTTTCCCTCCCTTCCTTCCTTCCTTCGTGCCTTCCATCCATCCTTCGATCGCTGTTTAGCACAAATCAGACTTCCCTCCCCCACTTCCCCTTCCTGGGCTATTTATTGTGACAGCCTCTTAACTTGCTTACTTGCCTCTAATGTTTTCTCCTATAATCCATTCTCCTTGCTTTCCCCAGAGTGATCTTTCCAAAACATGAATGTGACCATGTCATATCTCTTCTTAAAACCTTCCTGCCACCTCTAAAATAATGGTATTCTATTAGGAAATAATTTGGGCTTCAAGATTGCCAGACACTCTTCTAATTGTTTTATGAGTGTTACTCCATTTAGTCTTCTGGCAGCCCTGTGAGAGAGGTACTATTGTAATTTCCATTTTATAGAAGAAGAATTTCTAACGTTGGAGGAAAACGGTGCCAAATAAAGTCAAGATCATGCCAGGCGCTGGTGGCTCACACCTGTAATCCTAGCTACTCAGGAGGCAGAGGTCAGGAGGATCACAGTTTGAGAACAACCTGAGCAAATAGTTCAAGACCCTATCTTAAAATTACCCAACATAAAAAGGGCTTATAGAATGACTCAAGTGGTAGAGCCCCTGCCTAGCAAGTGTAAAGTCTTGAGTTCAAGCCCCAGTACCACCAAAAATTAACTAAATAAAGTTGAGATCTTAAGCATGGCCCTTAAGGAGCTGCCCACTTCAGCCTCATTTGTCTCCATTCCCGTTTGGCATTTTGTGTTGTGGTGACATCAAATTGAGTTTCTCTGAGAACATGCTGTCTTATGCCTTTGTGCCTGCTCACCTTGTTTTCTTCTGCCTACTTATTTTCTTTCTAGTCTTCCTTCATAGTCCATTTTGAGCCACATCTTTCAGTCTTCTCTGACCTTTGTCATGAGGATAAAATCTTCCTCCTCCAAGATAGCTATCACAGTTCTGTACCACTTTATATTGAAGTTACCTATTTGCACATCTGGCTGTCATCAACTGGCCATTTTCCTTTGGAGTAGAGGCTATTCCTCTGTCCTGTGTACCAAGGTTCCAAAACAATATATCTTCAACTGGCTTGTCAAGTTCTGTGGTAGGTTCTTTTTATCCATTCTCTCTTTCTCTTTTTCTCTCTCACAGTACTGGGGCTTGAACTCAGGGCCTGGTGCTTGCCAGGAAGGTACTCTACCATCTGAGCCGTGCCCCAGCACTTAATCTATTCTCTTTAAACCACCACCAGTGATCCTGTGTGATAGGCCTTAACTTCATTTTCTGGAAGAGGGAACTTCAGAGAAGGAAGTGCTTAGTCCTCAGGTCTAAACTACATAAATACTAAATTCTAACCACCACTATTTAAACTCATGCCTTTTCCAGCACATTGCTTTCTTCATATTCTGAGGTCTGACTTGTTGGAACAGGGGTTGTTTACCGTAATGGAAATTAACTATTGGTGTGATTATTCATTTAATGTCAACCTTTCTCACCAGAATGTAAATTATATGACAGTAGGGACTCTGGACTGGGTGCAGTGGTTCATGCCTGTAATCTCAGCTATTCAGAAGGTGGAGATCAGGAGGACTGCAATTTGAGACCAGTCTCAATCAATAGTTGGACTGTAGTCCATTTCAGCTGGTCAAAACACAAGATGCTATCTCCAAAATAACCAAAGTAGAAAGGACAGAGGGGAGGGGAGGTGTGGCTGAACTGGTAGAATGCCTGCCTACCAAGCATGAGTTCAGCTCCCAGTATCACCAAAAGAAAAAAAGGGGTGGGGGGGGACTCATTGCTTACCATTTTATTTCTAGTGCTCAGCCTGTGCAGTCATGCCTGGTGGTGAGCAGTGCTCATCAATGAGCAGTGCTGATTCCCTAGGGTTGACCATCTTTAGCCATCATATACCAACAGGAAGACTGAGGTCCACAAGTAGCACAAAGTAAGGTAGGATTTTGAGGAAGGCACCTTAACATTGAGACAAAGGTCTGTGCAAAAATGCTGAGATACAAAGCTGTTTCTGGGAGCATTAAGTAATTCCCTGTTCAGAGTATAAAGACCAAAGGGATTATGAGATTGAAGCTGACCGCAGACTATTGTTGTGCCCAGCCAATGCTGATGAACACAATGCAAGAAAGAGAAGGCTTTCGTGTTAACCATTTAGTCATGGTTCCACCTTGGGAGAATTACTTGTCCTCTCTGCACATTTTTTTTAAATTTATTCACTTATTCACATGCTCTCTGCACATTTATTTTCTCACCTCTGGTTGAGGATAATGCTGAAGAGAGAAGAACCTGATAGAATTTGCTAACAAGGTTAGATTTTACCTTATAATACAATAAACAAGTCTGATTGTTTTTAGATCTTTATATAGGACTGCTATCTTATTATCCATGGATACTTGGAAAGTCATTTAATCTTACTGAGCTTCAGTTCCTGATTCTGTTGAATTGTTAACAAGAGAAATGAGATAATATGTGGAACTCACCTCAGAAAGGTCCTTAAATATAGTGGGTGCTTATTAAAATTAGTTCCTTTCCATTCAGCCCTGCACCCAGGCTGATTTCAGCACCATGGCTACTGGTCAGTCCAGAGAGAGCATAGTTCCCATTTAGGACACAAGAGGGAGTATGAGACTAGACCTTTGCAGAGGATCACAGGGCAGCCTTGTCTGGCTCCCTTAGGAAACCCTAGAGAAAGAGTAAATAGGAATTATTCTTACAAAATTAGGAAGGCATCTTGAATTATTTGAAAGATTCTAAGATTGATAACCATTCTTCAGGTACATGGAAATGTATTTGAAAGGGAAGTCATGGTCAAGCACGAGTTATCAGATCCCTTAGAGTAGTTGATCCAGCCTCCTGTTATGCACCACCTCTTTTACATACATTATTACTTATGGGGGGAAGGGAGTGGCACTGGGAATTGAACTCAGGATCTCACACTTGCTAGGCAGGCGCGCTTCCACTTGAGCTACTCTGCCAGCATGTTATCACTTTTAATTTAACTCTCTCAAAGAGGCCATTAAAATAATGCTAATCCCTATTTTACAGAGGAACAACCTGTCAGAGAAATTCAATCACATAACTAGTAAGTGGTAAAAGTTGTACTTGAACCAGGCCTGTATGATTCTAAAACTAATTGGTTTATTATATTTGTATTAAATCTATTATTCTCTTATTTAGCAGAGGTGATCCAGAAAGGAGACTTACTAGTGATAACATGAGACTAATAATGGAGGACTTTGTGCCTAGAGTGGGCTCATGAACACTGAAGACCCTAACCATAGACTATACTTGTGCCCAGCCACTGCTGTGTGAACACACTGCAAGAGGGAGAAGGCTTTAGTGTTAGTCACTTAGCCATAGATGCACTTTGGGAGAATCAATTATCCTCTCTGCATGTTAATTTCCCTCTCTCTCTCTCTCTCTCTCTCTCTCTCTCTCTCTCTCTCTCTCTCTCTCTCCCCCTCCCTCTGGTGTGTGTGTGTGTGTGTGTGTGTGTGTGTGTGTGTGTGTTGTGGTACCGGGGTTTGAACTCAGGGCCTCACCCTTGCCAGGCAGGTGCTGTACCACTTGAGCCACTCCACCAGCCCATTGATTGATTTTTTTTTTTTTTTGGCAGTACTGGGGCTTGAACTCAGGACCTCATGCTTATTAGGCAGGCTCTCTACCACTTAAGCCACTCCACCAGCCATCTCACTGGTGTTTGAACTCAGGGCCTCATACTTGCTGAGGCCCTCTACCACTTGAGACGTAACTCAGCTCATTTTCCTCATCTCTTAAAATGAGTTGATTTCTTATCTATCAGGTTTCAACCCAGAAGTCATTCTCTCAGAGAGGCTTTCCCTGTTTAACCATTTAAAAATAGACCTCTCCCCTAGTCACTTTCTATCCTGTTGTCTTGTTGGAATATTTCCTTAAATGTGCTTATAACTTGATATTTTCTTATGCATTTTGTTTACTTGTCTCCCTCCTAGGATTTTGGCTTCTGTATAAGCAAGTGTTCTATTAGTTCATGCTTTGTGTGCTCTGTGCCTACAACACTGCTTGGCACATTCTAAATGATCAATGAAATCTTTGTGAAACGAAGGAATGAACAATACGATGACGAAGTAGAAACAGAGTACCAGCTACAAAGAGGCAGATTTTAGCAAAGAGGACTTTCCTAACAATAACAATTATCAAAGACAAAGTAGTCTGCCCTCCAGGAGGTGGTCTCCCCATCCTCAGAAATGAGCATGTAAGGGCTAGAGACGAGATCCCATGTCAGATTGGTGAGGAAAGGCTGATCTGAGGTTCCTTTGGCTTCTCGGCAAAGTTGCAATTAAGTTTTGCACTACAGCCTTGATGACAGCCTGCTGCCTAGTCATGCTAAATTATGAAATAGGTATTCTCTCTGTTTAATAACTGGAGACAAAGAGACCCCAGGGATTGGAGAGGCAGAGACAAGAGGACTGACAGTGCTAGATTCTGCTTCTGGGCTCTGTGGAAGATGTCTGACTGAGATGCTGTGGGTTTGATTAAATTTGAATAAAATAAATGAAGATGATTATGAATTATCATTTTCAGAGCAGTTTGCTGCCTTTACCACTGGACTCTTGTTCCTTTCTGCTGGACTTCACTGCCCCCATGACTATCTCTTCTGTTCCTTTCTCACAAGAAATGACAACACCCAAGTCAGCAAGCTCTCCTAGTTGCTTCAATTTCATTTCTTCCCATGTACATCCAATCAGTCACCAAATCTTGTCCCTTTCATTTCTTTAATATCTCACTGCATCTCCCAGTTTGGATCTTATAATCTTTTTTGAAATTACCCACACTGATCTTTACTCTGGTTTCTCTGCCATTAGCATCTTAAAACATCCAATACATTCTCTCTCACGCCAGCTAAGATCTTTGTAGAAGATACATTTGACCAAGACTTCCCCCTGGATAAAGTTCTGTAACAGTTTTACACATTTCTAATAATCAAGTCCATCAGTCCTTAGCATGGCCTCCCAGATCCCTGAGACCTCTGACTCTGGAGTTACCTCTCTTGTCTCTCTCTTACATACTCCTGTGCCCATTACATCTGTGCTTCCAGAGACTCAAAGTTCTCTGAGGTTCCTTGAATATTTCTCATCATTTCACATCTTTGTGCCTTTGCTTATAGTGGCCCATCTCTCTTGGTTGCTTCTCCATGCATTTAACTCCTACTGATCCTTAAGCCTCAAGTCTGTGTTTCAGGACCTAGCATGGATGGGGCCAGGTCTAACCTCTCAGGCTCCTCCCTATTGAGCTGTCTAACAGTGAGAAAAACATTTGTGTCTTGCCAAATACATTCATGTAGTTGATTTGAGTCTTGGCTTTCTCTACTTTCGAAAGCTAAGAAACCATGAGCTAGTCATTACTTGCTTATATCTAAGATGGTATGATTTGATTCCCATTTCATAGGTTTATTGAGAAAGTTAAATGAGATGGTGGATATGAAAAATTCTTTGTAAACATTTATGTACGTATTTATTCAGCAAATTACTCCTAAGTCCCTGTAAGAATGATCCAGGAGGAGCAGTATTGAATAATAGTGTGGTCTTGTCTTTTGTGAAGCTCAGATGAGTGGATCTTTGTTGTTGTTATTTATTTATTTATTTATTTATTTATTTTGGTGCTGGGATCGAGCCTAGGGCCTCACGCATGCTAGGCATGCACTCTACCACTTAGCTGCATCCTAGCCTATGTTAGTGGATCTTATAGCCCAATATCCTATACCACAGACTGAGATCCTCTGGGTCAGGGACCATATGTAATTAGCCCTTGTGCATAGTAGATGCGTACTACTAAGTTTCCATCACTACAACAAATATTTATAATAATCGGCTTAAAAAGATAAAAATATTTATTTTAGCTCACAGTTTGTAGGTTCCAGTCCCTGGTTGATTGGGTCTGTTGCTTTTGGGCCTGTGGAAAGGCAACGCATCATGGCAAGGTGTGTGGTGGAGCAAAACCTCTTACTTCATGGTCAATATACAAAAGAGAGAGGAAGGGGCCAGGATCTCACTATTCTCTTAAAGGGCATGCCCCCAACGCCCCCAAGGACCTAAAGACCTCCCAGCACCTCCAAACAGTGCCACTTTGGGGACCAAGCCTTTAATGTATAGACTTTTAGGGGACACTGTAGATCCATTTAATTTGCTGGTTGGATGAGTGAGTAAATGATAGAGTGAGTCATTCCAGGGGAGGGAGAAACTCATGCAAACTTGTGGAGACACTATGAAACAGGTTATGTTCAGAGATTTCCAAATAGTTGAATTGTTTAATGTTGGAGCTCCATGCATGAGAATATGTAACCAGCAATGAAGCTGAAGGGTAGGAGGAGCCAGACTACGAGGGGCCATGTGTTCATATTAAACAGATAGGTTTAGGAAGAGTCCTCTGCTGCCATGTGGGCTGTGGATTACAGGGAAGACTGAAGGCTATTGTGGCAGTAGGACAGTGAGGCTTTAGCCATGGGATGGGAAGGAAGGGATGGAATTGGGAGAACTGGGAGGTAGAATGGACTGCCATTGGTGAGCAGGGTAGGCAAAAGAGAAGGAGTAGAGGATGGCTCCTGGGCTCTGACAATTTGGCTATTCACGTGTTGAATGTTTCTCATATGTGTGTCTCATATTACACACATATTTATATCCATGTGTCTTGGTGATGGGGCAGTGTCCTTGGTGTACATTTTAACCAGCTTCACTTCATAAACAGACACAGGTAGGGAGACTGGACTTGCATGTTCATTCATTTTATAAGTGAAGAAACTAAGCACAGAGAAGAAAAGAATAATTATTGCACAAAATGGGATTTGAGATACTCATCATTTTTTCCTCACTCCCCACTTCTGTTGTAGATTGACTAAAGGTCACAGATCCCTCTCTTCCCTATGTCATATGACTTTGCTGTTCTTCCCAATTAGATTACCCTTGAATCTGGGATGGGCTGGTGACTTGATTTGGACAATAGAATCAGCATATGAGATTACTGAGACTTGGCCTTCAGAGATTCTATCTTCTACATTTACCCTCTTGGGATGCTGCCCTAAGGATGCTCCATAAGTTGGTTTGGCATGATGATGGATAAGAGACCTCAAGGAGAAGAACTGTGGTGTCCAGCCCTCAGCCAGCACCAATGATGCCAGATGTATGAATGAAGACATCTTAGACCTTCCTTCCTGTCCACCTGACTTTCCAACTGAATACATCTCATGAAAGATCCAAGGTGACACTAGCAAAGGATCTATTCAGCCACCCACAGAGTTATGAGAAATAGTAAGTTTATTGCTGTCTAAAGCCATTGAGTTTTGGGGAGTGCTTTGTTATGCACCAATAGATAACTGAAAAAACTTCTGTGCTCTGTATATCAGTAAATGGCTTCACTATCCAGTTGGTTGTTTAAGATATTGCCTTCCCTTCATATCACATCTAATCTGTCACAAAGTCCAGGAAATTTTACCTCCTAAAAATATGTCAAATCCTTCTACTTTCTACTTTCCCCATTAGCTCAGATCCTCTTTATCTTGTGCCTGAATTATTATAGCAATGTCTTAACTATTTTCCCTATTTCCTGTCTTCTTGCTCTCTGCCCTTTCCATCCAATCCATTGTGCTCTTGCCACAGTTAGAGCTTCAGAGCTATCTTTTTTCTTTTTTGGCAGTACTGGGGTTTGAACTCAGGGCATCAGGCTTGCTAGACAGGTGCACTCTACTACTTAAGCCATTCCACCAGTTCTTTTTTGTGCTGGGTATTTTTGAGAGAGGGTCTCGTGAACTATTTGCTTGGGCTGGCTTCAAACTGCAATCCTCCTGATCTCTGCCTCCTGAGTAGCTAGGATTACAGGTGTGAGCCAACGGCACCTGATTAGAACTATCTTCCTTACATCTGTACCTATGTTACCCCATTGCTTAAAACCTATTTGTTTGCAAGATCCCTAATATGATTTGCAAGGCTTTGAACCATCTGGGCCCTGCCTTTCTTTGCAGCCCTATCTTCCATCATTCTTCTCAATAAACCCTGTGTTCCCCAGGTGTTTTCGCAGGTTCAGGTGGTCTTCCTGAACTTGATTCCACTCCCCCATGGCATGAGGCATCCCACTGAAAGGATTGATGAAAACATTTGCCCTGCTAACATAGCTAAGTTGTTAGGCTGGCCATGAGAGACTCAGACTGGGGCAAAGGTTTGTCTTTATGAAGAGTTGAATGTTCCAAATGTTATCCACTTATGCCACTACCTTTTCTAACAGACTAATTCTCATTTAATGAAAAACATCAATTTCATACTTCATGTAAAAACCAACAACTTGAAAATATTTAAGACAATTTTGTTTGGAGGGCTCAATGTTCACTGAGCAACCAAAATACTGGAGTCTTCTAGAAAGAGCCCTGGCCTTGGAGCCGGACAGATCTGGTGTCTTCATTTTACCAAACATATAACCTGGGCATGTAACGTAAGTTTTCTGACTTCTGTTTTCTTCTCTATAAAAAGGGGATGACATCCATACCTTGCATAATTCTCTCTCTCTCTCTCTCTCTCTCTCTCTCTCACACACACACACACACACACACACACACACATACACGCACACACACACAATACTGGGAATTAAACCTAGAACCTTGCCTATGCCAAACAAACATTCTACTACTTGAACTACTCCCCATGTCCCTTTGTTTTTATTTATTTGTTTTTGAGACTGAGTTTTCTTGTCTACCTCTGCCTGAGCTGATCTCTAACTCAAGATCCTCTTGCCTCTGCCTCTCAAGTAGCTGGAATTATAGGCATGAACCACTAAATGAGATAAAGGATGTGAATGATCCTACTATATTTTATGGATTCTAGTATATTTCAGTGATTATAATTGTTAACCAATCTGATCTAAGGCAAAAGGTAGAAATGTTCTTTTCATTCTCACTTGGAAATTTGGATCTGAAAGTAAAGATAGTCCAAAATAATTTGATTTGGTTTGTTTTTCCCTGTGGTGGTCACCCAGTAGTGAACAAGGAGGTAGCTATTGGGAACATGAATGATACAACCCAAATGTCAAGCATGGTCTTTCTACCCCTTTAATATCTAAATGCAATGAGTTTTAACTTTAGTTTTCACATCTCATAACTCCTGTTCTCCACATGATTTCTGCAAATTCTACAAGGGCTTGGGCTGTTATATTTACCTTCACCTCCAGTCTCCTTTTTCAATTAAGACAGAACAATGCTTTACTTTGGTCTGTCCAATCCCTTTGAATACTCTTCCTTACCCCTTACCTCCCACCCCCCATTTTTCAACAGTTTTCAATACACATCCTTATATCCTCTACCTTTACATCTTATGGTATGTGATATTACTGAAGCTCTATCATTTTATTTTCCTTTCCCTCTTTCCCCGAGTTCCCACACCCACAGCATACATTGAGACACCTCTTTGAATATCAACTTAAATATTAATAACAAAAATCAGGACTAAAAAATAGGTACCCATGTGTGTGGGGATACTAGTGGGAGGGGGTATGGTGAAGGAAGGAGATTAAGGTGACAGTATATGGTTGATGGACTTCATATACCTATATGAAACAAAAGTAAAAAACCTCTTGTAGTTGCTTTAAGTGGGGTGGGGAGGGGGGTGAGGGGAAGAGACGATGGGGACAATGTAAATAATCTACGATATAAGTCTAATAGGAATTTTCACTACGAATCCCCCCCTGTATAATGAATATATTCTAATAAAAATTATTTTAAAAATAAAAAACACATCAGGGTAAAAAAAATTAAAAGACAGAACAATGTATTGCTCAGCTTCCTTACCCATGCAATTCTCACAGTCCTCCTGTCTCAGAAAGCATTCCTAATGCTGCAGCCTTTCCTGAAGCCTTAGGAGTCACAGAGAACATCACATAATACTCATGACAAACCACTCATCCCATTTTAGGCATCCCAGTGCCTATAAACCCTTTTGTCCACCTACCATGGGAGAATTTCTTTGGACTTTACCCATGTAACACCTACCCTTGTATTGATTTTCTTACTCATCTTTTTCCTTTCCTCTCCCTTATCTGTCTTTATTACCACTTCCTTCCATTTTGCCAAGTGAATTCCAAATTCTCCTCTTTTTTTAACAGAGCAATTTGGTACTCCCCTCAAACTTACATATCTACATTTAAGGCTGGGAGTAAGACAAAAGAACCTTTTGTGCATTAGAATCTATACTTCTTAGAAAGCAGTTTTGGTTAAAAATAGAATTTTTCTGTTGCATAATAACCACAATGAATCACATTTATTGAGTGCTTACTGTGTGCTTGGCACTCCATCAAGTGGTTTCCAGTAGCTTATTTTCTCATCTGATCTTCACAACAACTCTGGGAGGTAGGTAGCTCTTGTTATTGCTCTTCTGCAAATGAGGAAGGGATGCATATGGCAGAAAAATGAGGTAATTGACCTAAGATCACACAACAAGCAAATGGTGGAACAAGAATTGCAAACCAGGTCTATCTGGTCACAAGCCTGTGCTCTTTCTCCTTTACTACATGGCTTTTTAGGGGAGGGAGAAGGAGAAAGCAACCAGAAGACCTGAGGCCATATAAAAGCAATGCCATCTGTTCTTATATTGTTTCACAACTTTAAAAGTATGGTTTTATATGTTATATCATTATTCCTGTGTAGAACAGATAATCATTATCCATCTCACTCCTTTCGAAATAAGGAAACTAGGACCTTGTAAGAGAAAGGGAGGGAGGGAGCACTTCATCATAGGATGCTCGATATTATAGAGGCTCCAGTAGTGAATGATTAAGAGGTTCACGTGTGACGGTAGGAGCTGTGGCTGAGGTCATATGAAGAGGAGGCCAAAGACTGAGTGTCCAGGAAACTTCATGGCTGCTGAAGGAACCCGGAGTATGGCAGGGCAGGGGCTAGTGAAGATGACCATGATCCAGAGACTAAACTCTTTAATGTCTGAGAATCAGTTAGTGGTCCATGAGGTGGTGAGGGGTATAGGATGGTATGGCTGGCAAGAAAAGGAGAAGGAATCTTTTCTTTTTTTCTTTTTTTTTTTTTTTGGTATCACTGGGGTTTGAGCTCAGGGCCTCAGGCTTGCTAGGCAGATGCTTTTACCACTTGAGCCACTCCACCAGCCCCAGGAAGGAATTTTTTGTACAAGGATGGAAGTGACAATGCTGCTTCTACCTCCTGGTGTTATGATTTGTGGGGAGTGGGAAAATCAGAAGCCTTCTTACAGAGAGCTACAAGGGAGATGGTGCCCTGGAAAGAATAAGGTTTCAGCAAAGGCAAAGAAGTAACTTGAGTATTTTGAAGATGCAGCAGGTGAACCAGTGTTCTAGTGGGGGGCACAGGGTTGACAGCCAAAAATGGGCAATGGGAATGAAAGGGCTGACCAAAAAGCCCTTTAGGGATTATGAGTCTGAAGGAGGGGGTAGATAAGCAAAGAGGCTGTCAATCTGGGTTGTTCTCTAGGTTAGGGAGAAACTTCTTAGGGTCATAATGAAACTTGGGGAAAAGCTGGTTTTGTTACCTGATTCAGACCTCTAAGACTTGGGATGGGGGAGGATTGTAGGGAAGAACAATGAATTTAGACCAAAACTGTCAGCTGGCTCTTGTGACCTCTGAAAGACTGAAAGTGAAGTCCACATTAGTATTTGAAGGTGACATGCTAATCACCTCCTGTACCTACTGTTCCTGGCGGAGCTGGGACTTCCTAAAGCTCAGTAAGAATATTTTCCCATTCCATTTGGCAGCCTTCATGCAACTGCTGGTAATGGAGAAACATTGAAAAAAAATTTAAAACAAGGTTGATGACATTTAAAAAGGTTACTCAGATCACTGGTGTAAAGGATGGATTGGAGAGCAGAAATAGGAGTGAGGAAGCTGTTGTTGCCTTTGTCCAGGCCAGAAATGATGAGACCTGAACAAGGGTCAGGGTAATGCAGACCAAGAGGAAGGGCAGGGTGTGTTTCGGTGGTGTTATTGCCAGACACACAGGATGTGGGGCTTAAAGAAATGCATAGGGTAGAGGATCAACGCCATGTTTCGGGCTCTTGTAGTCATCCTTTCTCCCTGGGCTTTTGTGAGGATGCAGCGCCCATCACCATCTACATTATCATCGAAGCTCTCTAATCACCCAGTAAATTCAGTCTATAGAACATGGGGAAAGAATTAATGTAAATAGCCAGGCGCCGGTGACTCACACCTGTAATCCTAGCTACTCAGGAGGCAGAGATCAGGAGGATCACGGTTCGAGGCCAAACTGGGCAAATAGTTCGAGAGACCCTATCAAAAATACCCAACCTAAAAAGGACTGGTGGAGGAGTGGCTCAAGTGGTAGAGCGCCTGCCTAGCAAGGGTGAGGCCTTGAGTTCAAACCCCAGTACTGCCAAAAAAAAAAAGAAGAAGAAGAAGAAGAAAGAAAAGAAATTAAATTACAATCGTTACCCATATATGGCCCCTTTCCCAAGATACCTTGGATTGTCTACACCTGCCAGGAACTGGAGGGTGGGGCGGGTCTAACAGGGCTCCGCCCGTGGGCGGGGCCTGGACGCAGCGGGAGCGGAGCCCTGCTGCTGGAGCCTGGATCTCAGCCCTCGGTAGCTGAGGTGGGAACCGGACCCGCCCCGCCGCGCCCCACGGAGCCCCACTGCGTCCTCTCACAGCTGCCGCCAGGTGCGACAGTCCCGCTGCGCTGTCCGCCAGCGAGCCCCTCATCCCGCCCTCGGAGTCCGAGGTAAGGCGCGCGGCCCCCGCGGGCACCGCTCCGGCCCAGGGACAGTGGGCGGGCGCTGAGAGGGAGCAAGGGGAACCAGAGGAGAGGGGCTTTGGGGCTTGGGCAGAGAAGGAGCGTAGCCTGGGCGGGGGCGTTGAGGGTCTCCCCAGACCGTGGGGGCCGCAAGGGACAGCGAGAAAGCGGGCTCAGGGCTGGGGTAACGACAGGAGGCAACTGGAAGCAGTGAGGGATTGCAGGGGAAACGGGGGGCGCGGGCGGCAGGGAAGCTGTGAGGATCGGCTGAGAGGGGCGGTGCGGGAAGGAGGTGCCCGGTAGCCCACGGGTAGTGGAGCGGGTGCTGAGGATCGAGGGGACGCAGGGCGAGAGCGAGGCGTGGAGGTGACGAGCGAAAAGGAGGGGGGTCCTTTGAGCTGAGAGGAGAGAAGTGTTGAGAAGAAGGGGCGCCGAGCAGGAGGGGGCGTCTAGTCGGGGAGAGGGTCAGGGGACGGAGATATGAGTGTGGACAGCAGGGAGCGGAAAGGGTGAGATACCAGCCAAGGGGGTCGCGGTGAATGGAGGGCGATGGGTGGGGCTTGGAAGCGGCAAGCTTGCAAAAATGCGAAGGTGAGGGGCGGGCAGGGTCTCACCAGGAGGTAGAGGGAAGGGGGAGAGAGCTGGAGAGGGCAGTGACCCTGCAATGGGCAGGGGGCGCCTGGGTTCAGGTCCGGAGCGGGGAGGCGGGGCTGGAATAGAGCAAGGTCTGGAAGGGGAGGAACCGTGAGAGAACTTGGAGAGTTCAGGGTGCTGGGGATGCTGGGTCAGGGAGAAGAGGAGGCCAGATGTGGGTTTCGGTGTGAGAGGAAAATACAATGGGGGGTGGGGTGGGGAGGCAGACACGGAATGGAGCCCAGGGACTAGCTGTGCCTTGGATTCTCAGAAGACTGAGGAGAAGGAGCTGGCATTGGACCACCTGGGATCACGGAGAAGAGATTAATGGACAGAAAAATTCACCTACAGACCTACTCTGCTGGAGTCTTAAGTGTGGAAGGGACTTTGGGGAGGTTAGTGTGGGTAGCCTCTGAAAGGTAAGAGACGTGTGGTGGGCTTCCTCATCCCAGCTTCCCAGAATCCAGATTGAAAGGGGTGGAGGACACTAAAAGTAGTAGGGGTGTGTGTGTGTGTGTGTGTGTGTGTGTGTACAGGTGGATGAACACCTGTTCTGTTTCTATAAATAGAGGAAGACAATGGAAGTCGAGAAAGGCCTTATCTGGGGTGGTGGAAAGTCCTAGTGTGGTGGGAGCCAGAGGAGAGAGGCATTTGGGGAAGGCAGGTGGATCAGGGAACCCTCCTGGCCATGAAGGATTTAATTAGCAGTGGATTAAAGTATGTTTCTATCATAGGATACAATATGGGAAAAGGTAAAAACTTAAAATGATCTCCAGTCCCAAAAGTAAATCTCCAGTTTCTTAAGAATTGTGATATGAAAGGCAACAACAGAAACTGAGAATTTTTAACTATGTTTCCTCTGTAAGCATGGAGCTTATTAGGGTTTTTTCTATCTACCATGAGTACATACAGGGCCTAGCACACAGTTGGTGCTCCATCAATGTTGATTGAATAATTGAGCTGTGTTGGTGCTCCTTCCTCAATTTCTTCATCAACACCAAGAATTGTGAGAATCAGTGTGAGTGAAAAGAGCTTACAAAGTGTAAAGCACTCAAAAGAGAGAGGTCACTGAGATGTTTTTATGCATATGTGCCTCTGTTCTGTCAGCAGTTACATTCAGGCTCTCTTTCCAATCTGGAGAAGGAAGGAAATGACATTTATCAAGTCTCTATTCTGTGCAAGATAGAGTCCCTTCAAAGCAACTAGCAGAATGCTTGGTATTTAGTAGGTGCTCAATAAATGGTAACTATTTTGGTATTGTTTCTCTGGCTCTATGAGTTCTGGGAAAATAGTGGGAGGTGGGCTGGCTTGGGCTGGTGGTGATGGGTTTGAAGTGAGGTCAAAAGAAAGGCTAAATTTAAAGTTAATAGAGTGTGAATTTTAGAGTGGCTGTTTTGCAAGCATGAAGCCCTGAGTTCAAACCCCAGTCACACACACACACACACACACACATACACAAATAGAGTATGATTTTGGGAAGGAAGGGTATATAGTAGAGTGAGATCCATGTTTGCCCAACTCCCTTCTTGTCACCACTGATAAATAAATGATCCCTGAAGGACAGGGAGTTAACTTTTATTGAGCAGCTGCTATGTTCCATATACTAAGCTAATGCATTACCCATGTTATCCACAGTCCTCCCAGCATGCTTATTTTACAAAGAAGGAAACTGTTTTAGTCATATAAAATTTCTTGTCCAGGTCTCACAGCTAATAAATGATACAACTGGAAACTGAATCTATCTTGTTTGATTTGAAACCCCAAATTATTTCTGTTACTCAGGATGGCTTGCTAGAAGAAACCTGAAGCACAGAAGTTAAAAAAAAAAAAAATAAGAGGTTTATAATGCACTCTCTCATGTACTGATTTCAATTCTTACAACAGTTTTGCCGGGAAGCCATTTTAGTCACACATTTTGTAGATGAAGAGACTGAGGCCCGGAGTCTGGCTTGCCTATCGTTACACAAACACTGAGAGCGCTGGGGCTCAACCCAAGTCTCTTGGGTTCAGTCTTGTGCTTAATCTTTTGACTCTATCAAAGGAGAAATGTACCCATTCCCTTCTTCACTATATTTATTGAGTTAATCTCTTCCTGCTAGATTTTAGGACTCTTTCATCTTCTCTCCCTTTTCCTAGCAGAAGGTAGTTTCCTCCTTAAGTGCTTATTCCTGCCTACTAAGAGACTGAAAGGGTTATTTTTGGCAGCAACCCTTAGCGAAGCCATTTCTTTCCTTCCCCCAGTCTGGGACCAGAGATGACTTCCCACATGGTTCCTGGGCATTCATCTGTATTGCTTGTCACGCAGACAGTAAGCTACCCAGCTTTATCATTTTATGTGACTGTCACAAAAGAGAGGGAAGATTTGATCGATGCTTATCTTACAAATGCAGCTCTGCATTTGACCTGTCTACTCAGATCTGCCTCCGGCGGCTGCCTGCTGGGATGCTTTTTTGCCTCTCTTCCAGAAGTCTGTAATCACCCCTGCCCCTCGCCTTTAGAATATTCCCTAAGGGGGCCTCCATCTTAACCCTTCCACTCTCCCTCTCTGTCTCTCCCTGTTTTCACATCACCTACTAGGAAAGCCATGCTACATCCGCATAAGCAGATCTTGACAGTACAGTATGGCAAGTACAATGTAGTAACTGGATGCTCTGTTGGGAATCTTGAATATACTATGGTTTTTATTTTCCTTAAACCCAGGCAAATTTGAGAGAAATTAGATGACAGAAGTTCTGGTCAATCGCTTCTTGGCCTTTTGGCTAAGATCATGTGTAGAAGTTCTTAGTCATGAACTGACTTGCTGTGTGAGCTTAGGCAAATCATTGCTCTTTGTGGAGACTCAGGGTTTTTTGGTTTTTTTTTTAATCTGTGAAATGAAGGGTGGTAGATCAGAACAGGTATTGAAACTTTTACTCTTGCCATCACTCCTGCTCTCACGTTATGGGCTAAAAAATGCAGGCAAATTTCTCATTGATTCTACAAAAGGCTATATGTATTTTTTCAACACATTAAATGAAGCACAGTTATATTTATTCTCTTGTTTAAAATTTACAGCAGTCTCATGAAGTAGGTAATAGTATCAGATGAGAGCACTGAGGCTTAAAGTTTTACTACTTAGAGCCCTAGCAAGCATGAGGCTCTGAGTATAAACCCCAATACCACACACAAACATACACAAAAAGTTTTAGTGACTTCTCCAAGTTCATACATTGCATTACTAGGAAAACTGGGACCAGGAACCAGGCTTTTTGTTATGATAAATGTACCACTCCAAATCCTTCTAATTCTAGCAAAGTAAGAATAGAAAACTGACTATATCATTAAAAAAATTAAAACTAGTAACATAACATTTATATTGGTGGTCTGTTATATAGAAAATGCTTAATAAGTGTTATCAAAAGACATATCATACCCTAAGTTATGGCATTATTTATTATTATAGGTCCAGTGTTGATGGGTGAAGGATGAATAGCACTCCCTTGAATCCAAAAGGGGAGGCAGATAGTTCCTTTTAAATGAGCCCAAATAATGGAGCCCCAAATGAGGAAGGGGGCAGTTGAACAACATCTGACTGTAAAAGTAAATTAAAGAGGCCAGTGAAATATCACTTGTACCCCCGCAGGCCAAGAAACTGTGCCATATTGTTTACATATAGTACTGCTTATTCTATTTGTACTGTAAGTTGGTGAAGTAGATGGCATTTTCCCTATTTTAGGGGAAATTCTCTGGCTTACAGAGCCAATAGGTCTTGCCCAAGAATTCAGCTGATGGGTAGAGCAGTGATTTTAAACTTTCTCACAACACTACAGGGTACTAAGTCTAGTCTCAGCAGTTAACTATGAGACTCGGGCAGATCTTCTTAACTCAGGGATAATAATCCCTGTCCTTTCAACTTTACTACCCAAGTTTATTTAGAAGATAAAAATGAGATACAGAACATGAAACTGAGGTGAGAATCAAATCTGTGGTTTAGTAAGGTTGCTGTTTACTCAGCAATTCCACTTTTAGGAATTTACCCCAATGAAACAACTTAGGAAAGTGAACAAAGGCTTATGTAAAGAAATGTTCACAGCAGTTTAATTTATAATAATTAAGAATTAAAAAGCAACTTAAAAACCACTTAAAATTAAAAACAATTCTCTTCTTAAAGAGAGTAACAATATTAAAAGGATTGGTCATGTGATAGAGTCATAGGATAGAATAAAATATAAATGTAACTGAAATGATATTTATGAAGAGTTTTTAAAGTCTCAGTGCTCTCAATTAAGTACATTTTTAATTTACTCTGGCCAAATGATAATGCACTGTACATTCTAGTATATATTTCTTTGTATATGCTCTCAGCTATTAAAATATGTTGAGAAAGTATAGACTAGAATTTATAGCACGGTATGCTGCTCTTTATAAATTAGTAAAAAGTAATAAGTAGAATTCTATGTTTGAATATGCAAAGACTATCTCTGAAGAATACACAAACTGGTAATGTTTGCCTCTGGGTAGGGAAAGTGGATGTTGGGAAACAGGAGTGGAAGGAACATTTACTTTTCAATATAAACCTTAGGTTCCATATTACTTTTTATGCTAAAATTAAGTATATAATTTTATATTCTACATATGGGTGAAAAGTAATACTTGCAAATAGCAAAAGTTTGGCAAATTATTTTTAGTAAGTATGTATTAACCTTTAAATTAACAAATAAGGTATAATTTAAAAATAGATGAAATTCTTTTAAATATAATATATTAGAGGAAATATACTAAAATGTTAACAGTAGTCTTTTTTTTTTTTTGTGGGACAGGGCTTCACCCTTGCAAAGTAGGAAAGTAGGTGCTCAGCCACTTGAGCCACACTTCTTGTCCATTTTGTTCTGTTTATTTTGGAGATGGGGCCTTGCAATCTATTTGTCTGTCTGGCCTTGAACCATGATCCTCCTATTCTCAGCCTCCCACGTAGCTAGGATTACAGGTGTGAGCCACCAGCACCTGGCTGTAACAGTAGTCATTCTCAGTGAGTAAGATGTCAGATAATTTTAAATTTTCTTTTTTATACTTTTATATAAATTTCAAAATTTTAATATTGAGTATACTTTCATAGTAGAAATTTTCTATTGTAAACAAAAAAGATGACTGGCAGCTGCGTGGAAGCTGGTGTGAGATCATTGTGGTGTTTTACCATATTTTAGGTAGAAAAAATATGATTCTTTTGAATTTCCAATTCTTATAATAGATTATGTATCTTGTACCATGCCAAATTAGAAAGTGAAGGTTATGAGACTATTTAAGCAGCTAACAGCACCCTCACCTCAACCTGACTTTCTTCCTCCAAGTAAATGCTATACTGAAGTCTCCAAGTATCCCAGGCATGTCCCACCTGTCTAGGAACCTTGTCATGAGGTAGATTGGTATCAGGATGAAGCTGAGGGTCTCAAGAAAGGCTTGAGTGCTGGGAGCAAAGAACAGGAAGAACAGAGGCCACAAGAGGCTTGTGGTGATGTATAAAAGAAGTTCTATTAAGTAGCAGTTAATAATCCTACATATTTGCCTGATCTTTCTTCAGAAGAGCCTTAAATCTTCTGCAACTGTCAGCTTCTTGTTCAGCTCATCTGAGAGGTACACAGCCAAATCTACCAGTTTCACTCCTTTTTTCTTTGGGGAGGGAGAACCCCATGAATTCCCAAAGAAAGTGACAACCTCAACATTGTCTCACATTAGGGCTGTCTTTCCACTCTCCTCTCACTTACTTACTCATCCTCTGTGAATAGCTAGCATTGATGTGGAGAAGCAGGGTACCTGAGGCTTTCAAGAGGTAGAAGAAACAACTAAAGACTCAAATCAAATCATACTGAATTATGGGGTTCAGATTCAAAGTGTTATGAGAAAGAAGAAGATTGTGGTAGACATGGTACAAAATAAATATTTGCTGAGTGAATGAACAACTGATGAAATTATAAAAGAAGAATGGAATTATAAGAACTTACTTTCACACCTCTGTGGAATTTATCACTTTATCAATGTCTCAACCATTGTTATTTCATTTGACTCCTGTGATAGCATTATGAAAAAAAATAGGGCAGAAATTGTTCTCTTCCTTTCCTAGATGAGGAGATTGGAGGCTCAGAGTGATGAAGTGACTTTCATTAACTCAGCACACATTTACTGAGTGCTATCATGTGCTAGGATTTGTGCTAGAAGCCAGGCATGCAGAAATGGAGTACATTAAGTCCCAGTTGCTCAGTCTAAAAGAAGGAGCCAGAAGAGTGGGCAGTTATAAAACAACCCAAGTGTCATTAGAGTGTTCTGGGACCGTAGGAACAGGCATGCATACCTCCACCATGCACAGGAAGGAGACACTTGACCTGGACCTACAAGGATGAATAAGAGTTTGTTGCAGGGGGGTGAAGGTGAGGAGCATTTAAAGAGAAGGAATACATATATAAAGGAACAAAAGCAAAAAATACTGTGGCATATTTGGAGTAAAGTGTAGTTTGATATAAAGTAGCACAGGTCTGTGGGGAGAAGGATTGTGGGAAAAAAGCTTAAAGAGTATTCTTTGGTTAGTTGGTTCTTGGTCAAGTTGGATGGTTTAAGCTTGATCTTTACAGTTGTGGAGAGCCATAAAAGTTTTAAAACAGAGAATGATAGCCCAATATTGAGCTCTTCCTCCTATAGGAGACTCTCTTTGATCACCTTGTCTCCAGGATAGGTGAGAAATGTCTGTGGACTTGCTCAGCCACAGGGATTCCCTGTGTTATCACTTACCTACTTTTCTGTTACTTGTGCTTTCCTATTCTTTTATTCTAGTCTGGCCACCCAGACACCATGTGTGATTCATGTTTGTGCTCCCATGACCAGCCTAGGGCTTGCCCCAGAGCAACATGCTCAGTAAATATTTGCTGGAGAGAGGAGTGGGAGGAGCTGGATTCCACCCCAATCCTGAGACATTTAGGGCAGGTATAGTGGTAGGGTGATTCTGAGTGTGTATTTCTTCTGTGATACTGGGGTAGGGAGTGTGTGTGTGTGTGTGTGTGTGTGTGTGAATGACAAATGATCATTAGGTTGGTGACTCAATCACACTGCAAGGTGTGTTCCTGAGTGACCAGAGGTCTCCCTTGCAGATGGCTTCAGTGACTGATGGTAAAACCGGAGTCAAAGATGCCTCTGACCAGAATTTTGACTATATGTTCAAACTACTCATCATCGGCAACAGCAGTGTTGGCAAGACCTCCTTCCTCTTCCGCTATGCCGATGACACCTTCACCCCTGCCTTTGTCAGCACTGTGGGCATTGACTTCAAGGTGAAGACAGTCTACCGCCATGAAAAGAGAGTGAAGCTGCAGATCTGGGTGAGTCCTGCGAGCATCCTGTGTAGGACTGTCCTGAGAAGTAACTAGCCTGTCATTACAGGGACCAGAAAGTGGAGTCAGCTTCGAACTTGTAGATCTTTTAGCATGAAATGTTAATACTGTTTCAGGTCTGGCCCCTGGCTGCCCCATGTTGGTTTTATGAACTCCTCTGGGGTTCAGTTGTTTATGCTAATTAGTTGTCCAAGAGGCTTTATCTTGGCTTGTATAAATAAAGAATAAGAAAGTTGCTTTGAAGTTAGATACCTGGGTTCAAATTCTACTTCTGCCACTTACTAGCCATGGAAACTTGACTAAATTATTTAACCTCTTTGGGCCACCCTTTCTTCTTTGAGAATTATAGTAGTATCTACATCATAGAGTTTTGTGATGCTTAATGCAGTTCCTGGAGCATAGGAAATGCACAATAATTGTTAGCTACTGTATCAGTTATCTATTGTTGCACAACAAATTACTTAAAAACTGGGCTTTTGGAGTGGCTCAAGTGCTAGAGCACTTGCCTAGCAAGCATGAGATCCTGAGTTCAAAACCCCAGTACTACTCCTAAAACAAATAAGTTAAAAACTTGGTGGTGTAAGATGATTATTTTTCCACAGTTTCTGTGGTTCTAACATTTGGGAGTGGTTTGGGACCTTTCATGAAGTATAGACAGATGTTGGCTTGAGTTGCAGTCATCTGAAGGATTGACTAGCTGAAGGATCCATGTTCAAAGTGCCTTACTCATATGTCTGGTCCTGGCTGTTGGCAGGAGTCCTTACTTCTGTCCAATTTGCCCCTCTTCATATCTTCACAGAGCTGTTTAAGTGTCTTCATTGCATAGCATCTGCTTTTCTCCCCCCAGAGTGAGAGATCTAAGAAACCAGAAGAAATTGCAATGTCTCTTACATAGCTTTAGAGTGTTCTCTTGGTCACTGACTCAATGTGGGAGGAAACTACACAAAGGTATGAACACTGGAAGGAAAGGATCACTGGGGACCATCTTGCAAGCTGGCCACAGGACTATTACTGGTATTATCTCCTAACAGTACTAATAAAACATTTCAGAAGATAAAAGCAACATGCAGCAATGAATTAGCACTGGGATTGGAAACTGAAAATTTGTGCCAGGTGTGGTGGTACACATCTGTAATCTCAGCTCTTGGAATGCTGAAGCAGTAGTATAGAGTTCAAGGCCAGCCTGGCTGCAGAGTAAGACCCTGTCTCAGAAAACCAAAATAACAGCAACAACAACAAAAGAAAAAAGAAATTTATGAAAATAATATTATGAACACATGTCTTGTTTACTATCTGTCCATTGTTTTATTAAATGTACATTAATATACAGATATCTTATTGGGACAGTCTGTATATAGTACTTTTCTTTTTATAGATTACTTCTCACTGATGTAGTTTAACTACCTCATGGCAAGAATCGATAAAATCATTTATTAAAAGCGCCTATTATGTGCCAGATGCTTTCACTTTCATTAACTGACATCATCCTTGAAAGCCAAGGCTTTCAAGGCACAGAGGTGTGAGAGCACAGGGTATTTAGGGCATAGTGAGCAATATAGTGAAACTGGATCAAGGCCCTGAAAGAGAGGGAGGGGGTGTTGAGAGAGAAATTTGCTGGAGAGGCTAGAAGCAGCTGATTGAGGGTTGAGGTAAAATCAATAACAATCTAATTAGATCTGACAATTGATCCCATTACTTTGCTGAAAAAATTTATCATAGGGTTTTATATGTGTGTGTGTGCTTTTATGTAACAAAATGAAAAATTTTCCATACTGTTCATAAATACATTAACATTTAAACATTTGAATATTACTGAACTTTTTAGATATTTTAACATCTTTTGTGTAAGAAGTAGGTATGTATAAAATCTAAGTACATAATCATATATTGTACTGCTGTACTTTGTATAACACCCAGAACATAATGGTCATTTGCCAGAGGATACATGCCTGATGACCCCTTAGGGAGCTGAAATTCTCAATCTATGAATATAAATACAATGTTTTTACTAGTATTTATTATGTAGATTGACACAAATGTCTTCATTTGACCCCTATATCGGATGATCATGTATCATGTTAGAAAACCTTGAGGAGGCATTCTGCCCTTCTAAGTGGTTGACAGTGGTGGCTCTTTCACTTCTTTGTTCATTTTCAGCCTACTATGAGTTTTTACAGTTATCCTGTGCCTGGCTTGAGTAGATTTATTGATTATACTATTTTGTCTTAACTAAATGAAACCTCACAATGGACATGTAGCTTTTAAAGAGTTCTGTAAAGAAACATCTGATTGAAGACGATGCTAAGTGTAGTGAACCCAAGTGGAGATTTAAAAAAAAATGGCTGAGTTGATATTTCTCCAGCTTCTGGCACAAGTTCGTTGCCAGCCATATGTCAAGGTGAAATCAATGAGGATCTAATTAGATCTGACTTAGTCAATCACATTGCTTAAAAAAATTTATCAAGAGTTTTTTTATGTGTATATGTGCTTTTATGTAGCAAAATTAAGTTGTCTGTACTGTTCCTAAATATATTAAAATCTAAACATTTAAATATTTCATTTTTATATATTTTAACATCTTTGTGTACAAAAGTAGGTATATATAAAATCTAGGTAAGTAATCATATATTGTGCATGCTATACCTTTTTTTTTTTGCTTAAAAGGATATAAGTTTGAAGACCTCTATGACAGACATAGGGGACCATGGAAAGGGTTTTTTTTTTAAAGTAGTACTGGGGTTTGAATTAGGGACTCATGCTTTCTAAGCAGGTGCTCTACCACTTGAACCATACCCCTAGTCCCATAGAAGAGTTTTAACAGAGTCAGTTTTGTATCTTAGAAAAATCCCTGGCTCCAGGTAAAAGATAGATGAAAATGTGGCAAAAACAAACAAAAACCCTGTGATTTGGATTCAAACTCATCAAATTGTATACATTTAATATGTACATTTTTATGTATCAGTTATGCCTCAGAAACTATATAAAATAAATAAAATATTGACCAGATCTAAAAAATGAAGAATGAAAGTCACTAGTGGTTTGGGTATATAATAAAGGCCCAAACCAATGACATTAGTCTGCTTGGGCTGCCATGACAAAGTACCACAGACTGGGTGGTTTATATAATAGTTTAACAGTTTTCACAGTTCTGGAGGGTACATGTCCAAGATCAAGGTGCCAGGAGGGTACAGATGACCTTTTCTCAGTGTGTGGGCATGGGGGAGAAAGAGTGTGTGCAAGTTCCTTGGTATCTCTTCTTATAATAACACTAGACCTACTGGATCAGGGTCTCACTCTAATGAATTCATTTTATATCAATAACTTCTTTAAAGAAGTTAGGGTTTCAACTCATGACTTAGGAGGACATAAACTTTCAGTCTATATCACTAATATGGTGACAAAATAATATAAGGGATAGAAATGAGTAGGAAAATAATTTACAGAATTTGATAATCAATTATTTGTAAAGGTATGGGAGGAGCATAAATATTTACTTTTCACATAAAAGTTCTGTGAATTTTTTTAAAGCTGTGAGAGCTTCAATAAGTCACTTTGCTCCTATAAATACATAATATACTAAACTGTAAAAATCTCACAGGCTTATTGAGGGGGGAGCTAATGTGACAGTACAGTATTGTGCCCAGAACATACTAGGAATGCAAGAGATGTAGGTTCCATCCTTTCTCTGCCTCCTGGTCCCCATGCAAAAGTCCACTGGATCCCTTTCCAAAGTTTCCCATCTGTGGTTCTAGAAATGCTGGAATAGCACCCAGTGACTCACTAGCATGGTATGAAGTATTCATTCAATTCCTCCACCCCATTTGAGCTCTCCCAAGTGATTTCAGAAAGCTGTTGTCACAGTGGAAGTTAGAGAGGGGAGAAGAGGAGCACTGCTGAGCAGGACTATTTACAATAGAATTTTCTTTGGTCATCTCTGGGGGATATTGAATGATGAGGGCATTAGGAGTGCCTTGTTCCCTGGGATCCCTTAGCACCTAGGTCCCTGAGAACTCCCTGCCTCCTTGCCCCGCCCTGTTACCTGAAAGGCCAATTATTAAGAATCAGAGAAGAAAATCTTACTAGGGAGTTGGGGTTAGGGCAGAAGTCTTATTAATAGGGAGTGAGAGTACACACAAATGTGAGGGGAGAGAGTCTTAATAACTTCACAGCAACAGACCAGAGGCCACTTACTGCTGGTTTGTTGGTTGCCAAGCAACCCTTGGAGACCTGTGGGAAGAAAAGAGAAGGAGAGGCTTCCACTACCTCCATGTGGGGCCCATTGCAGAGGCTGGCAGTTCTGGTGCTGGTCAGCCAAAGATTCTATAGGTCTGTGGTGGGGGGGAAGGACCTGACCTAGGACTCTGGAGTCCTGATTTCTAGTCCTATCTCTGACCTGCAGTCACTATGTGATCTGAATGACCCTTCTTCTCCCTGAACCTGTTTCCCCAACTAACAAATAGAGGATTAATCCTTCTCCTTGCCTCATGATTTGTCATGAAGATCCAATGGAAAAATGGAAGAGAAAACCCATGGAGAACTATGAGGTCTCAAGTAAGAACTGTGAATATTGTCAACCAAGCAAATTCTTCTTTTATGTGCTTTAAGTCATTCTTTCTGTCTTTCACACCTTCCCTCTGACCCAGGGAGGTAGTTATTTCCTTAAAGAAGGGGTGGTTGAGGCCAGAGATGTCAAGTTACCTGGGCAGAGAAAAGTGGTAAACTTCATTGTTTCATTCATTCAATAGACAGTCATCTGGTGTGTACTCTGTGCCAGGCTTTGTGCTAGGTTGGGATACATTCTTTCTGCTCACATGGAAGAGATTGAGCTTTTGTAGGGAAGAAAGACACTAAGTACAGGAATCAAAAGGATGTCCTTTCATCTATGCTATAGGCCCTGAAGGAAAGAATTGACCAGTGCCTTGGGCACTGGGTCTCAGAGCTTGGGAATTGCTGAACTATGACTTAGGTCTTATCCCTGGATTTCACCTGGACTTCAGATGCAATACTATTCATAGTTTAAGAGGTTAAGTTAGCTGATGACTTTCACTACACCAGCTCACTCCAGGCCTGGTCCTTGCTGGAGGATGCCATGACAGGGTCCTCCATTGTGGAAAGACAAAATCTCTTCTTTTCTATTCCTACCAGTCAGGCTTTTTTGGTGACCTGTATGTCAAAGAGTTTAAAGATCAGAGTGTCTCAAGTGTCTGGGTTTACTTGTATAAAGACCAAGGCACAGACTGGCTGGCCTGTTCAACATGCTTGAAGGATATATGGCCACTGTCCTTGCTCCTGGGTCTGCTCTGGTATTGCCGTTCTCCATGCTCTTTCCTGTCATCTCCTTACTTTGAAGTCCTGAGTGATGATGACACTAGTGTGTACCTTCATTATTCCACTTGTTTTGCTGTGTTGGTGATGATTTAAAAGAGATAATGTATATAAAGCACCACCATCGTGCCTGGCACAGAGTAAACACTCAAATAGTACTTTTTATTAAAGTTCTAGAGAGATCAATAAATGGCCCTGCTATTCTTCCCCACCTAAATTTGGGTCCAGTTTGGAGACAGATGCAGGAGTCAGAGAGATGGGCAGTAATATGAAAGCCTTATTACTCATAAAAGCTAGGATGAAGCACAAGATTAAAGTCTTCAGGCAACTGGGGCTTACTCTCAAGTGAGACATATTCAAACCCAGCCACAGGCCAATGTGGGGTCCTCCTGCAACCTCAGGAAGGTGAAATCTAGCCACCTAAAACCTAAGTTGGAGACCTTTTTAAGAGACCAGTGGGCAGCACAGAAGAGTCTGGAGACTGATCAGGGAGACTGAGACTCTGACATATCCCCATGGCTCCTGGAATGTGGAGGTAGTTCTTGAGTACACCATCCTATGATCAGCTCTTGTGATAATCACAATTGATTTTTCTAGGCATCAAGTTGCCTGGTGTGCCTGCAGAGACATGCTGATACTTTCATCTCCCCAAAGCCTGTAGGAGCAGCTGCTGGTAGAGGTTTAATCTGATTTTTAAAATCACAACAAAAACTATGGGACATCAAATCAGAATTTGAGGCATAGTCTGCTTTTGTGATTTTTAAGTGAATTAACCAGTAATATTGATTGATTATTTGAGGGGGTCCCCAGAACACAGAATGGAGGGCTACAACCTCCTTCCATCCATCCAAATGGGTGTAGGAAAAAAGAAATAACCTTAAAGCCTTCTGTGGATTCATTCATTCAATAAAAACATGTTATGCACCTATTTTGTGGTATAAGAAGGAAAAAAACAGCTATAAACAATATAAATGATAAATAAATTAAGAAAATGTAGGAACATGAAGGATCATAGCTACCTCTCCCTTGAAAATTATTGAAGGCTTCACTTGAGCTGGGTTTTCATAAATGAGTACAAGATTTTTAGGTTAATGCGGGGGAAGGGCCTTAAAACAGAAGAAAAGACATTAACAAAAGCATGATTGCTTTCGAGGACTTTTAAGTGCCTAGCTGTGCAGGCTCTGCAGAGATTAGGGAAATAATATCCCTATTTCTTAGGCACACTCAGGGTAGGCAGTGGGAATATGACATGTGCACAAATATTGATGCACTGTAGATAGTAAGCAGTGGAGTGACATGCTTAATAATTTTAGGTTTATAGAAAAGTTGCAGTAATAGCACAGAGAATTCCCATGATCTTTCACTCATTTTTTTTCTGTTTATTCATATGTGCATACAATGTTTGGGCCATTTCTCCCCCCATCCCCTGCCCCCTCCCTCTCCCTTCCTCTCCCCTCACTTCCAGGCAGAAACTGTTTTGCCCTTATCTCTAATTTTGTTGAAGAGAGAGTATAAACAATAAGAAAGACAAAACATTTTTGCTAGTTGAGATAAGGATAGCTTTACAGGGAGATCCTAGCATTGCTTCCATGTACAAATGTGTTACATTCTAAGTTGATTCTTCTCGAACAAACCTTTTCTCTAGTTCCTGATGCCCTTCTCCTATTGACCTCTGTTGCTTTAAAGTTTCTGTATTAGTTCCTCTGCATTGAGGACATCAAATACTATCATGTTTTTGGGTTTCTTACCTATCCCCATACCTCCCATGTGTGCTCTTGCCTTACCATGTGACCCAAGTCCAATCACATTGCTGTATTTGCCCTAGATCTAAAGTCCGCATATGAGGGAGAACATACGATTTTTGGTCTTCTGAGCCAGGCTAACCTCGCTCAGAATAATGTTCTCCAGTTCCATCCATTTACTTGCGAATGATAACATTTCATTCTTCTTCATTGCTGAGTAGAGTTCCATTGTGTATAAATACCACATTTTCTTAATCCATTCGTCAGTGGTGGGGCATCTTGGCTGTTTCCATAACTTGGCTATTGTGAATAGTGCTGCAATAAACATGGGTGTGCAGGTGCCTTTGGAGTTACCTGTGTCACTTTCCTTTGGGTAGATCCCAGGAGTGGTATTGCTGGATCATATGGCAGATCTATGTTTAGATTTTTAAGAAGCCTCCAAATGTTTTTTCCAGAGTGGTTGCACTAGTTTGCATTCCTACCAGCAGTGTACTCACCCATTTTCTTTAATGCTAACATATTGCATAACCATGGTGCATTTGTCAAAACTATTGTACATTGGTACAATATGATTAGCTAATCTGTAGACTTTATTTAGATTTCAGTAGTTTTTTTTTTTCTGCTAATATCCTTTTACTGTTTCAGGATCCAATCTAAGATACCTTGTTGCATTTAATAACATTTTTAATTGACATATAATCCATATATCATAAAACTATACACTTTAAAGTATACAGTTCAGTGATTTTTAGTATAGTCATAAAATTGTGCAGCCATAACCAGTAATGCTGTGACATTTTAGTGACTTACATCCTAATATATATTTTAATTTTTATTATTTGCAGTACTGGAGTTTGAACTCAGGGCCTCACATTTGCTAGGCAGGCATTCTTCCACTTGAACCACTCTACCAGGCCTTTTTTTGTGTTTGATATTTTTGAGATTGAGTCTCACTTTTTGTTCAGGCTAGCTCTAATTGCAATCCTTCTGATCTCTGCCTCCTAAGTAGCTAGGATTACAGGTGTGATGCACTGGCATCTACCTTACATCTCAATTAAGAGGATTTCTCTGAGGCAGTGTTATATCTGTTTCAAGAATAAAAATTTATAGCCAGGTGCTGGTGGCTCACACCTGTAATCCTAGCTATTCAGGAGGCAGAGATCAGGAGGATTATGTTTCAAAGCCAGCCGGGGCAAATAGTTCACGAGACCCTGTCATGAAAAAACCCTACACAGAAAAGGGCTGGCAGGGAGGCTCAAGGTGTAGACCCTGAGTTCAAGCCCCAGAACTGAAAAAAAAAAAAGAAAGAAAAAAGAAGCAGAAAAATTTATAAAGAGCAAAGAGCAGAAGCAGAGAGAACAGGTTAGGATTTGCAACAATGGAGCTGGGAATAATGGTGACTTGAACTAGTGGGATAGTAATTGTAGTAGTGAGAGTAGTCAGGTTCTAGGTATATGTAGAATATGTTGCAGACAGTATTTGAATTGGATGAAGAGAGAGACAAGATGGGAGGGGTTAAGAGTTTGGTCTGAGCAACTGGAAGTCAGAGATGGCTCTGGTTGTGGTGAAGTCTGTAATAAGGACAATAGGATTTGGAGAGACAAGTGGGGGCTCAATTTGGTTATGTAAATTTGGGGACAGCTATTAAATAGCCAAGTAGAGATACAGAATAAATAGTTAAATTAATGAATCTATAATTCAGGGCAAAGGTCTTGGCTAGAGATATAAATTAGCAAGTCATCACCTCATAGATGGTATATAAAACTGTGATATTCACAAGGCCCTAGATTCAAACCCTAACATAAATAATTAAATAGATAGATAAATAAAATAATCATGAGACTGAATAAGATCAATAAGGGAGAAAGTGAAGATAGAAAGAAGAAAAAGTCCCAGAAATTAAACCCAGAGATATTCCAACATTAAGATGTTGGAAAGTTGAGGAAGAATTGACAAGGAGACTTTTGAGCAATTGAAAAGAGAAGATTAATGTCCTGGAGGTAAAGATTGTTTTACAGAGAAAAAAAGGGATTGACTGTGTCAAATATGACTGATATATCATGAATATGAAACTGAAAACTGACCATTGTATTTACAACAAGGAGTGTATCAAGAACATCCATATGTGTAGTTTTGGTAGACTGGTGAGGATAAAAACATGATAAAAGTGGGGGAAGAGAAATTGGAGATACTGAATACTATGTAGTGCTTTCAAGGGTTTTTACTCTAAAGAAAAGGGGACAATGGTGGTGGTGGTTGAAGGTGAAGGGAGAATTGAGTTAGAAGAGGTTTTTGGTTTTTGTTTTTTAAGATGGGAAAAGTAACAGCATGTTTGTTGTACTGGCGGAACAATCCAATAGAAATCAACAAACTGAGCAACCAACAAAGAAACAAAATCACAAAACTGATTATTACATAGGAGAGTGAGGAGAATTCCTGGGACAGTATCCTTGAGCTGTTGAGAGGGGATGAGATAGGTGCAGAGGGTACATCCTTGCTGGGAGCACAGACTGCATCCATGTCAGCAGGGGAGAAAGCAGAGGGCTTGGGTATAGGTGCAGCTTGGGGTACCTGCTGGTGGGAGTTCTATTGGATACAATTTTCTGATGAAGGGGGAAACAAGGTCATCAACTAAGAGTGAGGATCAGGGGAGAAAGATTAAAGATTTGAAGAAAGGAGAACATCGTCTATCAAGGTGAGGAGTAAATAGAATAAGGAAATGTGAGTTGATTGCTGATTAGCATGAAAACATCACTTGAAATTAGTGATAAAAAATTGGAACTCACTGGTGCCATTGACTCATGCCTATAATCATAGCTAGTTGGGAGGCTGAGATCAGGAGGATTACAGTTTGAGGCTAGCCCAGGCAAATAGTTTGCAAGATCCCATCTCCAAAATAACCAGAACAAAGTGGATTAAAGTTGTGGTTCAAGTGGTAGAGTGCCTGCCTTATAAGTGTGAAGGTCTAAGTTCAAACCCAGTCCCACCAAAAATAAAAATAAATAATAATAAATAAATTGGAACTCCCATATATATAAATATGAAGCATGATTGTTTTTCTCCAGCCATATTTTGTTCTGTGGATACAGGCACAGAATAGGTAGAGTTGGCTTTAAGGTGGTTTTGCTGAGTGAGTATGACAAAGCTGCCAACTCAGGGGTGTGTGCAGGGAAGTCGTCATGGTTGATCACAGAATTCAAGCTGGGCAGAGAGGGAGGTAAGGAGACAGGGTTAGGGACAGTAAAGAGATGGTAGAGGATGAAGGCTGTTGAAATGGAATCTAGAAGTGGGCTGGAAAAGTCATAGCAGTCTGAGAGTGGGAAGCTTGAAATTACTATTGTAATGAGGTCCAGATTTGACTGTGAGACTGAGAGGCTGAGGTGGGGTTAGAGATCAGCATCACTGGAGGAGAGGAGTCCAAGAGGTTGGAAGGCTCATCTGTGTGGATGCTCAAATTACCAAGAATTATAGGAAAAGTAACAGTGAACCAGCAGCAGTTTACTGGTCAGTAGAGGGATAAGTGAGCAGCATAATCTCATGATTTGGGACTCAAAGCTGAAGACATTTTGTTTGGTGTTTTGAAGGGGGAAAGAGAATGATCTGAGAGAAGGAATGAGAAACAAGATCATCCCACCTCCTGGCTAGTGATTAAAGTGTATGAGAAAGAAAGAAACCAGAAATTTGGAGGCTTTGGGAAAACTGTCCTCCAGGAGAATAGGGTTTTAATTAATGCAAAGAGTGGAAGGAAACATTCAGATGCGAGGTTGACAAAAGAAATTTTTTCTGATGATTGAATTTCAGAAGATCCAGGGAAAGGTTTGAGTGGAGAGGGGAGGAGGGAGGGTTAGAAAAGATGATAATGAACTCCGTGGAAATCAGTCCAGTGATCAGAGATGGCCTGGGAGACTTGGGCTCCTTGCCATGACTGACATGAAGGGAGGGATAAAATGTCAAACAAAATAAGTTATAGTGCAGACAGATGGCCTCAGGACATACAGTGGTTATATAAAAAATGTGGGAAGATTATACATCCTCTTGATACCTGCTTTTAAAGGTTCAAAGGCAGCAGAAGTGCTCTCTACTTCACAAATCAGTAATTTTGTGACAATGAAACAGTGGCCAGTATGTATGGAAAATACCCTAACCCATAAATGGAGCTATTAATGCTTCCTACAGGGCTAATGTGAGCCAACAGTGTCTGACTCTCATGCCAGCAGTGTGCTCGGTGCTTTCAACAACTCATTTCATTCTCACAATACCTCTGGCAATCAGATACTGTTATTACTCCTATTTCGCAGATAAGTAAACTGAGGTCTGTAGGAGTTAGGGTGCTTACTCACATTCATACAAATAATAGTAAGTGGCAGGGCTCATATTTGAATCAGGATCTGTCTAACTTCAAAACCCTTCTAATGCCTTTTGCCCTCTCCCCTCCTTCTCGTTATATTTTCATATAGGTAAGGGTGAAGCTCTCAGTAAATGGTGAAAATGTTAATAACTGTATTTATTGTGCGGCAACTGTATATTTTGTACATGTGTGTGTGTTGCGTTTGACACAGGGACACAGAATTTTCCCTGTAATTATCACAATTAATGATGCATAGAGCAGATGAGGAAACTGAGACTCAGAGAAGCGTCTTGACTAAATCTTACAGAAATTAGTAAATAGCACAGATGTGATTCAAAATTAGGTTGTCTATTACCAAAGCCTATCTTCTTTTCATGCCTAAATTATCTTCACCACTTTTTGTACTGCCCTATGATACCCCCAAGGACCTCACAGGAGATTGTGAGTCAGTGCCACAGCTAAAATTTGGAAACTCTAAGTAACCAGTCAGTAAAGGCACACATTATCTGTTGCAAATTCATCTGTTAGCTTTTTGGCTCTTCTCCCTTTCAATCAGCCCTCCTTTTCTTTCTACACACTACAATTTCTCAGGCAATTTTAATGGGTATCCAGGTTGAGTAACATTGGTGTATAGGTATATAATTAAGTTAGCACTTAACACTCTAAGGAGCTGTTGCATGTTCTGGCACAGGATGAAAAGAGAGATGGGGGCTTTATAGTACAATGAACACATGGCACCAGTAGTGTCTCTGAACCTCAGTTTCCTCAGCTGTAAAACAGAAAGAATATGAATGCTTACTTCCTAGTATTATACTAAATATTGAATGCGACAGCAAGGGAAGGACCAGACCTAGCATGACACCTGTAACAGATGCTCGGTAGATGAACATGAAATCACATAGTGAGGGCGAGAGCCAGGATTAGTTTGCAACTGCTCTATTATGCCTTATTTTTGCGACTGGTCTTCGTAGGTACTATCACTTTTAAGGTTGTGAGCCATGGGGTTGACAAGGTAGAGTCATCAGCAGATAAATGAGATGTATGACTCTTCACCCCCATTTTGAATGGACGGAAAAAACAGCTATGCTCTGCCCTTGAAGATGTCCAATTGCCTTAGAAGGCTGGAAATTTTCTAGCTTTCTTGGATCCTGTCTGATGTGTTGCTGAGGGCAGAGGAGGAAGTAGGGGAGACAGTTCAACTGAGGATTTGTAATTCCTTCCTCCTGTTGACTCCTCCATCCCCCACACTACTGACTAACATTATTGCCCCACACCAAGGGTTGCCAGGTGACTGCTGGAAATTCTCAGCCTCTCTGTACTCCTGTGTTTCTCACCTTCTTCTGTGAAGTCTGTTGACTCAGTGCTAATGACGTAGAGGCTCTTAGCTCAGGCCCAGATGGGTAAGAGATCAAGTCCAAGTGGATATCTATGCCCCACCTGCACCACTGCCTGCAGCTCAAAACAGAGGGTCATCCCTTATTCCTGTCTGCACTTCTCTGACTCATCTACTTGTACACAAGAGCTATCAAGTATCTCTCTTAAATTGCTCTTGAACACATCTCAATTCTGTTCCATAATCCTTTTTTGAGGGTTGACTGTGAACCTGGCTCTCTCTTCTCCTCCTTTCCTATTATTTCCTCCTTAGACAACAGCCGCAGCCTAAATGGAGCTTCTTGCCCTCAGTCTTTCTATCTCAAAATGCTCTCTGATCACTGTAATATATTGCCTAAAACCCAGGGAGGGTTTCCCATGAAAACACAATGAACTCCTTTGGTTGGCATTCCAGAACCTTCCTTAATTCCCAACTCCCTCTTCAGTCTCTCACCCTTCAGGAAGTCCACACTCCACCCATGTGTACCACCTTTTTGTGATGAGTTTTTTTTCGAGATAGAGTCTCACTCTATCTGACTTTGAGTCACAATCTTCCTGATCTTTGCCTTCTGAGTAGACAGGCTTACAGGCATGAGCCACCAGCACCCACCTAACCAAAAAAAAATAAATGTTTTTAGAATGGTCTTAGATTTACAGAGAAATTGGAAAGATAATACAGAGCGTTCCCATTTACCTCACACTCATTTTCCCCTATTATTATCGCCTTTGGCACATTTGTTATAATTAACCAATACTCATACATTACAGTTAACTAAAGTTCATAGTATATTCTGTTTTCCTTCCATTTTACCCAGTGACCTTTTTCTGTCTCAGGATCCCATCCAGAATACTATTCACATTTAATTGTCTGGTCTCCTTAGGCTTTTCTTGGCTGTGAGAGGCTGGATGTACTTTTTTGCTCTTTGCTTTGCCCAGACTGTTCCCTGCTCTCTAGTGATTACCCCTCCTCCCTCATTCCCTACCAGAAAACTCCCATTTGACTCAGTTCAAATGGGACTGACTGAGCCCAAAGGCTGGTCTGGAAATTTACCACCCAGCAGCAGAGGCATAATCAGCCCTTTAATTTCCTTCTAGTGGAAGTTTGCTTAGGTAGTTCCCAGTCCTTCTTTCTTGGTCTCCCTTATCTGCACACTTACCTACACCACCAGCTCACAGGGAATCTAAGACCTGTCCCAGGGCTGGTTCCAGGGAGAAGAACGGCAGACTGAGGACAAATTGCAAGCTGAATAAACTGAATCATGATTATATAGAGCTTTATAGCTGCAAGGCCCTGTCACAATACGTACTCATTTTATCCTCTCAACAATATCGAGAAAAGGAGATTATTACCAACGCTACTTTTCAGCTAACAAGTCTAGTACTCAGAAAGCCAAATAACTGGTCCCACGTCACATACTAGGAAGTGGCAGAGCTGAAATTTACACTTAAATGTGCTTGATCACAGTCTCCACTCTTTCTGCTGTCCATCCCAGTATCTTTTAATAAGTGCTTAATTAAGTGACATGTTAAGTGCTGAAGGGACATGAAAGTTAAGGTTCAATGAGAATGAGGAGGGTTTTTTTGTTTGCTTTTGGTGGCAGGCCCTCTACCACTTGAGTCATGCCTCCAGCCAGTTATGCTTTAGTTATTTTTCAGATAAGATCTTGTGTTTTTGCTCAGGGCAGGCTGGAGCATGATCCTTCTATTTATGTATGCTTCCTACATAGCTGGGATAACAGGCCCATACCACCATGCCCAGCTATTAGTTGAGATGAGGTCCCGTTAACTTTTTGCCGGTACAGGCCTTGAACCTCCATCCTAATCTCCACCTCCCGAGTAGCTGGGATGAGTCACCATACCTGGCAGAATGAGGGTAATTTTAAGGGGTTTCTTGGAAGAGGTGAACCCCATACCTGAGATGAGGAACAGAAATGGGTGCTAACATACATAGAGTTTTTGGAAAAACATTTTTGTTTTGTTTCCAAAGAGATTTAAAGTGGCAGAGAAAGAGTAGGGCGAGTGAGGGATTTCATCTTTTTTTTTTTTTTCTGGTTTGGTCTTGATTCTAACCTGATTTCTCCCCCTTCCCCCAGGTATTGGCTCCAAATTACCATTCAGTCATTCAAAAACAAACAAAACCATTAAGCGTTTATAGAACGTTTATGTACAGATTTTCCATTAAAATTACTAGAAGAGTTTGTAGTTTGGTAAACTGTAGTCTAAAATACCTTGGGAATTCATGAAGTGCTTCATTGGAGAGGGTAGAATAGGGGTTGGGAAAGCTGTGAGGTCAGACCATCTAGTTAGGATCTTTACCAGCTGTATGACCTTAGGCAATGTATTTAGCCTCCAAGTCTTAGTTACTGCATCGGTAAAGTAAGTGTAAAAAAGTAGCCTCTCTCAGAAAGTTGTAAGAATTTGCACAGTGGCGGCCGCACCCCATCTCAACAAATGACGGCAGGTCATTACTTCTGCCTGTGGGTATTGGAGGAAAAGTGAATCCTAGAGGAGGAAGCTTTCCAGCTGAATTCTGAATGGTAAGTAGTGACTGGTTCAGCAGGGCAAGGATAAGACTGTTCAAGACAGAGGGATCAGCATGGGCAAAGCACAGAAGCTTTAAGGAACACAACTTTTGGGATGTATAGAGTGTTGTAGGGTGGTTAAGAACTTAGGTAGAAAAGAATGGAGAGGGGCGGCACTTCAAGTACTGAAACTGTTAGGTTAGAAAACTTTCCATAAGTTTAGCATCCTAGCATCCTGGAACTCCCAGTTCAAGGGCTTGATAACTTGAAACATTTGTAAGTATTTTGTAAGTTCCTACCAGTAAGTACCTCAGTGCCTTTGAATTTCTACTCAACTTAAAGAGCTGGTTGTTAGGATTGTTGATGTAATGAATGAAAAGCAGTTATCATGCAGCTTGATACTTAGTAAATATCCAATTTACTTTGCAATCATTATTATTTGATTGCAATTATTGTTGTTATGAATCCTAACTCAGGATACGTAGGTCCTTAGAGCTAGAAGGGGCCCTATAAATCATCTAGTCTAACAGCCCTGTTCTAAAGATGGAGAACCCAAGCCTGGGGTAGATTTGTAAGCACACAAAGCAAATGAATGGTAGAATTAAATCACACTCAGATTTACCCTTATCATTCTCAGGCTGCTTCTGACAGTTTCCCTCTTCCTCCTCAGATGGTTGTCCCCTTCCCTTGTAAATAAATTTCAAGCCTTTTGCTTCCTGGAGCTGAGTGTTCATTCTATTTTTAGAATACTCTGGCACCTGTATGCAAATGATCCTCAGGGGATTTGTCTGCTATGGTGACTTGGGCCAACTCCCAAAAGAAAGCAGCTATGAAACCAGAGGGAAAGCATAGCTTTGGGCAGGCTGTAGTTCCTGGACTCATGATTTCTTTTTCTAGTTAAGTCCCAGAAGACCTGGGGATCTCATTTTAGTCTCTCACCTGTCCTGGATATGTTAACTCCTTGTGTTTCCATTTCAAAATGAGTTCAATAGTAAGTCCATGGGCCAGGCATCAAGCCAAGGTTTTGGATTTGGAATGTCATGTCAGAAGATACTGTGGACCTAGGACTGTAGATGTTCACATCAGTTATAGAACTGTCTTAGGTTCTGGAGAAATTATTACTTTCAGAAAAATGGAAGTAAAGGAGAGATTTGAAGGAAGAGAGCTAGGATTTATGAAATGACAAGAAGAAGGGGAGAGTAAGGTCTCACACTCCCCCCCATAAAGGTCAGTATTTCCTAGTCCTCGACCTAAGCATCAGTATGGTGATCACAACATCCTTACCATTTAGCATATTCTTTTTTTCTTTTTTTGTGGTACCTGGACTTGAACTCAGGACCTACACCTTGAGCCACTCTTCTAGCCCTTTTTGTGTTAGGTATTTTCAAGATAGGGTCTTGCAAACTATTTGCCCGGGCTGTCTTCGAACACTAATCCTCCAGATCTCTTTCTCTGAGTAGCTAGGATTACAGGCGTGAGCCACCCTCACCCAACTAGCACATTCTTACTAAATGTCTTCCGTGTGACAGGCTTTGTGTTGGGCATGCTGAACTCTTTCACTGAAGAGTTCCCTGTTCTCTTTAGGACAATATTCAAGACCTCTAGGATCTTGCTTCAACTTCCAACGTTCTCCCCTACCTGTTTTAGGTACTGTTTCAGAGAATCTGAGTTGCTAGCAATTGTAGGATACATCCTTATTTCAGAAATGCTCAAATATGGAAAAATTGGCATTTAAAAATCCATGAAAAAATTATATTTTATGCTTCAGTGAAAATGGAACTGCCTGTACTCTCCCCAGATGTCGTGCTGTTTCAGGCCTTCCTATTTTTGTTTTTTAGCTGTTTATTATAGAAAATTTCAAATATATACTCAATTCAAGTAGGGAGAATAAATAGTATCTGAACCTTACCATTGGGCTATAATAATGATCAACTCATGGTTGGTTCCTCATGTTTTTCTCATAGTTCTTTTGCTCCTGGGACTACTACTAATAAGAGTAGCAACTGCCAGTACTTAATATGGATTTAGATTTTTTCTTACTTATAAAAGTAATATGTGCTCACTAAAAATTTTTTTTGGTGGTACTGGGGTTTGAACTCAGGGCCTCAAGCTTGCTAGGCAGGCACTCTACCACTTAAGCCACTCATCTAGCCCTACCCTGGTTATTTTGGAGATGGAGTCTTGCAAACTACTTGCCTGGGCTAGCCCAAACTGCCATCTTCCCAATCTAAGCCTTCCAAATAGCTAGGATTACAGACATGAGCCACTGGTGCCCAGCCATCATTTAAAAATATTTTGAAATTATAATCAAGCATAAAGAAAATATTGTTGATGTTTTGATTGGCTTCTTTCTAGTTTTTTCTATGAATTTTAACATAGTTAGGGTCATATTATATATTCAATACTTTTATTTCATTTAACAAATAAATCCTAAGTATAGCTAACAGTATTAGAGAAAGTTTTATATGGAATGCTTCATGAATTTGCACATCAGCCTTGCACAGGGACCATGCTAATCTCTGTATTGTTCTAATTTTAGTATACATGCTGCTGAAGTGAGCACTAGAAAATTTTTATGATTATATTTTTAATGACTTCATTGTACTTTATGTTAAGAGTGTACCATATTCATTCGTTAATTCATCATTTGTTACACTTACCTTATGTGCGGTATTCTAAACTGGTATAAGAATGAGGTCCAATGTTTGGCTTCTCAAAGTTTAATTTTCCCCCCATTTTTGGCTACTTTAATGGCTTTCCAATTTGGGGCTTTTATGAATAAAGTTACAGTGATCATCCTTGTGTGCAAAACCTATGTGTAGGTTTCTTAGGTTATTTCCTTTAGACATATTCTCAGCAATGAAATTCCTATTTTATTTTGCCTTTGTGGACATTGAATATTATTTCAGTTTTAGTTTAGCAAATTCAATAGGTAAAACATTTTATTTCATAATTCTATAATGCATTTTCCTGATTACTTATTGAACAGTCATCTGTCTGTTTATTAACCATTTCTTTTCAGTGAATTGTCTGTTTGACAAGAGTACTATTTTTTATCAGTTGCAATTTCTCAGCACCAGACCTGACTTTCTTCATTTCCTTTTACTTGCTGTGACCTGGGGATATATTAAGTATAATCTTGTTCCAAGCTTCTCTTTTTCCTCCTGGCCCTCTCCCACCTCACTTTTCTCTCCACATCTTCCTGTCTTGAAGGGGAGTTGGGTGAGTCACATAGAAGATACAGCAGGTGACAAATTAAGTGAATTCCCCAGTGAGACTTCTCAGGATGCTGTGAATTGTGCTGATGTCAATTTGGAGGCAAAAAGATTGAAGAGGAAATGGGTTGGCAGCTCTGATGCTAAATTTGTCTGTAATAAAGCACTGGGGTTTTACAGATGATGGTTCATTCAGCCAACATCTTTAGAATACCCGTTAAGTGCCCAGATATGTGTGGGATGCTCATGAGGGCTTATTTGCTGAAGAAACAAATAAAATAGGTGATAATGAGTATTTAAGTATGTACATGTCAGCAGGGATTCAAACAAAGTGGGGTTGTTCAGCAGACATTTGGAAATTTGTAACTTGAAAGTGAGGGCCTGGGAAGCATAAGAAACCAATGCATGAAGAAATGAAAGGAAGGAACCAACAAAATGAGACATCACAGAAGCCAAGGAAAGATGGGGTTTCAAAAGAAGGGGGTTGTGTTTGGAGGATATTATTTAGGGCAACAAAAAGATTATATTATCTACCCTTCTCTCATTCACTCATTCTTTTGTTGATTCAGTATTTTTGCTTTCAGGTGCCAAGCATTGATGTACAAGGTACAGAAATGACAAGGCAAAACCTTCTTCTGCACTCTACATGAGAAGTATAAGTAGGAGCAGAAACAAACCCCAGACATGGGTGCTATGATCTGTTCACTCAATAAGTATTATTGAATGTCTAAGATATGCCAGATATCTTGAGAGGTAATGAAAGAAAACTCATGGCCACTAGCTACATCTTGAAGTAAGATGTAGAAATAATGAAAATCAATAGTCATGTCTGTGAGAATTTTTGAGGGTTTTGTTCCAGAGACCAATACCCACATAAAAATATACGATACACATCTTGCTGGGCTTCAATTTCCCATCTGCACAATGAGGGAGTTGACTCAGTGTGTACCTATCATAGGATTTGTCACATAAGTTCCCTTGTTAGACTATAAGCATTCTGAGGGTAGTAGAATCATGAGTCTTACACGCTGGCATAGTGTGGACTCAGCAAATATATATGAAATTGATATTCTCACAAGAACCTTCTGGCTCTAGTAGTCTGTAATCTGCTGTTGTTAAAATAAAGGCCCAAGTACATTCTATGGATGTCAAAAAAGAATGATGATGAATTTTGAAACTGGGTCCAAAAGACTTCCAGAATTGGTACCCTTATACCGGGACTTCAAAGCCTAGATAGGCTCTCACTCATTCACAGAAGCAGAGAGTACTTCTGAATCCTTAGTCATAGATTCCAGTGATCCTTTCCTGCCCTTTGTCTTCAAGCATGTAACCAGTTACTACCTCTGTGTACTTAGACTCCAACTTTCTTACCTGTAAACCTGTAGTGATAGTGACACATGGTGTGCTGGAAAGAGCACTGTATGTGGAGCCAGAATATTTAAATGTAATACCCAAGCCAAAAAGTACTTGCTCAGTGGCTGTGTGATCTTGGGGAAATCACTGAGTGTCTGAGTCTGTTTTCCTATCTGTACAATAAAACAGAATATAAGTTCTAAGATTGATTATCGTGTGGATCTAAAAATTCTGCATCTCAGGGTCATCAGGATCCAATGAGATGAAGAAAGGTTCTTATAAGTTATAGGATCCTCCATAGTGTAGGGTATTCTGCCAAAGACAAATAAGCATAATACCAAACCAGCTCCAAAGGACCATTTTCACCATTCCTCAGGACTTTGTTTCTCCCAGTCTCTACTGAACCACTCTCTCCTTCAGTTTCCTCCCATTCCCTTAGCTCCCAGCTGGTGTGAAGTACAAAGGGCTTGGAGCTGAGTATCTGTAGGTCAGGGGGTTGGACATGGGGAGAATGAATCCAAAAGCTCTCATTACCTTTCTTCCTAGTGCCCATCATCCCCACTACCTAACCTGGACCAAGGGAGTGAATTGAACAAGAGGAGAGAGAGGGGTCTGTATGGGGGAACAGGTGTGCAACAGGGCAGGATCCAGGCATGGGGGCCCCAGAAATAACCTCTTATTCTGTCAAGAACCAGTTGGTCTGTCACTGCTTTGGACCTCCCTCTCTTTCTCTATAACATTAAAAAGGACCAGAAATAGGAACTGGTATGTAGGATATAACAGACTATTTCAACACACTCAGCCCTTGAGTTCTATTCACTAGTATTTTTATTCAAGGCCTATGTGTGCCAGGTGCTATAGTTGGAAGGCCTGAGATTTAGCTAAACATGAGTTGAGCTCAAAGTGCTCATACCTTGAAAGGGAAGATAAGTAAATAAACCAGTAGCTGTAATAAATATGATGTGTACAATGATACAATGCCAAACCATACAAGGACAAGGAAATGAGTGGCTTTTGGGGGGTGGCAGGGAAATGGTCAAGAAAAATTTCAGAGAAGACCTTTGAATATAATATAAATATAACACAAATATAAATATAATGTAAAAGGAAAGAGGCATAAGGCTAAAGGTGTGGTTCAAGTGGTAGCGCTCCTGCCTAGCTAGCTTGAGACCGTGAGTTCAAACCCCAGAACTTCTAAATAAATAAATAAATGAAAGGAAAGAGACAGTCAAGGCAAAGATCAGTATATGAATAGCCCAGGGGTGTGAAGGAGCAGTATGCTTGGGAGATGACATGTAATTAGGCAAAACTAGAACTCACTGGTCAATCAAGGAATGAGATGGAAGGAAGGAATTGGAAGGGATGTCTGAGATACGTCCTTCATGAAGGGTCTGTATCCTTTGGGAAACTATAGGCTTTGGAAAGCCAGGGAAGGGATTTAGAAATAGAGAGATGTTGAGATTTGAATTTTAGAAAGACCCATCTGACATTCAGTGTGCTCTATCAAAATATTACAGATAAATCCCATCCTTTCAGCAAGTATTTATTGGAACATTTCAGCCTTATGTGCCAATGGCTATGCCAGACACTGAAGGCATAATAGTAAGCAAAATCAGACATTCTGTTCTTGTGGCACTTGCAGTTTGGCAGGAGAGACAGACCCTAATAAATTAATTATACAAACACAAAATTACAGTGGGGATGAGTGCTACAAAGGAGAAGCACATAGTGCCAGGAAAGCATATAATTGGAGCATTTGACTTTGTCAGAATGGTCAGGAAAGCTGCTTTGCTGAGCTGAGGTCCAAAGGAAGAGTGTCATCTCAAGGAAAGACATGGGAAGATTCCATGGGAATGTGCCTCTCTTGCCTCAGAATCCATATCCAATGGGGGCTTATCTTCTACAGTAAACAGACAGTATTGATTTTAAGCAAGTACTGTGTCATATTAATGTTTATCTATCTTGGCACCAAATCAATGCCCAGTGAAGAGTTGAAAGAAAATGAAAAGGTAAACCCTTTATGCTCTTTAGATATTTGAAGATAGGAGTACTATTCACTAAACACCATCCTTTGGTGGGTTTCAAGTTCCCTTCACTGTTCTGGTCATTTGGCTAATTGCCAAGGTCCCTATGAGAAGTGATTGAAAACATCAGTGATGTAGCCTTGTGAAAAGAGCACAGATCTCATGGAGACATAAGACTTGGTCTTATTTAAGCCCCCTTTCACCATTCCCTGTCTTTTGCATCTTCAAGTCTCAGCTGCTCCTTTTGTGGAATGGAGATATTAGTCTTTCTCTCACAGAGTTTCTTTAGGAATTAACAGAGATAATACTAAAAAAATTAAAAACTCTTAAGAGTTAAACAAACACAAGGATTTAGATATTTAAATATGCTGCATAAGTGTTCTCTGTGTCTTCAGAGAACAGAGTTAAACCAATTGATGAAAAAAATCACAGGTAGATTTCAGCTCAGCAGAAGGAAAAATATTCAAATAATCACAATTACCCATCAATGGAATGACTACCTTGAGAGTCATGGGCATCCAACATTGGAAACACTCAATATAAGTATGCTGTGGAAGGTATCCCATTTTGAGTGAAGGGAGTAGATTAAGTAGCTTCTAAGCTTCCTTGTAACCTTAGAATGTAGCAATCTGATTGTCAAGACAAGTGTAAAAGCTAAGAGAGGGCATATGTAGCATAGAAAATGTTATGAAGAGAAATATAGAGCACAAATTAGTGTGCCATGTGTAAATGATCATAAGGAGTTTCCACAAAGATATGAAGGGTTTGTGTTGGAGAAAATATTAGTTGAACACCTCTGTGCCAGGCATGTGTGATTTTATTTAAGCTTTGCAAGAGATTCTGTCATGCTGTGGTGGAGGGGAGTTGTTGATTTCTGAAAGCTTTAGTCATGATTGGAGTACTTCCTGTCTGGGAAGCTGCAAAGTGGGCTAGGTCCTATCCTAGGGACTTAAGGAGAATCCAGAATATACAGTAGAAAGCTGTGCATGATGGCACACACTTCTAGTCCTAGCTACGTGAGAGACTGCTTGAGTCTACACGTTTGAAACCAACCTGGACAGTATAGTAAGATCCCATCTCAAACAACAACAAAAACAGTCTGATTGAACTGTAGGCTGTACTGAAAATGCACATGGTTTGGTCAAAAGACAGAATTTGAGTCTTGACTCTGCCTTTTATAACAATTTGCTTAACTTCTGTAACCTTCATTTAATTCATTTATAGAGTGAGTACTCAAACTTGACCTGTTTCATGTTGATGTAACAAGAGAAATTACTTAGGGTAAAGTGTGTCCTGGAAAGAGCACAGGTTTTGGAATCAGACTTACTCAGATTTGATTCTCCATCTACCATAAACTGGCTGCAAGACCTTAGGCAAGTTTTCCTCGTCTAGAAATAGACATAATAGTATTTCAGAAGGTTGTTTTGAAAATTAAATAGCATAGGAAAAATGCTTAGAATGTGCCTGGCACATAGCAATGCTCAACTAGCAGTTTTATTTTGTTTCTGCAAAATAAATGAGATCCCATATGTGAAACACTTATTAAAGATCCTGACACATGGTAGGTTCAGGCTGATCTTAGTTCCTGTCTCCCTTACCACACGTCTATCTGCCACACTGACAGGGCCATGACTTGCTCATTCTGGTGGCCATTCTCTGGCAAAATGCTTTGGCCATATGCAAAGCTCAATGAATATCTGTTGTGTAGAAGTTACTTGATTGTTCTTGATGGCATGGTCTTCTTCCTTGAGTAGCCAGTGAGTCATTCCTTTTTTTCTTTTTTCCTCCTTCCTGTCTCCTCTTTGGTTCTATTTCTGACTCTCATCAGTGGAAATCAGTGTTCATCAGTGTGATTTTTAAAAATAAAAGATAGAGGGAGGCATAGGAGTGATTCTCTAGGCTACTTTCCATTCAGCACAGAATGGTGACAGCTGCCTAGTTGTTGTTTCCAACCTCGCTTTTGCTTAAGTGAAACAACAATGACAATATTGACAGCAATAAAAGCAGCTACTATGACCTTTATTGAGCACCTACTGTGTGCTCAATGCTCTCTGTCAGGCTGTACCCATACATTATCTTTAAATCCTCACACAACCACTTCAAGGTTGGTATATTACCACTTTATAAATGAGAAAAGTAAGAGTTAATTTTTTAAAAATATTTTGGTGTGTCTAGGGGATGAACTCAGGGCCTCCTCCTTGCTAGGCAGACGCTCTAACACTTGAGCGACTCCAGCCCTTTTTTGTGCTGGTTATTTTTAAGATAGGGTCTTGCTTTATGCTTAGGCCAGCCTGGATTGAGATCCTTTGATTTGTGCTTCCCCATGTAGGTAGGATGTCAGGCATGTGCCGCCATGCCCAGCCATTGGTTGAGATGGATTCTCATGAACTTTTTGCTGGGAATGGCCTCAAATTGTGACCCTCCCTATCTCTGCCTCCCAAGTATCTAGGATTATGGGCTTGAGCCACCATGCCTGGCTAATTTTTAAAAACTAAATAAAAAATTCTAATAATGATAAATACATATATTTGATTACCTATTACGAATTAAACATTTAAATTTTTTTTATTGCAATACTGGGGCTTGAACTCAGGGCTTACATTTTGAACCACTCCACCTATTTGGCTGGCTGGCTTTGAACTCCTCCTGATCTCTGCCTCCTCAGTAGCTAGGATTATAGGCATGAGCTACCAGCACCCACCTAAAATTTTTAAATTTAATTACAAATACTCTAAAAAGTAGGCATTTAAAAAAATTTTCTGTTCCATACATGAAGAACTCTGCTCAAAAAGCAGAGGCTAAGGCGTTGGAGAAACAGACCAAATACTACTGGAATGTATCTTAGTTGCACGTGCATGCATATACACACATGCACAGAGCTTTTGTAAAGATATGGCACACAGCACATATCTTTCTCAATCATGCGTTTCACTCCTTCACTCACTCACCCATCCATCCATCCATCCATCCATCCACCCATCATCTACGCATTCATCCATGAGATGGAGAAAATTGTATTTGCCATAACGCTTAGGGGGAAGTGCTATATGTGGTCAGAACGAATATTCTGATAAGTTGATTGGGATGAAAAGTAAGATGCTCAAAGATTTTGCTCAGTGAAGAGGAGATGGCAATTCCTATGCTGTTCTAGAAGGGTGAGTATATTAAATTCAGGTTTTGCTTATCTGAATCAGGTTGTACAAGTCTAGGTCAAAGCTGAATTTCTAAGGACATAGAGAAACAGCCCTGACAGATGTATAACTCCTCTTCCTCTTTCTTTCTTCCTTCTTCCTTCTTCTTCCTTCTTCATAGGGTCTCATGATATAGGCTGGCTGCAAACTCATGATCCTTCAGCTTCAGCTCCCAAAGTGCGGGATTTTATAGGCCTGCACCGTCACACAAAACTTGTTAGACTTCATTTTTCATCTCTTATAATCTGTCACCATACTTTCTAATTTTGCATTTTAAATACCTTTCAATCTGTTCCTACCTCATCCTGTTGCTACCATTCTAGGTCAAATACTAATCAGATCTTACCTGAACCATTGCAAAGGTCTCCTAACCCGCCTTCTTACCACAGCATTGCCAGAGTGATTTTTATAAAGCTCAGATCTAATTATTTAATCCCCAGGCTTGAAATCTTTGACCCTAAAAGATAAAGTCCACACCCCATTGCATAGCATTCAAAGCTCTTTCTAGCTTTATCACTTACTGATTTTCCCATTTCCCACTATTCTTAAAATTCTTCTGGCATATTCACTGACAAAACTCTTCCTATTGCCAAAATACATTTCCTTCACTTCTCTCCCTAGAAAATTCTTCTTTAGAAAAGTCCCCTTTGTCTTCTTGTTTTGCCAAATAAGCAGATCTTTAGGTGGTGCTCCTGGCTTGGTGCAGAATCATTATGCTGTCTACCACAGATTCCAGTTCTCCTCCTTGGCGTAGGACTGCATTTTCTTGCCTATTTGTTGGTTGGATGTGGATATTTGACTTGCTTTAGCCAGTGAAATGGGAAAAGTAGAAGTTTTAAGAGCCAATACATGACTCATGCACTTTCCCTCTGATAGCTGCTCTACCAGTCTTCATTCTGGAATAAGGAAGATCCAAAGCAGAGTACCCAGCCAACCCTTAATGGGTATGTAGCAATAATGAACAATAAAACCTTGTTGTTCAAGCTGCTGAGATTTGGGGATTGCTTATTACTCAGGAGCCCAACCTACCCTGATAAAACTACCTCTTCTCTGACATCTCCCATAACTTCTCTAAACCACTGTGCTTCTACCATTCCTGAACTTGTATGACACATTCTCTCTATACCACTTCTCTGGTTCTGATAACATATTGTCTCATATCGCTAATTACCAGATCAGTGGTGTGTCTTAGTCACCTCTGCAACTGTACTGAGGCTTCCTGACAGCAGGGATGGTGCTTGTTTCATTTTTATATTAGACAAAGCAAAGTTCATGGCTAAGGTACTACATTATAATGGGCGTAGAGTCAGTTAGATATGACTTTTATCCCAGGTCTGACACTTACTGGACAACCTCTCTGAACCTCAGTTTCCTCATCTGTCAAACAAGCATAATAACATACACTCTACACAGTTTTTCTTAAGTTTCTGTAGAACAGATACAATATGTGTATAAATAATGGCATTCTGTAATTATTATTGTTCTCATTGTTTATTTTTATCATCACTATAGATGGTATTCGGTAAATGCTTGTGGATAAATCAGTCTTTCATTGATTGAGGGGTTGTGGTACATGCATTGGATGTGGAATGAGAAGTCCTGGATTCAAGGCCTCACTTTTGTCACTAGTTTTATGACCTTGTAAAAGTTACTTATCCTCTGTGGATTTTGCTTTTTTTTTTTTTTTTTTTTTTTACTTTTTGTTGTTGTTTTTGTTTGGTGGCTCTGGGGCTTAAACTCAGGGCCTCATGCTTGCTAGGCAGGCACACTCCCACTTGAGCCACTCTGCCAGCACGCCCCCATGGATTCTTTGCTTTTTCAATTTCAAAATAAAAGTATGAATGTCACCTACCTCACAGAAATTTCCTAATTTTTTGTAGTGCTGAGCTTCCAACTCAGGGCCTCGTGTATGCTAGGCAAATGCTCTTCCACTGAACTATATCTCCAGACCTATTTTATTTTTTTACATTTCACAAAATTTAAGTGTGATAAAGAATGAGGAAATGTTTTGTGAGGGCTTAAGCTTCACATTTTCTGATGGCTGGTCCTCTGCCAAGGATAGTGTGGACATTATAAAGCCTACTAGTGTTCCTCAATAAACTTTAGCTGTCGGGCTGCTTACATCTCTACCTTTCCAGCTAGGCTATGAACTGCTTGAGATAAGAATTGTATTTGGCATTTTCAGGGGGAAGAAAAATGTTTATTTCTCTTTAGGTAAGAGAAATACTTGCTCATTGAGAAAGTAAAAATACATGAAGAAAAATTAAAATTTTACTAATTTTTATCTTTCATTCAGGTATAATCTCTATTATTTTGATGTGTTTTAATGGTTTTCTTCTCTGCATATTTGCAGTACTGATATTATATCACACATATAAGTGTTGTCTCAAGTCATTAAATGTTCTTATATATATTAACTTACATTTAAAATTCTTATATTTTAACCATTGTCCTATTGTCAAATATATAAATTGATAGTTTTTCACTGTCTAAACAAAACTATAACAAGCACTTTTGTGTATAAATATTTTTCTAATTTTCTATTTTTACAGGGAAAATTTTTAAAGGAATAGTTCTGGGTCCAATGGTCCAAACACTTTTAATGATCTTGAGACTTCTAAATTAATTTCCAGAAAGATTGAACCAAGTTCCACTCCCACAAACAAGATGTGAGGTTGAACATCTCACTGCACCTTCATCTATAATAGGAAAGTTAAAGTTTTTTAGTACAGTAATTATCTATTCACATGTCTTCTGTGAATTGTTCATGCCTCTTGCCCACTTTTCCATTGTGTTTTTAATCTTTTTATTAATAACTTCTATGAAGTTTTAAAAAACATTTTATTCTAGTCACAGCACAATATGATACACATATCAGATGCTCCGTGAATCTGTTTTGGGTTATTAGTTAATTGTTTTGGGGACTTCTAAGGAAACATAGCAGACTTTCTAGGAGGCTGACTCTTTCTTTTTCTCACCCAGGACACAGCTGGGCAGGAGCGGTACCGGACCATCACCACAGCGTATTACCGTGGGGCCATGGGCTTTATTCTGATGTACGACATCACCAATGAGGAGTCCTTCAATGCTGTCCAGGACTGGTACAATACTCATTCATTCATTAATTCATTCAGCAAACTTCCCAAAAACCTGATATATGCTAAGTGCTATAGCAAACCCCAGACCCTAGATGAATCAGATATGGCCCCTGCTCTCAAGGAGTTCTCAGATGAAAGAAGTCAGATCAGTAAGCAGACAATGGAAATAGCACATGATGTGAACAGGTACAGTGATGAAGAGAGGCATTAGGGCTGTGGGAACCCAGGGGAAGACTCCTGATCCAGTTTAGGGAGTCAGGGAAGGAAAATGTCTTGAAATTGATGACACATGTGCTGCCTTTTGTAAAATGGTCAGGTGTTAATTCAAAGGACAAGTGGGTAAGAACTTCCAGAAAAAGAATATAGATTTGCAAAGATGAGAAGGCAGTGAGTTGTCACAGGTCATGGAAGACTTTGTGTATTGGGGTAAGACCTATGTCATCCCATAGATGATGGCAGTTGAATTGGAAATCAACTAGTTTAGACTTACATTTTAGGAAGATTTCTCTGGCTCTAGTGGAGAGCAAATCCATATAGCACTTCTTTATCCCTTGGCAGGGCTTGGGGTCCAAGAGCACATCTAGTCCAAGTTCATAAATGTTCAATTTGCAATGGAAATCAAAATAGCATCCCAGAAGTGCAACCTCTGAGCAACTTATGTCTTTCTTCCTGAGAAATTTCTCACAGGGAGAAGAGAAGATGAAGGGAAGGACATATGAGAGGGAGGAGCCAATAGCCAATACCTCCAATAAGAGAAGGATGAGGGAAGGTGGAACATTCATGCCAAGACTTTATTTAAAATTTAGAGGAGCTGAATGAGCCAGGTACCCAGCAGTATTGCTGGCCAGTGACAAGCTTGTGTTCTGCTCCCTTTTGGCCATAGCTACTGTATTCCATTACTGTATCATATTATCTCATGTACAAGAGGAAAGATCACATGGCAAGCAAGGAAGCCAGAGAAAGATGGGTGAGGAGCCAATCTTACTTTTTTTTTAAATAATAACCTACTCCCAAGAACCAACCAGGGCTGGGCATGGTGGTTCATTTCTGTAATCCCAGCACTCAGGAGGCTGAAACAGAAGGATCACAAGTTCTAGGCCAGCCTGGGATATATACCAAGAACCTATCTCAAAAAACAACAAGCTAATAATCAGGGTCCCTCAAGATTACATTAATTCCTTCAGAGAGTAGCATTTTCCAAGACCTAATTACTTCCAACTAGGCCCTACCTCTTAAAGGTCCCACCAACTCTTAACATAACCACACTGGAAACTAAGCTTTCAACGCATGAACCCTTTGAGGTCAGACCACATTTAGACCATGGCAGCTTCTCTCCTCCTAAGGAGCAGTTGTCATGTTTAAGTGAAGCATTGTTGGTAATGTGGGGCCTTGAGCTAAGAATTACCTTGCAGGCTGCCTACTGCACTCTGCTGTTCTGACCAACTGGGGTGCCATGTCACTCATGGAAGTTTATGTTCTCTTTCTCTGCCTCTCAGTCAGTCTCTTCTTTCTCTTTCCTTTTTAAACAATTTCTTCCCTCTACTTTCTTTTTTCTCTTTTCCTTCCACTCTTTTTCCCTTCCCTTTACTCTCCCCAGTCATAAGTTTCTCTCCTCTCTTCCCCCTCCCTGTCCATCTTGTCTCTCTCTTTTACCATACCTCCTGTGGAGTGATTAGCTCTTTATTTTTAAGTATCTCTACACTGTTCATTTCCCGTTGGCTGTGACCCCTTTCCTTTTCTCCATCAGTTTGTTCATTCCTCCTCAGGAACACAGTGCTTTAACACCTGGTGATGATTTCTCTAAGAATAACCTGAGCTTGTTGCTAATCTGGGAGCTGAGCAAGGCTAGAGTGGGAGGAGAAAGATGAAAGGAAGAATAGTGTGGGGAGATAAGGAAAGTGGCTCTAGGTACCCACCTTGAGTCTGAAGATTGAGTGTCCATCTCTCTCAAACCCTGATCTTTGAGTTCCGCATCCAAGTCCCAGTGCCAGAATGGAGTCTGGCTCTTTGTGGGCTCACACCAAATAATGACAGAGTGAACTGCATTCTTTAAAGGAATGTCTTCTCACCATATCTGAGAAGGTTGGTGGTGGGATCAGTTTTAGAAGCATGATCAGATAAAGTGAGAGCACACAAGGAAGGCATAAGGATAGGTAAGACACCCAAAAAACTAGATAGCATTTGTTGCCCTCAATGCAGAGAAACTAATGCAGATACTTTAAAGCAACTGAGGCCAATAGGAGAAGGGGACCAGGAACTAGAGAAAAGATTAGATCAAGAAGAATTAACCTAGAAGGTAACACACATGCACAGGAAATCAATGTGAGTCAACTCCCTGTATAGCTATCCTTATCTCAACTAGCAGAAACCCTTGTTCCTTCCTATTATTGCTTATACTCTCTCTTAAAGAAAATTAAAGAAAAGGGCAGAATAGTTTCTGCCTGGTAGTGAGGGGTAAGGAGGGGTAAGGGAGGGGGAGGGGGAAGAGGGGAGAAATGACCCAAACAATGTATGCACATATGAATAAAATAAAAATTGAAAAAAAAAAAAAGAAGCATGATCAGAAATAGGCTCAGGTTGCTTAAGATTGAATGCCAGTGTCAAGATAGGGCCAGATTCAAGATCTGCTTCAGGATTAACCATTCACTGACCCATTCATTCACCAAACATTCACTGATAGCTTTTTTGCTTTGTACTGGGTGCTGGCATCCCAAAGATGAATAGATAGAATGTCCTTGCTCTCAGGAAGAGACAGATGAATTAGCCAAGTGTCATGGTGGAGGTGCAGGGGACCAGAAGGGAAAATGATCATTTTTACCTGATGTGGTGATTAGGGGCAGAGTTGTCCATTTCTCAACAAAAAGATATCTCTGCAACGTTTGGGTCCTAATTTATTCCCTCTGTCAACATTTTTTTTTAATTCATTTATTCACATGTACATACATTGTTTGGGTCATTTCTCCACCCTGTCCCCCTCCCCCACCCTCTCCCCCTTCCCCCCCCTCAGTTTCAGGGAGGTCCTGTTCTGCCCTTATCACTAATTTTGTTGAAGAAAAGACACAAGCATAATAAGGAAGACAAAGCGTTTTTGCTAGTTGAGTTAAGGATAGCTATACAGAAAGATTTCTAACATTGCTTTTGTGTACCCATGTGTTACAATCCATGTTGATTCATCTCTAAAAAATATGGAACGCTTCATGAATTTGTGTGTCATCCTTGTGCAGGGGCCATGCTAACCTTCTCTATATCATTCCAATTTTAGTATATGTGCTGCGGAAGTGAACACAACATTTTGTTTCTAATTCTAAAAAAAAAAAACACCTGTTTACTCTCAAAATCTTGAAAAGTATGAACATTTGAAAAGTTTTTTAAAAAGTTTTATAATCATCCTATATGAAAGAAAGCATGCTGGCATTTTGTCTTTCTACAAATAATCATGGTCTAAGGCCTCACTGGAGGTTTATGAATCACAGAGTGAAGGTAGAAGCTAGCTGGTTCCCCCAAGGCATTGTGAGATTACCTCTGGGCCTTGGGGGATGAGCTAGTTGTGAGGAAGTAATTCCCAGTATAGGCAAAGGCACAGCCATGGTAGAGCATTTGGGGAATGAGTGAGAAGGTTTATGGGGCATATAAAGGGTTTTGAGGCTGGAGAGACAGGACATGAATGATCTCAAACTGAGGAATTTGGACTTAATCTCATGGATTGTCAAGTGTCAGAGAAGACTTTTAAGAAGAGACATGTTGTAAATCAGTTAATAAGAGCTTTCTGCCCAGTGAGGAGATGAATGATGACCAGACAGTAGAGGGCTCCAAAGAAGTGGGTGAGGTTTGTAACCAAGGTTTAGGGAACAGAATCTGTGACAGATAGCAGGGACAAGTATGTGTTTGTCTGTCCTCAGCTGAATTAATTGGGAGTAATGTGGGTATTGCTTGCTCTGTAGAAGGGAAACTACTTCTTTGACTTTTGAATAAGATCAGGATAAGTCTGTGCTAGTTTGGGTTGTTATAACAAGAATACTGTAGACTTGGTGGCTTAAATGACAAACATTTGTTTCTCACAATTCCAGAGACTAGGAATTCTGAATTTGAAGTACCAGCTCATCCAGTGTCTGAAGGCAGCTGCCTTCTTATATCATGACATGGTCAAGAGATAGAGTTCTAGTCTCTCTTCTTTGAAGGATGCTAATCCCATTTATTGGGGTTCTACCCTCATGACACAATTCCCTCCCAAAGGTCTACCTCCAATGTCATCATATTGGGATTTAGGCTTCAGCATGGGAATTTCAGCAGGTAGGGGAGGTGGCAGGATACAGACTTCCAGTCTGCATGCAGCATGGTTAATACATTTCCCTCTGTCTCTTTTTAGGGCTACTCAGATCAAGACCTACTCCTGGGACAATGCACAGGTTATTCTGGTGGGGAACAAGTGTGACATGGAGGAAGAGAGGGTTGTTCCCACTGAGAAAGGCCGGCTCCTTGCAGAGCAGCTTGGTATGTGCATGATATGTGTGTGCACGTGTGCATGGAAGTGGGACAAGTGTGTTTGAATTGTGACATGTGGTATAACTGTGAGCTATGTACTTGATGTGCTCTGTAAGTATTGTTTTATATTTGTATGGTCTTTGTAATAGTGAATTTTAGGTACTTCATCATTTATTATAAGTATATATTTTATTTATTAAATGTACACATACATTTTGAATTATGAACATTATTTTTTACCAGCTCTTTCCACAAAGGATTTGAGGTATCTTATAAAAAATTACCATAGTACAGAGGGCCAGATGTGGTAGTTCATATCTATAATCCCAGCTACTTGGGAGGCAGAGGTAGGAGGATAGTGGTTGGAGGCCAACCCTAGACAAACTCATGAAACCCTATCTGAAAAATAAAGCAAAAAAAGGATGGGAACATAGCTCAAGTTGAAGAGTGTCTTAGCAAGAGTAAGCTTAAATTTAGCCCTGAGTTTAAATCTCAATATTGCACCACTCTTGGGGATATACCCAAAAGACTGTTACTCCAGAGGCACCTGCACATCCATGTTTATTGCGGCACTATTCACAATAGCCAAGTTATGGAAACAGCCAAGATGCCCCAGCACTGACGAATGGATTAAGAAAATGTGGTATCTATACACAATGGAATTTTGTATGAATTCCATTCGTTCTCCATGAAGAAGAACGAAATGTTATCATTCGCTGGTAAATGGATGGAATTGGAGAACATCATTCTGAGTGAGGTTAGCCTGGCCCAAAAGACCAAAAATCGTATGTTCTTCCTCATATGTGGACATTAGATCAAGGGCAAACACAACAAGGGGATTGGACTATGAGCACATGATAAAAGCGAGAGCACACAAGGGAGGGGTGAGGATAGGTAAGACACCTAAAAAACTAGCTAGCATTTGTTGCCCTTAATGCAGAGAAACTAAAGCAGATACCTTAAAGCAACTGAGGCCAATAGGAAAAGGAGACCAGGAACTAGAGAAAAGGTTAGATCAAAAAGAATTAACCTAGAAGGTAACACCCACGCACAGGAAATCAATGTGAGTCAATGCCCTGTATAGCTATCCTTATCTCAACCAGCAAAACCCCTTGTTCCTTCCTATTATTGCTTATACTCTCTCTACAACAAAATTAGAGATAAGGGCAAAATAGTTTCTGCTGGGTATTGAGGTGGGGGAGCGGGAGGGGGTGGAGTGGGTAGTAAGGGAGGGGGTGGGGGCAGGGGGGAGAAATGAACCAAGCCTTGTATGCACATATGAATAATAAAAGAAAAATGAAGGAAAAAATAAAATAAAATAACAGTCAAAAAAAAAATAAATCTCAATATTGCCAAAAAATATAAATAAAATTTAAAAATCACGATAGTATAGGAGAGAGAGAGAGACAGAGGGAGAGAGAGAGTTAGTTCTTGGACACCTGAAGGCATTGGGCTGAAACATTGCCTTTGAGCTTCTTAGCAACTATTACAAAAAAGAAAACATATAATCCATTGCATGGTTTGTCTTCAATATAAAAACAATCCTGTTATTTTTTTGCCAGTACTAGGACTTGAACTCAGGGCCTTGTGCTTATTAGGTAGGCACTCACTTGAGTCCCAGGTCCTCAACCCTATACTTTTAGTTATTTTTTAAATAGAGTCCTGCATTTTTGCCCAACTGGCCTGGACTATAATCTTCCTATTTATGCCTCTTGCATGGCTGGGTAGACAGGCATGTGCCAGCTTTGTTTTCTTGCTGCAGGGGTTAAGAAGGCACTTCAAGAAGGCTGTAATGAATTGGTTAGATTTGTGCAATTCAAGATAACACATCTCTATCCTATACAACTTCCTGAGCATTCTTCTGTTGCTTACCAAAACTTGCCTATTTACAAATTTATCTCTCTTCTGAGAACAGAGAATATGTCTGGTTTGTTTCATCTCAAGCATTCAGCACAGAGTAGATGTTGATTCATGAGCCAGATTCTGTCCTGGTACTCAGGTTATAATTAATGATAAACATCTGGAATCCTTACTATCATGGAACTAATGGAGAAAAAGACATTAAACAAATAATTATACAGATAAATATGAACATAAAAATTGTGTATCGGTGACTTGTATGGTATGTGACTTATAAAATAGAGCTGTTAATTATGATAAATTCTGCTTAATACTCTTGTTATTGCAGGTGATAAAATACCAGATCAAACTAGCTTTGCTTTTAAAATAGAATCGATTTCATGTAACTGGGAAGCCCACGAAACCCAGGACTCAATTGCCCTCTACATTTCTCAGTTTATGCCTTCAGCCTTCTGTAAACAGACTCTGCCTCGAATATAAGATGGACTATGGCAGCTCCAGATTCATATTTCCTCAACTACTACCAAAAGCAGCCTTCTCTCCCTTGACCACTATTATATATCGCTCTCAGGGAAGACTATGATTGGTCACCTATGAGTCACATGTTTATCCCAGTGACTGGAGGAGGCAAGTATTATAATTTAGAGCCCAACCATAACCATTTAAAATGGTGTTTTCTAGAAGGAAGAAATGGTGGGTTGGTAAAAGTAACATAAGTCCACCACATGTGCCATAAAGAAATTGAAAAGGAAAAACTTATATTTAGGCCTTCCGTCAAGGTCTTCAGAGAAAGACACTTAAACTGAAAACTAAAGGATGAGAAAAAGTTAGTCAGGGAAAGAGTGGGAGTACGGAGAGCAGAGTGTTCCACATCAAGAATAGTCTGAATAATGTGGGTTAGAGTTTACAACATTCATGAGCTTGAGAGAAGGCCATGTCACAGAGACTCAATAACCCAGAGATGAGGGCAGAGAGACAGGCAGAGGGAAAATCATGCAAAATCTTGTAGACCATGTGAAGAATTTTGCAAGGATGTGATCAGATCTGGGAACAGTGAGAGAAGAAGCTTAGCCTTCTCCTCACCACACCCCAGTGCCTATCCTTCCTCTATTCCAGGTATTAAGTCAATTTCAGCAGTCTGCTTGCCAGTGTAGTATAACCATTCTCTGCTTTATAGGACTCCTCCAAGGACTCTTTTTTTTTTTTTTATAGCTCTTCTTAGCTTTCTTAGTCATATGGTCAGCAACTAGCATGTATTAAATATACTACAAGTTCCTGGGACCTAAGTGAGGTTTTAAAGATGCTGAGGCAGGTGGATCTTTAGGAGGACAGAGTAGTTTCAGGAACTCTTATTCTAAGAAGCACAATATTTGCCTCCCTTCTTGTCTCTTTCCAGGATCTGACTGGGGGTGACTCTGGCCAAATACCAGGGAGGCTAATAAAAGGGAAATGTGCTTCTGACTCCAAAAAAAAAGAGTTCTAAATGTGGTTTTGAAATGCATACAAACCAACATACTGTAGTGGAAAATCATCCCCAGACTAGAGTTAAGAAATTAAGGATTTTATCCTGTGTCTGCCACCACTTTGCCATGTGACTTTGGGCACCTTATTTCCTGTCTCTGGGTCTCAGTTTGTCTATCTTAAAAGAAGGGCTCTGGATCAGTTGAAGGGGAAAATCTATTTAGATCTGTCCTACTTTGATTCCATTTCAATTTGTACAGTTACCCATTTATCACTCAGACCCTACAAACTATTCTACTTTGCTTTGCTTATTGTAGGTGTTAAATCAACGTTTTGGGAGGGTTGAGATGAACTATAGAGACCTTACATCATTGAGCCTTATTGCAAAAAAACAAAAACCTGGCATCAATAATAAGTATCTGTGATTTTTAATTTATAATGTGCTTTTAAATAATCCCCTTGTGCTCTTCACTTTCACTCCTGGCCTGTGAAGTGACATTATCATCAGTTATACAGTCTCTGTCCTATACAGTAGCATGTTATCATTAGTAAGTCACTGAGACCAGACCACTCATGTCTTATACACAGTGAGTTGTGGCATACTTTGTGTCTATTTTTGCACTTCTAAGATCATGTACCTTTTCTAAGCCATATAAGTAATAGGTACAGGCTCAGTCCTTGGACTCAAAATCTTTTTTTTTTTTTTTTAAGTAAAGCAGGTTTATTTATTTATTTTTTTTTTTTCTCAGTTATTTTTTTTTTCATTTTTCTTCCACTATTCATATGTGCATACAAGGCTTGGTTCATTTCTCCCCCCTGACCCCACCCCCTCCCTCACCACCCACTCCACCCCCTCCCGCTCCCCCCCTCAATACCCAGCAGAAACTATTTTGCCCCCATCTCCAATTTTGTTGTAGAGAGAGCACAAGCAATAATAGGAAGGAACAAGGGGTTTTGCTGGTCGAGATAAGGACAGCTATACAGGGCATTGACTCACATTGATTTCCTGTGCGTGGCAGGTTTATTGAGATAGAAAAGTGTAAAGTGGGAGAGTAGAGAGGGTGCTCCTGGGCTCAAAATCTTAACGCTCTCCTTGTATCATTTTATGATGTTTTCTCCCAAAAAGCCTGCCATAGTTTCTCTTCACCCTCAGCAATAATATTAGTGAGATTTGTTTTAGATTATGTTGTGGCTATACAAAACTTGGATCAGCTTACACAGTAAAGGTCTATTTCTCACTGACATTACTTGCCACCTGTAAGTCATTTGTGACTCTGCTCCTTATGTCTTCTTATTCTGGGATCAAATTCAGGATGGCTAAACCACTTTTTTTTTTTTTTATGAGACTGGAGTTTGAACTTAAGGCCATGCAGGTGCTCCACTGCTTCAGCCAATTCCTAGCCACCCCTAAGCCACACTTTTAAGTCTCTAAAGCTTCTTTTGAAATGTGAATAGCATCATTTCTCCCCATACTTACTGGCAAGTCACATAAATCTGATGTTGATTAAGTGTTCCTCCCACAAGTGATATGTTCCTCCCACAAGAAGGTACTGCAAGACAGTTGGCAATAGGTGGAGATGTAAAATCCCTTGTAGGGAGGGCAGTGAATAATCTGCCACTTTCACATGAATACATGATGGGCCCTAGAAACACAGGGTTCAGTGCCCTTAAGAAATTCCTTGACTAGTGAAACAAAATGTAAAGAGAGAATTTCTACATTCTCTGGGTAGATGTCTGTGTCAGTCCTTGACCAGTTTGCTATCATTCTTCATCCTTCTCCTGTTCTGTTTCTCTCCTGCGACTCCCTGGTGGCGGGGTGGGGGAGGGGTGGGGAGGAGTTTTCAGGCTCCAATGAATTTGGCTTCTGGTTAAGCTTAGCCAAGGGGCAGGTGATTGAAGATGGAGAAAAGGGAGAATCCTGGCATCCCGCTTCCAACCTTGGCTCACTATTTCAGCAGGGGCTGCTCCTCTTCTCTAAGTCTTGCCTCCCTGATTCCCACTTCCTTTACCTTTAGTATTTTGGCTGATAATATCTATTCTGTTTGGCTTTTCAATTCTTCCATCACCTATATAAAACTAGTTTTCTCTGGTTTAAGAAAAGTTCCCATTTTCTTGGTTAGAATTTGACTGAAACAATTGTATGAAATACCATGAGAATACAGGTGAGAAGTACACTGTATGTTCTGAGAGTGGTGGGGATAGGGTGGGGAGAGAAAGGAAAGGCTGTCTGGGATCAGGAAAGATGATTAGGAGTAGGAGCTAGAGAGTTATAGCATGAGCAAAGGCACAAAATGAGAATGCGTTAAAGTTTCTGGAGCATGGTATGAGCCAAGAAGATGAAGCTGGAGAAGCAGACAGAGGTCAGGCCATGCAGGGTTCCTGTGGTTTGGATGTGGTTTGAGTCTCCCCCAAAGGTCCATTGTAATTGAAGGCTTTGTTCCCAGGATGGTAATCTTGGGAGGTGGTGGAACATTTAAGAGATGGAGCCTAGTGTGAGGTCCTTAGATCATTGGGGTGTACTCTCGGAAGTTAATTCTTGTGGCACTCATTGAGTTTTCATGAGATGGTTGTTATAAAAGTAGCAAGCTTGTCCCCACTCAGCTGTCAGATTCCTAGTCCAAGGTGTAATCTTGCTCCCACATATGCTTTCACCATTGCTACTGGCCATGAGATGATGCACCTAAGGAGTAGCCCTCACTGCAGAGCCTATGCTATGCCCTTTGGACTTTGAACTGTGAACCAAATAAATCTCTTTTCTTCCATGGTAGTTTGTGTCAGGTGTTTTGTAATAGGGATGAACACCTGACTAATACAAGGGTCTTGGGTTTCAAGTCAATGAGGCTGACATGAAATTAATCAGATCTCTCAGTTCCAAACACACAAATCCAAGTCAAAATGGTTCATATAATAAAACAGGGACATAGCTGAAACAAAATGGAGAAGATCACTGGAGAGTAGATGATGTAGAAATTAATAGCCCACAGTGTTGGATGGATTGTTTGCATGACACTCAAGTACCTGAAAATGAGAGTAAATATAGGGTGAAAAAGAAAACAGTAAATCTCTTAGCAAAATTATCAGTGACCAGAGGGGAGTGAATTGAAGGTTGATACATAATGGAGATGAGAAGGTATCAGAGTGGGATAGAGAAGGGATTTGGATATAATGATAATGGAGAAATATTCTGGAGCAGTGTTGGAACAAAGAGAAGTGAATTTAGCTTGTTGCAAGTTTCCAAACAAAATCTGAGATTAGGTTCAGAAGCAGGCAGTATGGACATAGTCTATGGATCTGTAACAGCTGCCTTTGGATATGATAGGTAAACACTATAATTTTGGAGGTGGGGGAAGCAGCTCAGGTTCAGTTAAGAATTGGACTTCATTAAAGACATAAGAAATTCCATTTTTTTTGAACCCAATGAGAGAGAGGACAGGACTTGAGGTGGCTATTCTGCTTAATTGGTTGTCATCTTTCTGTCCTCACTAGACTTTCAGTTCTGAGATCCTTATTAATGAACCTGAAGGAAAGGTTACCACCTGGGCCTCCTAATGAAGGGTCTTCTAGGAATCTGACAGTGTGTTGGGGAGGTTTTTCTAAGCAAAAGAGATCCCTGAGCTGATTAGACCCAGGAGCTGTTTTTTTTTTTTTTCATTTTTCTTTTATTATTCATATGTGCATACAAGGCTTGGTTCATTTCTCCCCACTGCCCCCACCCCCTCTCTTACCACCCACCCTGCCCCCTCCCTCTCCCCCCCCCAATACCCAGCAGAAACTATTTTGCCCTTATTTCTAATTTTGTTGTAGAGAGAGTATAAGCAATAATAGGAAGGAACAAGGGGTTTTGCTGGTTGAGATAAGGATAGCTATACAGGGCATTGACTCACATTGATTTCCTGTGCGTGGGTGTTACCTTCTAGGTTAATTCTTCTTGATCTAACCTTTTCTCTAGTACCTGTTCCCCTTTTCCTATTGGCCTCAGTTGCTTCAAGGTATCTGCCTTAGTTTCTCTGCGTAAGGGCAACAAATGCTAGCTAGTTTTTTAGGTGTCTTACTTATCCTCATCCCTCCCTTGTGTGCTCTCGCTTTTATCATGTGCTCATAGTCCAATCCCCTTGTTGTGTTTGCCCTTGATCTAATGTCCACATATGAGGGAGAACATACGATTTTTGGTTTTTTGAGCCAGGCTAACCTCACTCAGAATGATGTTCTCCAATTCCATCCATTTACCAGCGAATGATAACATTTCGTTCTTCTTCATGGCTGCATAAAATTCCATTGTGTATAGATACCACATTTTCTTAATCCATTCGTCAGTGCTGGGGCATCTTGGCTGTTTCCATAACTTGGCTATTGTGAATAGTGCCGCAATAAACATGGATGTGCAGGTGCCTCTGGAGTAACAGTCTTTTGGGTATATCCCCAAGAGTGGTATTGCTGGATCAAATGGTAGATCGATGTCCAGCTTTTTAAGTAGCCTCCAAATTTTTTTCCAGAGTGGTTGTACTAGTCTACATTCCCACCAACAGTGTAAGAGGGTTCCTTTTTCCCCGCATCCTCGCCAACACCTGTTGTTGGTGGTGTTGCTGATGATGGCTATTCTAACGGGTGAGGTGGAATCTTAGTGTGGTTTTAATTTGCATTTCCTTTATTGCTAGAGATGGTGAGCATTTTTTCATGTGTTTTCTGGCCATTTGAATTTCTTCTTTTGAGAAAGTTCTGTTTAGTTCACGTGCCCATTTCTTTATTGGTTCATTAGTTTTGGGAGAATTTAGTTTTTTAAGTTCCCTGTATATTCTGGTTATCAATCCTTTGTCTGATGGATAATTGGCAAATATTTTCTCCCACTCTGTGGGTGTTCTCTTCAGTTTAGAGACCATTTCTTTTGATGAACAGAAGCTTTTTAGTTTTATGAGGTCCCATTTATCTATGCTATCTCTTAGTTGCTGTGCTGCTGGGGTTTCATTGAGAAAGTTCTTACCTATACCTACTAACTCCAGAGTATTTCCTACTCTTTCTTGTATCAACTTAAGAGTTTGGGGTCTGATATTAAGATCCTTGATCCATTTTGAGTTAATCTTGGTATAGGGTGATATACATGGATCTAGTTTCAGTTTTTTGCAGACTGCTAACCAGTTTTCCCAGCAGTTTTTGTTGAAGAGGCTGCTATTTCTCCATCGTATATTTTTAGCTCCTTTGTCAAAGATAAGGTGCTCATAGTTGTGTGGCTTCATATCTGGATCCTCTATTCTGTTCCACTGTTCTTCATGTCTGTTTTTGTGCCAGTACCATGCTGTTTTTATTGTTATTGCTTTGTAATATAGTTTGAAGTCAGGTATTGTGATACCTCCTGCATTGTTCTTTTGACTGAGTATTGCCTTGGCTATTTGTGGCCTCTTGTGTTTCCATATAAATTTCACGGTAGATTTTTCAATCTCTTTAATGAATGTCATTGGAATTTTGATGGGAATTGCATTAAACATGTAGATTACTTTTGGGAGTATCGACATTTTTACTATGTTGATTCTACCAATCCATGAGCATGGGAGATCTCTCCACTTTCTATAGTCTTCCTCAATCTCTTTCTTCAGAAGTGTATAGTTTTCCTTGTAGAGGTCTTTCACATCTTTTGTTAGGTTTACACCTAGGTATTTGATTTTTTTTGAGGCTATTGTAAATGGAATTGTTTTCATACATTCTTTTTCCGTTTGCTCATTGTTAGTGTATAGAAATGCTAATGATTTTTCTATGTTGATTTTATATCCTGCTACCTTGCTATAGCTATTGATGATGTCTAGAAGCTTCTGAGTAGAGTTTTTTGGGTCTTTAAGGTATAGGATCATGTCGTCTGCAAATAGGGATATTTTGACAGTTTCTTTACCTATTTGTATTCCTTTTATTCCTTCTTCTTGCCTAATTGCTCTGGCTAGGAATTCCAGTACTATGTTGAATAGGAGTGGAGATAGTGGGCATCCTTGTCTGGTTCCTGATTTTAGAGGGAATGGTTTTAATTTTTCTCCATTAAGTATAATGCTGGCTGTAGGTTTGTCATATATAGCTTTTATAATGTTGAGGAACTTTCCTTCTATTCCTAGTTTTCTTAGAGCTTTTATCATGAAATGATGTTGGATCTTATCAAAGGCTTTTTCTGCATCTATTGAGATGATCAAGTGGTTTTTGTCTTTGCTTCTGTTAATGTGGTTTATTACGTTTATTGATTTTCGTATATTGAACCACCCCTGCATCCCTGGGATGAAGCCTACTTGGTCATGGTGAATAATCTTTTTGATGTGTTGCTGAATTTGGTTTGCCATTATTTTGTTGAGGATTTTTGCATCAATGTTCATTAAGGAGATTGGCCTATAGTTCTCCTTTTTGAAGGTGTCTTTGCCTGGTTTTGGGATAAGTGTAATACTGGCTTCATAAAATGTGTTAGTCAGTTTTCCTTCCCTTTCTATTTCATGGAACAGTTTAAGGAGGTTTGGTATCAGTTCTTCTTTAAAGGTCTGATAGAATTCAGCAGAGAATCCATCAGGTCCTGGACTTTTCTTTTTGGGGAGACTCTTGATTGCTGCTTCAATTTCATTTTGTGTTATAGGTCTATTCAGGTGATTAATTTCCTCTTGGTTCAGTTTTGGATGATCATATGTATCTAGAAATCTGTCCATTTCTTTTAGATTTTCAAATTTATTTGAATATAGGTTCTCAGAGTAGTCTCTGATGATTTCCTGGACTTCCATGGTGTTTGTTGTTATCTCCCCTTTTGCATTCCTGATTCTACTAATTTGGGTTTTTTCTCTCCTCATTTTAGTCAGGTTTGCCAGGGGTCTATCGATCTTGTTTATTTTTTCAAAGAACCAACTTTTTGTTTCATTAATTCTTTGTATGGTTTTTTTAGTTTCTATTTCGTTGATTTCAGCTCTTATTTTTATTATTTCTCTCCTTCTATTTGTTTTGGGATTTGCTTGTTCTTGTTTTTCTAGGAGTTTGAGATGTATCATTAGGTCATTGATTTGGGATCTTTCAATCTTTTTAATATATGCACTCATGGCTATAAACTTTCCTCTCAAGACTGCCTTAGCTGTGTCCCATAGGTTCCGGTAGGTTGTGTTTTCATTTTCATTGACTTCCAGGAACTTTTTAATTTCCTCTTTTATTGCATCGATGATCCACTCTTCATTAAGTAATGAGTTATTTAGTTTCCAGCTGTTTGCATGTTTTTTGTCTTTACTTTTGTTGTTGAGTTCTACTTTTACTGCATTGTGGTCAGATAGTATGCACGGTATTATTTCTATTTTCTTATATTTGCTGAGGCTTGCTTTGTGCCCTAGGATATGATCTATTTTGGAGAAGGTTCCATGGGCTGCTGAGAAGAATATATATTGTGTAGAGGTTGGATGAAATGTTCTGTAGACATCTACTAGGTCCACTTGATCTATTGCATATTTTAGATCTTGGATTTCTTTATTGAGTTTTTGTTTGGATGACCTATCTATTGATGATAATGGAGTGTTAAAGTCTCCCACTACCACTGTGTTGGCGTTTATATATGCTTTTAGGTCTTTCAGGGTATGTTTGATGAAATTGGGTGCGTTGACATTGGGTGCATACAGATTGATGATTATTATTTCCTTTTGGTCTATTTCCCCTTTTATTAGTATGGAATGTCCTTCTTTATCTCGTTTGATCAATGTAGGTTTGAAGTCTACTTTGTCAGAGATAAGTATTGCTACTCCTGCTTGTTTTCGGGGGCCATTGGCTTGGTAAATCTTCTTCCAGCCTTTCATCCAAAGCATATGCTTATTTCTGTCGGTGAGATGAGTCTCCTGTAAGCAACAAATTGTTGGATCTTCTTTTTTAATCCATTTTGTCAAACGGTGTCTTTTGATGGGTGAATTAAGTCCATTAACATTAAGTGTTAGTACTGATAGGTATGTGGTGATTCCTGCCACATATAACAGTTGTCTTAGTTATTTGAAGGTTTGATTGTGTGTCCTAACTTGATGTTACTCTCTACTGTCTTGCTTTTTCTTATCCTGTGGTTTGGTGCTGCCTGCCTTTTCATGGTTAAGTTGGGTGTCACTTTCTGTGTGCAGGATCCCTTGCAGAATCTTTTGTAATGGTGGCTTTGTGGTCACATATTGTTTTAGTTTCTGCTTATCATGGAAGACTTTTATTGCTCCATCTATTTTGAATGATAGCTTTGCTGGGTAGAGTATCCTGGGGTTGAAGTTATTTTCATTCAGTGCCCGGAAGATCTCACCCCACGCGCTTCTTGCTTTTAATGTTTCTGTTGAGAAGTCTGCTGTGATTTTGATGGGTTTACCTTTGTATGTTACTTGTTTTTTCTCTCTTACAGCCTTCAATATTCTTTCCTTAGTTTCTGAACTTGTTGTTTTAATGATGATATATCGTGGAGTAGTTCTATTTTGATCTGGTCTGTTTGGTGTCCTGGAGGCCTCTTGCATTTGTATGGGAATATCTTTCTCTAGATTTGGGAAATTTTCTGTTATTATTTTGTTGAATATATTATGCATTCCCTTCGCTTGCACCTCTTCTCCTTTTTCGATGCCCATGATTCTCAAGTTTGGTCTTTTGATGGAGTCAGTGAGTTCTTGCATTTTCTTTTCACATGTCTTGAGTTGTTTAATTAATAGTTCTTCGGTTTTTCCTTTAATTACCATTTCATCTTCAGTTCTGAGATTCTGTCTTCTGTTTGTTCTATTCTGCTGGATTGGCCTTCCATTTTGTTTTGCAGTTCTGTTTTGTTCTTTTTTCTGAGGTTTTCCATATCCTGGCAGTTTTCTTCTTTATTGTTGTCTATTTTTGTCCTGAGTTCATTTATCCGTTTATTCATTGTGTTCTCTCTTTCACTTTGGTGTTTATACAGTGCTTCTATGGTTTCCTTTATTTCTTCTTTTGCTTTTTCAAATTCTCTATTTTTGTTGTCTTGGAATTTCTTGAGTGTCTCCTGTACATTTTGGTTGACCCTATCCAGTATCATCTCTATAAAATTCTCATTGAGTACTTGTAGTATGTCTTCTTTTAAATTATTCTTGTGGGCTTCATTGGGTCCTTTGGTATAGTTTATCTTCATTTTGTTGGAGTCTGGATCTGAGTTTCTGTTCTCTTCATTCCCCTCTGGCTCCTGTACTAATTTTTTGCTGTGGGGAAAGTGGTTTCCCTGTTTTTTCTGTCTTCCCGTCATTGTCCTTGGTGTTGTTACTGTCCCTGTACTGTGTGTAATTAAGTATTTTCTAGCTTGTAATAATAACAATGGTAATATTTAGAATGGAAGAGTGAGCTGAGATGGAAAGCAAGAAGTTAAAGAAAAGGGGAAAACAAATATACAGACAAGAGGGAGAAAGCAGAACAAGGTATCAGACAAGAGAGTTTCAAAGGTATAAACAGGGAGTGTTAGTGTACTAATTGACAGTAAGCTGAACAGACAATAGAGAGACAGAGAGAGGATTGAAAATCAAAGATAAAAAAAATAAAAAATAAGTAAATGAAAGTAATATCTATATATAAAAATGAATTAAAATAAAATGGAAAATAGAAAATTAAAAAAAAACAAAAAACTTCCAAGTTTATATGCAATGCAGTTTCAGTCTTAATAATTTGGGTGTCTGTCTCAATCTCCAGTCCTGGAGTTGGTGCCTCAGATGTTGTTCTGTAGTTGTCTCATCAAAGGGTATGCATAAAGTAGAACAAAACTACACACTCACACACACACACACACACACACACACACACACACACACACACACAAAATAAAAAAAAAAAAAAGCCCCACCAAGTGTCCCCAGTTCAAATGCAATACAGTTTCAGTAAGTTTTTCGGCTTGCAGGTGTAATTCGGTTGTTCTCTCATCAAAGGTAGGGAGAAAAAAAAAAAAAAGCATCTGGAGACCGTTCTGAGAGTGGTATCTGCAACTGTGGCTTGCCTGCCTGCTGCTCTCAGCCTGTAGCTGGCGGCGTTATTTATGCAGATCTCTGGGGTGAACTTAGCACTCACCTGGTCCCACAGGCTTTGTTTGCTCAGAGTTCTCCTGTGCAGGAGCCTCTGCTACAGGCTTTTCCCTTTCCAATCACTGGGAAAGGTGACACTGCCCCGCGTTGTCAGGCCTGCGTTTTTATTTACAGTTCACGTGGGAGGTGGGTCTTTCCTCCTCCACTCTCACAAGCTTCCCCGCTCCTGGTTGCTGGCGCGCCCCGCTCCCGCCAGAGGCTCTCCGGCCTGCCCGGCTCCTTTATTTACAGTCCCGGGAAGGGTTCCCTTCCCCCAATCTTCAGCGCTCAGGGCGCCCCACCCTCTTTCCAGCGTGTCTTAACTGTTCTTATTGCTTAGTACTCAGTTTCTCTTTTTTTTTTCCTGGGTGGAGGTCAGTCTGTCCAGGGGGCTATGCTGCTCTGGCCCAGGCTTGTCTGTGGGGCTACTGCAGTACCGCAAAGCTCACCTGGTCCGCATCTTCCCAAGCCGTATGGGCGCCGGTGACTGGCGGCCCGGGGGCCTCCTCGGTTCTCCGTTTAACGTGAAGTGGAGACTCTCCGCGCCGGCTGGAGGTGTGGAGGGGTCAAAGTTATGCCTTTTCTCAGTGATTATGCCTGCAAAGTGTGTCTCCAGCGTGTCTCCAAGATTTCACTATAGAAGGGTCACTTTCTGCTTCCTACCTCTAGCCGCCATCTTCCAGGAGCTGTTAACTCGAATCAGTGGTCTCATATTTTGGGTATCTTTGAGAGGACATTCAAGACCTTTCCCATTTGGTGTCCTACTGACTTATTTCTTACCACCTTGGGTTTTCTGCTCTAACAAACTGCTATGGTCCTTCTAGCATATACCAAGGCAGGTATTTTTTGTTTGGTTGGTTTTTGCCCCTTTTCTATACTCATAATATTTTCCCTGCCAACTATACTACACATGCATTTGCTCAAATGTATACTGAAAACTACATGTCTATTCTAGATGATACCTGTATAGGCAACAGCTTCTCCAAGAAACCTTCTCTGGTCCCCAGGCTTGGATAGCTGCCTCCTCTGTGCCTTGACAACCCCTTGGCTCCCTACTGTTTCAGCATTTATTACTATAATATTGTCAATGTGTCTCTTCTATATAACAACAAGGGGCCAGAGGCATGACTCAAGCAATAGAACACCTGCCTAGCAAGTGTGCATTCCTGAGCTCAAAACCTAGTACCACCAAAAAATATTTTTTAATTAAAAAAAAAAAAGGTGTGAAGGGGTTTGGTGAGATGGCTCAAGTGGCAGAGTGCCCGCTTAGCAAGCACAAGGCCTTGAGTTCAAACTCCTACAGTTCTTGCCTACATTAGGCCAGGAGCGCCTCAAAAGTAAAAACTATGTCTGATTCACCTCAATGTCCCCAGTGCCTATCACAAGGTCTGTCATGCTTGCTGAGCTGAGCTTTCCTGAACCCCCACTGTCTATATCCCCTTAACCATGTCCTCCATACTTCTTCCTACCTCTTTCATTCAATAAACATTCACCAAGCACCTACTCCTCCACCACTACTGAAACTCTGCTCAGGGAGCTCCCAGTCAAATGGACTTCTACCACATAGGGTAACAAGGGCTATGGCAAAGGGAAGCACAGAGGGAAATGAAGAGCCATGCCTAAGTGAGTTGTGCAGAATGAGACATTAGTTAGATGAAGAGTTTTGCTCAGTTTTGCATTTAAGGGTTCACTAACTTCGGGGAGCTGCCTTCTGTCACTCTGTATCTCATCCCCCTGCATCCCTGCAGGGCCTCTGGTTACTCTAACTGGATTAGAATGATATAGCTTGTTCTGTTACTGTTCCATCTGAGAATGAGACAAAGAGGCATAAGAGGTAGAGCCCTGGTTTATGCCTCCTCTCTGAGCCTTAAATTTCCTATCTGTAAACCACAAGTGATAAACCCTACCTTACCTGACCTCCCTCACAAGCTTGTTTCAAGATTACATTTGTGAACTGTTAAAAACTATGAATATGTGTGGGATTGTAACTATTTATTAGTGAGTCGCTACATCTAGATTCAGTCTTCCCAGGTTCTTGGTAGTCAACACAAGACCTTGCACAATGTTAGTGTTCAAGAGAGACCTGGTTTGTTGATTGACACTGAATGATGAAGAAAAAGCAGGCTTCCTAAAGGCCTTGGGAGACAATGGAGGGACAATAAGCTGAGACTAAAGTGGGTGGAGAACATATGGGAAGATGAATTGTCATGTATTCCACATGCCATTCACTTCTCATACTTTTGTGCACTAAATTTTTATTACCACACTGTGAGATGAGTAAAATGCACCCTATTCTACAGGTGAGGAAGTTAAGGCTAAAAGCAATTAGGCAATTTATCTAAGTTAGTGACAGAGACTATGTTCAAATCCAGGCCTCTTCCCACCACCTACCTATATAATGTGGCATATCCTCCCCTCAGTACCAATTCCTCAAAAGGAATTTGTGTTCCTGGCCTTGATCATCCAACAAATGGTTGGCCTATTGACTGATTTACCTATTTTCCCCTTTCCTAAGCAAGCAATACTGTCCCCTCCACCCTCCCAAGCATTGCCACTTGCCGTAAGCCAGTCAAAGATCGGGGAGTCAACTTTTGTGATCTTCATTGAGGAAAAGCCATATGCTGAAGGATCTCTGAAGCTGACTGGGTTTCTAAGGCCTGAGGATAATGAGCCAGAGCTGCCTCTTTTTTCATCACATGTCTGCAATTAGTGAACACTTCTGCAGCTTGCTTCTCTCAGGTCGGGAAGGAGGTTATAGGAGAGGCTGTCAGCAGGAGGTGGACTGGCAGGAGCTGTGAGAGCCTTCAAGCTGGGAAGGCCAGGGGAAGGAAGAGGAGTTTTGTTTGTACCGGGGGCTTCAGGCCTCTCTGTGGATGGTGGAATAATAGGGAGGACGAGGGAGGAAGAAAGAGACCCTCTCCTTTTCAGGAATGGTAAAGGAGCAAGAGAAAGATGTAGAGATGAGAGAAACAAGATGAAAGCAGAGCAGAAAGAAACTGTCATTATAACTGGCAGCTTTTGCACAGCAATTTATCCATTGTCTCACTCAGTCCTTCCAATTGCTCTCAGTAGGGAGACACTGTTGTTATTCCTACTTGACAAACAAGGAGTCTGAGAATCAGAGAGGTTAAGTGATTCAGACAGGTGCAGTGACATGCCCAGCTTCAGACACTGTGGTAGTTAGATAAAAGCAAACAGGAAGAAAAAGATACTATGGGGGTTGGGTGGGTATTGCAAAGGGAAAGGGAGAAAGGAAGAAATGATTGATAGTTCTGTGGATAGACTTTGGAACCAAGAAAGCCTAGTACCAAGCTCAATTCCCACTAATACAGTCACATGACCTGTGTGAACTATGCACTCTCTTGTAGTCTTCATTTTCTTATCTAATTGGTGATGATGGTATTTACATAATAGACTATTGTGAAGATTAAATAGGATGATATTTGTAAAACTCTTAGTATAGTGTCTGACATATAAAAGATGCTTGATAGATATTAAGGATCCCAAGGAGAAAATATGAGGAACATAAGGGGAAAGGAGATAGATGGAAAAAAAGGAGAAGAGAGAGGCTTTTGAGGAGAAATGAAGAAAGGCTTGGAAGGAAGGAAAAGAGGAGGGAATGGGCTGAGGCAGGGACATTATAGAAAGGGCAGCTCATGTTTCTAAGCTACCACGTTGGTCGGAATCCTCAGGTGGGAAGCAGTCACTTTGAATTAGAAGGAACTTTGTGTCTCTTTGGACAGTCAAGTTATATTCACTGTCACAAACTGTTCTTGAAGGTCCCAAGGTATAAAACAGACAAGAATGTGGCATACCTCAGGAGCAGTTTCCCCTGGTCTTCTTTTTTTTGGGGGGGGGGGTACATGGAGAGAAGGAGAGATCTATAGGTTCATTTCAGTGAAGTTTAGGGATAAAGAACCCCACTGAGTAGAGGTAAGCCAATGTGTCTGTGAGTAGGAAGGGCAAATAAAGCTTATTTGATTATTCACTGTGGTTCTTGAAGGACCTGCCTCTCAGAGCCCAGACTAGAGCTGGCTAGAATGGGGTGAGTAGGAGTCAGGGGAAAGAAGAGGAAACTCTCTCATCAAAAAGCCCCAAACCAGCTACGCATAGTGTCTTGTACCTGTAATCCTAGCTATTTGGAAAGTAGAGATTGAGAAGATTGTGGTTCAAGGCTAGTCTGGGCAAAAAGTTCCAGAGGCCCCATCTCAACCAATAAAAGCTGAGTGTGGTGGTATATGCCTGTTATGCCAGCTATGCAAGACCGTATTCAAAAAATACCTACCAAAAATGACTGAGGGTGTGGTTCAAGTGGTAGAGAATTTGCCTGGCAAGCACAAGGCCTAGTACTGCCAACAGAAGGAGGAGGAGGAGAAGAGGAAGAGGAGAGGGATGGAGGGAGGGAGGGAGGAAGGAAGGAAGGAAGGAAAGAGAGGAAAGGGGAGGGGAAGGGAAAAGAGAAGGGAGGAGAGGGGAGGAGAAAGAAAAAGAGAGAAAGAGAGAGAGAGAGAAGAGAAGCAGCACAGGGCTAGGTACAGTGTCTTAAACCTGTTATCCTAGCTGGTAGAGATAAGGAAGATCATGGTTTGAAGGCAGCACAGGCAGAAAAAGTTGGTGAGACCCCCCCCCCCATCTTAACAAATGACTGGGTGCCCTGATGCATACCTGTCACCCTAGCTACATAGGGAAGAACAGTTAGGAGGATTGTGGTCCAGGCCAGACTAGGAATGAAGCGAGACCCTATCTCAAACATAACCAACTCAAAAAGGGCTGGTGGAGTGACTCGTGGTAGAGTTCCTGTTTAGCAAGTGCAAGGTCCCGAGTTCAACCCTACTACCACACAAGCACATACATACACAAATGAGTCTAAAATCAGGCTGGGATGTACCTCAATGGTAGAATGCTTGCCTAATATGCACAAGGCCCTGGGTTCCATCCTCAGCACAATAACAACAAGTAAAACACCTGGGCTTCTTACACTGGAGCTTTTATTTATCTCGGACAAGTCAGCTTACATTCCTATACCCCAAAGTCTGCATTAGGGATATAGAAAGGGTCTATAAGACATGCAGAACAAATGAGATAATGGCTGTGCTAAATGCTTTGGAAAATATGGGGTACTTTGCCCACATATTAATGTATTCGCTCCTTCAGCAAACACCTAATGACCCCACCACCAACACATTTCTGTGTCAGGTTCAGGGTCATATACTTCACATGCATTATCTTGTTTCATCCTTGAAATAACTCTACTTATAAACCCTATACAAACCAGGGAATTGATTTGTAAAGAGAGTAAGTGATTTGCCCAGGATTAACTAGCTGATAGTGTTAGAGCCAGGGTTTGTCTGGTTCTAAAACTGTGCTCTGTTTTGTCTGTGAAGCAGAATGCTCTGTGTGTGGAATTAGGCCTCTTTGCTTTACTTCTGGACCCTGGTCCTATTGATCCAGAGTGTTGGGTTGGGGACACAAAAAGGTTCTAACTGAAGGGACAGGATAAATCTGTACCTGTATCTCTTCTTCCTAGGGTTTGACTTCTTTGAAGCCAGTGCCAAGGAGAACATCAGCGTGAGGCAAGCCTTCGAGCGCCTGGTAGATGCCATTTGTGATAAGATGTCTGATTCTTTGGACACAGACCCCTCCATGCTGGGCACTGCCAAGAACACACGTCTCTCGGATACCCCGCCACTGCTACAGCAGAACTGTTCATGCTAGGCAAGGCCCACCCTCTTAAGCTCCCTTCATTGTGGCCCCCCAATGCACTTTGCTTCTCCTTGTAACACACTGTCCACTCCTAGCCTCAAGCAAGCTGAGTTCTGCTGTTCTTTGATGGCCCCTGGGGTTCTCTGAAGTTAGCCCCAGTTATAGATACTAGAATAAAAGTACAGGTCATGGTGTGGGTGAAGAGTCTCTTTACAAAAGAAAACTCCATTTTACAAAAGGAATTCAATACAGGGACTTGGAAGGAGTCTTCTCTGGTTTCAAAATAATATTTCCTCCTCTTACCAAAATTTCACACACATGTTTTCAGGGACTGGCCAAATGTGTAAAGTGAGGCCCACCTGCACAGCTAATCCTATTAAAGAACACGTCTTAAAGTCCAACCTGCTTGTTTCATATCAGGCTCCCTGTGGGGCTTCCTTTCACTGCAGATCAAGCTTTGGCTCACAAAGCCCTGTGCCTGTTACCACGGATGCCCACAAGGCCGAGGCAGTTGCTGTGGTGACAGGCCAGCACTAATCTCTGGAGAGCTCAGAGTCTTCAGTAATGCTGAAGAAGCAAAGGCTGAGTCAGAAACACACTTAAAAAAGATTATCTCCTGCAAAATGTCAAAGGTTCCTGCTATATGAAAGAGCAAGCAAATGAGCGGTGAGGAAGGAAAGAGAAAAATAGAAATACAGGCATGATAAAGAACCACTCAGGGATTTCTGATTTTGTTACTTCCAGCTGATTCTTTCATTTATTTATTTATTTATTTATTACTTTTTTTGAGACAGAGTCTCAATATGAAGTCTCTGACTAGCCTGGAAGTCACTATGTAGCTGTCCTTGAACTCTTGGTCCTCCTGTGTTAGACTCTCAAGTTGTGGGATTATAAACTATTCCTGCTGATTCTTGACAGTGGAAACTCCATGAACTTGGTCATTGGTTCTTAGGTTCTAGAATCTCAAAATTTTAGAGTTGGTGGGATCCCCAAATTTATGTAGTCTGATTAGTCAGTTCCAATCTTCTCATCTCTGACAAGTGGCTATTAGGCCTCACAACTAAATCTTTTTCTTCTAAAGCACACCTTCTGCCAGGTGTTGTAGATCACCCTGTAATCCCAGCACTTAGAGGCTGAGGCAGGAAGATCTTGAGTTCAAGGCCACATAGGAAGACACCATCTCAAAAATCAATCAATCAATCAGGCAAGCAAGCACACCTTCAAAGCAGGTTCAGGAGCTCATTATCCACACCATCTTTGTGCAGCTTTCATAGCTAGGAAATATTCCTTGCTTTCATAGCTAGGAAATATTCCTTGCTTCCAGCTGAAGTCTGCCTCCTAGAAATTCTTTTTTACTAGCTCTGCTGTCAATGATCTCACCTTCTCTGCTCTTTCTGCCCTGTGATATCCTTAGGTGATTTGAGAATAGGAATCATGACCTCTGGGACCTGCCCTTTCCCTACCTTTCTTTTGGTCAAATCCTCCTGTAATTCCATTTGACATTCTTCATAGGGTTTTTTTCCCCCCATCCTGCCCCTTTCTTCCAGCCCACCTGTTAGTTACCCTGAGCTAGGAAATATGATTCAAAGCAGAATAAATCTAAGGAAGAATTATCCTGAAAAGTTGAGAAAGTTGAATTTATACATCCCAATTCCAACTCTGTCCTCCTGGGAATGATACCAGGGTATCTACCAAAGAGACTTCTCTGGTTGAAGTCCCTTAACTAAACACCTAAAACTTTAAAAAGCAAAACTACTCTGAGGCCAGAATGGATTAGCTCATGATTCTAACTGTTTTTTTTTTTTTTTTGGCAGTACTGGGGCTTGAACTCAGGGCCTACACTTTTAGCCACTCCACCAGCCCTTTTTTAGTGAAGGTTTTTTTCAAGATAGGATCTCATGGACTATTTGCCCAGGTTGGCTTTGAACCTCGATTCTCCTGATCTCTGCCTTCTGAGTAGCTACGGTTTATAGGTGTGAGTCACTAGCACCCAGCGCTCATGATTCTATCTTGCTGTGGACCCAGGAACATTTTGGATTTTAGCTGAAATAATGACATGGAACTGGCAATGATTCATTAAAATCTTTCTTCTCCACCATGGCCTGAATCTCCAGCCTCCTCTCTCCTGTACTAACATGCCTCAAAAGTCAATTTGTGTTTACAGGAGGAATCTCTCCCCAGTTTTCTCTCTATTTCAAGTGCAGCTTATTGTCCTAGGAAAATGGATTAGCTGGCACAAATCTAATGATTAAATAAAAGGACTATCTAGAGTCAGCTCTATGGAGATGTTGCATCTTTTGATGCAATGCAGAGGTCAGAGTTTTGACTTGAATTTAGGACACCAGGACTCTGCCATTTAATTAAGTGTGACTCTGGACCGATAATTCCCCTCCCATCTTTTGAGACTTGATTTCCCATTTACAAAATGAAGGGTTTATATGGATGATCTTAGGTCCCTTCAGGTACTAATAAGTTCAATAATTTTTTTTGCTTTTGCCATTTCAGTTGATCTGCAAAACAAACCTGGGAGATCAAGATTTTCATTCCTCTGTTATTTTAGCTAACATGGATGTCATGCTTATACTGCACTAGACATTGTTCCAAGCATTTTACATGTATTAACTCATCTATCTTCCTAACATCTGTGTAAGGGAGGCACTGTAAATGAGAGAGCCTCATTTAAAGATGAGAAAATGAAGGTAGAAAGAGGTTAATTGTGCCTAAGGTCACATAATGAGTAAATGGTAGAGCTGGGGTTCAAACCCAGGCAGTCACTCCATGGTTTGCACTCTTAACCACATTATTTACTGCATCTCTTTTACATAAGTCTAGCCAGGTGAAGAGACTTGGCCAAGATCACACTGCCATCAAGCATGAGAGCCACATTAGGATATAATCCCAGGGCTGTCAGATTTCCAAGTCCACTGGAGAAAAGATTTATGTCTCTAATCTGTTAACAAATTGCTCAACTACTCAGACTAATCTCAGGTGATGGATGTCTAATGCTCAGGAGAGTTAGTTTCTGGGGCAGCCAGATCCCATGAGCCTAAGCAAAAATGCCCAGTACTTCTCAGCACCAGGTGTTGGCTTTCCCTGTATCTGCCTGTGAAACAATTCTTATCTGGCTCTCAAGCAGTGCTTTGAGTCATCTCCATGCTCCAGTAAAGGTACATTTTAGGGGATTGACTTGATTAACTTCTCTGACCATGGAAAAATACATTCCCTTGCCAGGGTGGTGGTTCTGATGTGCTTTCTACACTGTAAAGTTGCATAGAGTGTTATAGATAATAACTGTTTTTTTCTGACCAGTAACAACCATATGTCCTTTGTCCTTCAGACAAAGATCCTCACAAGTTCTGGATGTTTTAGCACATGTATTCAATCATCATTTCTCTCCTACTGAATGTCCAGGGAAAGATTAAATCTTTTACTTTAAAACCGTTAAAGTCAGGAGCCAGTTTAAGGGAAAAAAGCATCTTCACAACAAATGGACTCAAGAGATAAATGTTATAGCAGCAAAGTCTTGTGCCGGGCAACAAACTGACCTTCTCGTTAGATGGCAATTCCCCAGCCCTGCTCTGTGACCTCATTTCTGTAGAGTGGAAGGCAGCAACTTCCAGCTGATTGCAGCACAATGTTTATCAATCACGGTAATAGTGCAATTAGTCGCTGAGGTTGAAGCTGCATAATATGTGTTAGTGGCAACTTGTCCTGAATTTCATCTTCCAAAACAATCCAAATAAAAGAAGATAAAAAACACTCTTGACCTTTAAAGAGGCAAAAGTAGGCCACAAGTGCAACAGTATTGTAGTTATTTTACGGAGTCTGATTTAAATGCATGTGTATCTGTAAATACAAAGTGTTTTGTGACTTCTTTTGTTGTCTCCTCAGTCTGCAGCAGTATTAATTTCTAGGAGCAGCAAAAGAGTAGAGTATACTGAACGAACACAAAGACATCAAATATTAGATCTGGGAAGGAGCTTAGAGAATTTCTTGTCCAGAGTCCTATTTTACCAAAGGGAATGTTGAGGTTCAAGAAGTGGGAGGCAATCTGATAATTACCCTATGAGTACATTAGTAATTGGATCTCCTCTAAGAAAAAAATTTGTCTATTATGAGTGTCTGCTATAGACACAGCACTATTAAAGACTGGTAAATATAGATGAAAACAAATGATTCCTGCCAGTGAGTTACCTATAATCTAATGGAGGTACTTAGACTATCTTATTTCTAAGATATTATTATCCCAATTTGGCAGGCAAAGAAACATAAACCTGGAAGAGTTAACATGCCCAAGTCACCCACTAGTGTAATTTTAACCCACTCTGTCTGACTCATGCTCTTTCAATTTTCTTCTTCACACTGTCTCAGATGAAGGGTAGATGGGGTGGTGGTAGTCAGGGACTCCCAAGGATCCTCAGAGTTAATTAAATAACCTCAATTGAGCTCTGGGTTTTCAATTGTTTTGCGACTATAACCTCGTAACACAGAATGAGATGAGCATCCTCCAGACCTGACTCTCCCATTCTTATCACCTGCTCTTGCCCCAAAGCTCCTTCCTTGGGTACTGAATTTCCTGGAGCATCTGAGGAATGTTTGTTTGACTTTGTCAACAATTTGAGGGAAGAGAAAAGAATTACAGCAACCACTGTCCTGGGATTTAATTAATTTCAGATTCCTCATTCTAAGCCTATACTAAACTACCTGTCATAGTTAATGAATCAAGCAACAGTCTGTGATTGGAAGGGCATACAAAATACTGACCCATAAGATACAAATGCTGTTAAGTGGCATGATTCATGTGGTAAAGTGCCTGCCTACCAAGTGCAAGGTACTGAGTCCATACGTTAGTATTGCCAATAATATAACAACAAGTCCCTTTTTAAAAAAGGCCTGAATCCCTAATATGAAGTAGTCAAGCTCAAATTTATTCACTCAATAAATGAATGTCTTATATGTGCCAGAGTATACCCAGTGATAAATTAGACACATTCCTTGCCTTCATGAAACATACAAACTTCATGGTTCAGTCTAGATATTGTCAAATCATCACCCAATTATAATTATTAAGCACTCTGAAGGAAAGGTACATGGTGCTATGAGAACACATAACTGAGAAACCTAAATCACCTTTGTGCAGCTATTTCAGGAGTGCTGGGAAGATTCTATCACCCTCCAAATACTTCTAGTACCCACTGGCCATTACTTTAGGCTCCTCAATTAAGCTATATTACAAGTCTCCCAAGAATAGTAAGGGTGGAAGAAAGACTATCTGTACCTGTGAAATACCTTTAGATTGCCTGGTTAAGAGTTAATTGTTATCTTATGAGAGACATCACAAGCCACTGCCAAACTTAATGGCTCAGAGCCAGACATGGTCGTACACACTTGTAATCCCAGCATTCGTGAGGCGGAGGCAGGAACATTGTAAGTTCAAGGCCAACCTGAGCTACAAAGTGAAACCCTGTGTCAAAAAAACCCAGAACAAAACAAAAACCAAACTTAGTGGCTTGGGCTGGGTCTATAGCTCAGTGGTGGAACAGCAGAGCACTTGCCTAGTATGCTCAAGTTCCTGGGTTTGATTTCCAGAATCACACACACACATACAAATCCAATGGTTTAAGACACAAACATTTATTATTTCTTATGATTCTGTGTGATAGCCAAGACTGAATGGTCTATGATGGCTTCTTTCACATGTCTGGGGTCTCTGCTCAGGTGACTCCAGTGGTTGAGGCCTCTCTCCACATGGTTTCATACTGAAGAAGACTGCCCAGACTTGTTCGTATGGTGGCAGAAGTTTTCCTGGCAACAAGAGATATCATGCTCCAATGCAGAAACACTTTTCAAGCCTCTGTTTGCATCACATTTGCTAATGTGACAGTGCCGTTGACTAATACATGATACACGGCCAACCCCGGTTTTTAACAGGTGGAGAGATGATGCCACTCTTAATAGAAGGGGTTATAAAATATTGTGGCCAATTTTTCAGCCTATTACATTGAACACCTCTAAGTCATCTGAAACTAAGTTTGGTAGATTTTCTGAAGTCTTTTTAAGCATTAGAAAGATTTATTTTAGTATAGCAGGAGAAAGTGTGAGTTGGGGAAGAAACATTTCCTGTAGAGTAAAGACTCCTTTCTGGGATCTTAAACCCTTGCTCTGCAGATAACTCCAAAGAGAAGTGTCAAAATGGTTCGTATCAGAACAGTTTCATCATTTGTTTAGCTGCCCAAGGGGTATACTTTGGAGAAATCAAGACATACCTGATACACATGTATGTAAATGCAAAAATGATACCTGTTGAAACTGTTCCAGGAATTAGGGGAGGGGGTATGAAACAGAGCAGTGGAGGGGGTGAATTCAACTATGGTATATTTGATACATTGTAAGAACCTTTGTAAATGCTACAATGTACCCTCACCCAGCACAACAATTTTTTAAAAATTAAAAAACAAAGACACACCTGGCTGGAGACTGGTAGAGCATCTGCCTAGTAAGTGGGAAGACCTGAGTTCATACCCCAGTCCCACCAAAACACACACACACACACACACACACACACACACACACATTGTAGGCAACACTTGAGCCACACCTCCAACCTTAAAAGACCACACATTCTAGATGGAATTTTTTTTTTTTAAATGAGACTGGGGTTTGAACTCAAGGCTTCCCGATTGCAAAACAAGTGCTCTACTGCTGGAGCCATACCTCCATCCATTTTGCTTTGGTTATTTTAGAGATAGAGTCTTGAGAATTATTTGCCCTGGCTGACCCTGAACCTCGATCCTCTCAATGTCAGTCTTCCAAATAGCCAGGATTACTGTTGTGAGCCACCTGCGCTCAGCAAGATGGAGAAATATTGATGCTTGTTAAACCGTCCATTTGGCTACTTCTTAGCTATCCTAAAAGGATGAATCTGTCTTCTCATTCCATGGGATCCACTGCAGATAATGGTTGCAACTTTTACCTGAACTTCCTGACCAGAAATCTATCTGAAAGATTCAGCATGTGCAGAAAGGATGGCTCAAAGAACAGTTGGGCCATCTGCCCTAGCTATCCTCTCTTTCTTGGTGTTCTCATCTAGTACCCAAGTGCCTACTAGATATTTCCATGTCTCAAACTTAACATGTTCACATTGGAACTCAATTCCCCTGTTGTGGGAGGTTGCTAGCTGAGCTAGGAGTCTCTGAGGCAGATTAACAGGAAGCAACATTTATTGTGCTGGCACAGACTCAGAGGACTCCTGTCCAAAGGCTGAGCCCCGAGAACAAAGGTGTCTCACCTTATATACCCTTGCAAGCAGGTTACAGAAGCAAAAAGCAAGGTCTAATCCATATAATTATATTTAATTTTATTGGCTACTTTGTCCTACTGCTACGTGACTTTCCCCTCCCTGGTGCTACTTGACTTTCTTCATGTTCACATTTCACAGGTTTTATCATTCTGCTATGCCATCCCTACCTCCCTGCTACTTTCTCAAGACTCAGGCCTAACTATTCACAATAGCCAAGTTATGGAAACAGCCAAGATGCCCCACCACTGACGAATGGATTAAGAAAATGTGGTATCTATACACAATGGAATTTTATGCAGCCATGAAGAAGAACAAAATGTTATCATTCGCTGGTAAATGGATGGAATTGGAGAACATCATTCTGAGTGAGGTTAGCCTGGCCCAAAAGACCAAAAATTGTATGTTCTCCCTCATATGTGGACATTAGATCAAGGGCAAACACAACAAGGGGATTGAACTTTGATCACAAGATAAAAGCGAGAGCACATAAGGGAGGGATGAGGATAGGTAAGACACCTAAAAAATTAGCTAGCATTTGTTGCCCTTAATGCAGAGAAACTAAAGCAGATACCTTAAAAGCAACTGAGGCCAATAGGAAAAGGGGACCAGGAACTAGAGAAAAGATTAGATCAAGAAGAATTAACCTAGAAGGTAATACACATGCACAGGAAATCAATGTGAGTCAATGCCCTGTATAGCTATCCTTATCTCAACCAGCAAAAACCCTTGTTCTTTCCTATTATTGCTTATACTCTCTCTACAACAAAATTAGAAATAAGAGCAAAATAGTTTCTGCTGGGCATTGAGGGGGTCGGGGGAGAGGGAGGGGGTGGAGTGGGTGGAAAGGGAGGGGGTGGGGGCAGGGGGGAGAAATGACCCAAGGCTTGTATGCACATATGAATAATGAAACAAAACAAAACAAAAGACTCAAGCCTAGTCTGTTTTTTTTTTTTCTGATCCTCCTCCCTGCCACACCGCCCCCCAATGTGTTTTGACTCCAATATTCATGGAAATTTAGGGTCATCCTTAATTCCTTGTTTTGTCTCTTAGTTTCTACATCTAATCCAGTAACAAATCCCATGGTTCTACTTTTAAATATATCACAAATATTCCCAGTTTTCCACACTTCTAGTGCATGACTTTAGTCCAAGCCACCATTGTTTCTCCCTCAGAGAGCTACCACAAAGTTCCTAATCTGTCTCCCTATGTACAGCTCCCATACAGTCCATCCTCCACACAGAAATCTTTTAAAAATATAAATGAATGAAAAACTCAATAACACATGAAAATAATCCAGAGGCTTCCAATACTGTTAATATTTTTTTGATTGACTATGTTTCTAGTTCTCAATCTGCCCCTAACTTGCTATAAAATCTCTAATAAATCATTTCTTATAATAGCCAGCTATTACTTCTCTCTCCAGGTCTTCTGAAAATAGCAATGTCTTCTTCTAAGGTACTATTTTTTTCTTTACTTTTTTGGTGGTCCTGGGGGGTTGCACTCAGAGCCTCAATCTTGCTAGGCAAGCATGCTGTCATTTGAACTACCCCATGAGCCCCTAAAATACTCCTTCACTCAAGCCAGATGATTCTAATATAGCTTGTCGGTAAACAGGATCATGTGATCAAGCAGAGCCAATAAGAATCCTTCCCTCAGAGTTTTTTTTTTTTTAAACTGCATCTGTTTTCTTTTTGGGGGAGTGGTAAATAGGTTGCTACTCAACATGAGGGTGTGCAGTCTAAAACTGTGATGGCCTACCCTCAACCCAGGTGTACTTATTGGTTTATAGGAAGAGAAAATAAGGGCCAATAAGCATAAACATAGAGGAGACAGAGTGTGGTCTCAGGCTCTCCTCACCCTGATTCTAGCTTCTGGAAGCTTAGCTCTTCCTTTGATTCTGTTAGCCACCTCAGCGTATCCTTCTAGCAAAGCTCCATTTAGCTGTGCTTAGATTCTTATCACTTACAACCAAAAATGTATTGTCGTTTCTCTGGTTCTCAGTTTTTTATACATTCTTCCAGCTCCAAAGTGCAGAAATTCTAATTTTTAGAAACTATAGAAAATCCCACTGACATAGATTTTTCTAATTGAGACTGTATAATCTGGAAAAGAAGCCTGTCATTTCCACCATCCTCTCTGTTTGTACCTGGATGCACAAGAAAAGAAGTATTTCCCAGGGGGAGGAGCAGTTCTCCATGGACACTGATAATGACACAGGAAAAAGTTCTTATGACTATGGGTCACTAGTCCACACAAAGTCTGGCTTTCCAGACACTCAGAAGTGAAATCAAACATCTAACACCCCTGCCTCTCCTTTCTCCACATCTGTTCCTATTTCTCAGCCATCTCAGTGACACCATCTTGAGAGTTTACCACAGACTGAACTGGGTATGTCGCATATGCTTTTGCCTGCTTCTATCATTTCAAAGTGGTCAAATAGCAAATACTCAGATAGGAAATCTCTGGGAGACATGAATAAAAGACTTCCCTTTGCTTGGTACAAAATTGATGTCATAGAAGTGGTAATGGAAAGAAAAGTAAATCAGCAGGTCTCTGAGGAATATGATTAGGATGCTTGCCTCCCTTTAGATTCTAATGTGTCTCCTCCAAGGTTTAACAATGGACTGGGATAAAGCTAATAGGCTGTGCAACCTTGGTTAAGACACTCCCTGTCTCTGGGCTTCAGGAGCTTAGATCAGATGGGTTTCGCAGGCCCTCTTGGCACTAATGCTCTTTGACTCTATGCCTGTTTTCTGTAAGAGCTGCAAGTGGAAAACAAGACTTTGGCAAGAAATCTTTTGTTATGAAAGCCTCCTTTCTTCTAGGGTACAATGAAAACAGCCAAGGCTTAGCCAGACTTATGGTCCTGGTTTCTGAGGCTGCCAGAAAGCATCTTAGCAATTAAATGCATCTGGATGGTTCTCTGTTCTGGGCCAGGGGTTCCTCAAGGATAGCGAGAGGAGAAACAAGAATCTCTGAGACTTGTGGATAATGGAGCATATGTGTTTAAGAAGAAGCACCAGGCATCAGTGTTTAAGAACCAGAAATGCATTCCATTTCAGGGAAGACTTCATTTATGGAGTAATGAGTGTGTGTCAGGATGAGCAAGGCAAGATCTTTCTGAGGACAAACTCTGCCTTGCAGCTGGAAGCCTAGAAACTAAGGGCAGAGAGAGTTGCATGTAGCAAACTACCTTCAAATACCCCTAAATATTAAACTACAGGATAGGGGATAAGAAGGTAATATGGCAGAGTAGTTAATAGCATAGGGCTTACAGTCTGACAGATCCAGATTCAATTCTTGGCTCTTCATCACTAGCTAGTTTTCTGTGACCTTAGACAGATTACTCTTGAAGCTCCAGTTACTTCATACATAAGAGGAGAAATACTATCTACCTTACAAGGCTGTTGAAATGATTAAATGAGAAAATGGATGGAAAACTCTTAGTGCAGTGCTTGTCATACATAGTAGGTACTGAATGTGTGATGTTGACTATTGTACTACACCAAGTCAGCCTCATTAGACAGTGACAGGAAAGTAAATCTAATCCTAGATCTTTGTAAGGGTGTTGAGAAACAGAGAGTGAAGAGAACCAGTGTAAACAACACAATCAAAGAAATAATAGAAGGGAGTTGTAAGTAGAACATGGAGCCTGGACTTAGAAAGTGATCAGGATAGAAGAACCCAGTCAAGGAGAAGGAAAGAGAATCCAGGAAAATGTTCTTAAACAGCTCTTTTGCATGACCTTGTTGGGCTGCTTAAAGTAAGGGTTGCCAACCAATACCTGATAGAATGGTACCTCACATTCTTCCTCTTTCTCCCAGAAACTAGCCTTCAGGAGTGAAGAATGAGCCCATAATAAGGATTTAGAGTGCTCTAGAAATTTTTCAGGGTTGCCTTCCAATATTAAGAAAACCAGGATTCCAGAGATCTGGGTCTAAATCCTGACTGCAGCATACAAACTGTGTGGTTTTAGGCAAACATATTTTCATCTACAAAATGAGATTTATACTCTTGCCTGTTTCAGTTTTGAGCATCAGTGAAAAGTACATTTAAAAAACTGTAGACATTAAGATTAAGTGAGGGGTTAGATATTTTGAGTGGATGGGGTAGGCGGCAGTCATCCCTGAAAAAAAACTGAGCATATCCCTCCTGGAACCATTTCTAAGGATTCTCTCCTTCTCTTACCTTCCCTCAACCCCCACTGTACATCTTGGTCCAGGAACTGAACCTTATCTAGAATTATCAGGGCCAGCACACGTTGGTATTGGTTGACTTCAGAGAAAATTCTGGAAACTGGAAACAGCCAATAAAAATCAGCTACTGCATGCTGAGAACTGGATAAACAGAACAAAGAGCTATGATGAGGTAGGGCTCTAAGAGGAAGAAGTAGACAGGAGAGTCCATATGCACTAGGATTGGAATAGAACAATAAAAAATAGTCAACCATGTGTTGGCACTTTTCAGTTCCCATACCACTTTCTCATCCAAGCCCTATGATCTTTGACACACTGGTGTGGGTTTCTATCAGTACCAGTACTCAGATGAGGAAAACTTAGAGCTGCATCAGTGAAGCAATCTGCTCAAGACTACATAGAGAAGGCATTAAATTGCTTGGTTGGTCTCAGAACCCCCAAGAATGGACAGTCCTAATCCTGAATCCTGCCTATAGCTGGGTCGGGAGAGCTGGAGAATAGCTAAAGAAAAAATAAGCATTGTTGTGTAGATCTGGCTTCCTTTATGCTTGTACTTGAGGAAGGAGAGGAACTCCACTCTACTACCTCCACACCCCCAACAGAATTAAATCCTGGGGCAGAGTTGAGCAACAGGGTTTTTTTTGTATCACAGATCCAGGGGCACTCTGCAGTCACAGAGTGATGCTACCTTACCCAGTCTGCTCACTGTCTTCAATTCCCCCAATTTCTCTCTCTAATTTATTTAACCAAGGACTAAGATGGTCTCATGCCAGCATAGGAGATGTACCATAGCAGAATGAATAGAATTCCTCAGGAGGAACAATTAGCAAAAATTGGAGTAGTCTCTATAGGACTGAGCAGAAAGAATAACTCTCATTTCTCTCTTCATCTGGTTCTAGCTAAGCAGATATTTTTATTCTCCCTGTGTTCTGTATCCTGACACTTCTTTTCAGTGATGTGTGATTTATGAAATGTCATGTGGTGTCCAGTTTGTACAAACATACAGACAGGGTGGATATACAGTGGGTCTACACAGTAGGAAAAGGGAGGATCTCATTTGCAAATATTTATAGATGGTATCTCCTTGTTCTGCACTGATGTGTTTTATTGATACAAACTGGATTTTCTTAATGTAGCTCCTATCCTTATAATAGTGGTAATGATGGTATTTACATTAAAGTTCATCTGAACTATGTACATTTATAGAATGACTCTTCCCTGAGTTTGTGTTAAGGACTTTGGGAGGAGACTTCTGACTTCTGAAACCTTAAAAAGATTTTGTGAAAACAAACCCAGTGCCAATGCAACAAAAGCCATAAGACAAAGCAGAAGTTCATGACAGTTTTAAAAGGGGAAGAGACCAGGATGGACTACAACAGCTAGGAGAGGCATCAAGGTGGAGGAAGGACTACTGCCACAAGAGTTTTCAGGCAGAGCAAATCATGGTGCTGGTCACAGCTCTGTGCTGGCGATGTAGAAAATGCAAAGAATAACAGGGAGCAGTGCTTGCCTCTCAGCAGCTTAGCTCAGTATTTACTCTCAACAAAGCAAGGCTACTGAATTGGGAAGTGGTGAGCCAGAGGAAAGTGAAACAAAATACAGACAGAATTGGCAGTTCCAGGAAGGGGCAGAACCCACTATTTACCCTCCTCCCTGGCCGTGCTCTTCACTCCCTAAAACTTATAGCAAGTCTAAGTAGGCAGCAGTTGCAATTCCCCATGGTATGGCAGGGAGCCCTATCCCATTTTTTAATCTGGTTAACTCCTACTCACTATGCAGACCTTGGTGGGCCAGGTTAGACACAGGGTTTTAGAAGCACAGAATAGAGATAACAGAAGTGTCAAATACTGCATTCAGTCAGGCTTCTTTTGATTACAAGACACATAAACCCATTTTTAATAATTACGATGGGAGGGGAATTGTCAGCTCACATTACTGTAGAGTTCAAGGGGCAAACTATGATTTAATCAAATGATTAGATCATATTATTTATTAAATCATATTATCAGGATTCTCTGTGTCCCATCTATATTCTTCCCTGGGTTGGCTTTATTTTCTGTCTGCTCCAGACTTATCCTACCAATATAGCCATCTGGACAAAGAGAGAGTATCTTTGCTTTGATAGTTCAGGTGTAAGTCCAGGTTAAGTATAAAAATAGTATACGATTAATCATTGTACCAGGGAATGAGGTGTTCTGGTTGGCCAAGCTTGGATTCTATACTATCTCTGAAGTTGGAGAATGGGAGTCAGTCTGACCTAAACCAGATGAATTGCAGGTAGGAAAAGAGTGGTTGCCCCAAAAAGAAATGAGAGGGAGATTCAGACACAAGGACACAGAGAGATACAAAGAAGGGCATTTGATGATGGATGTAGAGACTGGGGTGATGCAGCAGCAAAACTTTGCTGGCAACACCAGAAGTGAGGAAATGGGCATGAAAATGGGTTCCCTCAGAGCCTTCAGATGGAACCAAACCTTTTGAAACCTTGATTGTGGCCTTCCAGCCTCCAGAAGTATGAGAGAATAAACTTCTATTGCACTAGACCACCCAGTTTTTTGTACTTTATAACAGCAGCCCTTTAAACAAATGCGGGTGCTACATGGGCTAGCAGCAGCCCGAAGAGTAGGGTTCTTCCATCCAAATGTCCTAGTGGAAAACACAGAAATCCAAGGTAATCAAGATATACCTGCAGAAGAAGTACCTGGGGGTACCTCATGGGTATGAATATCCTGGAAGGGCCTGTTACCTTCTCCTGCATACAGAAAGTAAAGAGAATTTTCAAACTACAGTAGTTCAGAGTGAAGGCTGCCAATAAAACAAGGGGCAAGCTTCTTGGTTTGAGATGAGGATTAGGGTACACTTTAGCTTGGAGTCTGTATATATGCTGTTTTTTGAACTCCTCTGTCCCCAGAGCTCACAGCCCCTTGTGATTTCTTTTGTCACAGAACTTACTGTGCCCAGAGTGTAATTTTCTGGTTACTGTGGAGTAGATTTTCCAATGATGCAGAATACATTTTTCTGTGAAGTAAATTTTTTCCCTATGAAATAAACCAAGCAAGCAATTAGAAAATGTGTCTTAGGTATCTGGGGACCTACATAAAAAAAGAAAATGAGACTCCAATAGTTCCAACATTCAGGATTATCAAAGTGTATTGAGATAAACCAAGGTGGCTCTGAACACAGGGTAGTAGCAGGGAAGGGCAGCAAGACCCTGGAATGTCACTTCCCTAGAGAGGTGTGCCTTGACTCTATTACATCTCTTCATCTTATTTTATCTTCTTCATTTCGTCCATCATTATGAAATTATTTTACTTGCTTGCTAAAAGTTTCATAATAGAAACCTGTCTCTTTTGTTCATGCTCTATCCTCAGGGTCTTGGACAAGTTACTTAACCTGCTTTACTTCAAACCTCTGTTAAGAGCCTCTAATTTGTAAAATATACATCTTCATAGAGTGATCGTGAGGCTTAAATGAGCTAATGTAAATGTTTATTTCAGTGACTGCTGCATGGTTGACAGTCAATTATAATTAAAACTTTTATTGACTTACTGGGTTTTAGACACTATTCTAAGCCTTTACTCATGCACCAATTTAATTTTTACAACAACCTGATAACAATAGGTTGTATTATTATACTTATGAAATAGGTACTATTATTATTCTCATTTATGATGAAGAAACAGGTAGGATATTTAAGTTGCCTAAAGTCACACAGTTAGTAAACACAAGACTTGTACCGAAATCTAAGAGTCCTTTCCCTTAACCAGTACCGTGTAGTGTTACTGGTTAATATCAATCCTTCTTGAGTGAATAAAATTGTCAAAAAAATGGGAAGAAATGGAACCAATGTGCTGCCTCAGGAGTCAAGAAAGATATTGAAGAGAAATTGTGGTTTAGGTCTGTGAGGCCATGATAGTGGAACTTGAATCTATTCAGTTGCAGCCTGTTGGCAGGCTCATGTCTGGGGGAATGTCTGTGAAGACCAGTTTATAAAACAGTAAGTAGTAATTCTTGGCTGAGATTCTTGGGATAGGATATTATCTTCCTTCCCATTCTGAAGAGCTCCCTGAAGCCTGGGCAGGATTTCACACTAACACCAAGAACAGGGATTGGTGCTTGAGACACAGCCCTCATCACAACTCCCAGAACCCACCCAGGGACACCCATTCTAGTGCCAGCAGTTAGAGAAACAGAGCAGAGATTCTCTCTCAACCATCCACATTGCAGCTCCTTCTGGCTTTGGCAGCTGTACTCAGTATTTATGGAACACTACTGGGGCATCTTTTAAGAAACAAAATGTCACATTGCGCAGTCAGTTATGCTTGTCTTTGCTTCTACTAGAAGTAAGAGTCTGAAGGTCAGGGAAAGGTATATTATTTCTCTGTAAATCCTCAGATTCTGCACAGGTTCTGGCACATTGAGGGTGTCCAGTGCTGTTCATGAATAAAGAGAATTGAATACTCATTGTGAACAGATATGATGATATCTGCACAAGGTAACTGCCAACATCTTAGACTTTTTAGTTATAGAGTGATACGTTATTTTGGAGAGGTGTTGAGAGGATATAGAGATCACAGTCAAGCTAGTTCTGGAAGAGGCCATGAAAGAAATGATCTGTTCAAATGGTCACAAGTTTAAATCCCTTTATGGCTAAAGGTCTTATTTATTTATTTATTTTAAAACATTTTATTAGCATATATTATTTTTATAGGGGTGTTTCATTATAACATTTCCATATGTGCTTATGACATATAACTTGGTTAGATTCAGCCCTCTAACACTCTCCCTCATCTCTTTCCCCCTTCTTAAAACAATTTCTACAGGTTTCATCATTCTATTTTCATGCAAGTATACCAAGTACATCTACCATATTCACTCTCTTTCACCATCTCTGTTTACCCTCCCTCCTCCCACTAGTACCCACCCCTGAACAGAATCTGCTTTACATTCCTGTCCTTCATTTTTTTCAAGTATATATTAATTGCTCAGAGGGGTTTGCCATGGTGTTTCATACATGCTTATATTGTAATTTAATCAGATGAACCCCCTCTAGTACTATCTCTTTTTCTATCTTCTCCTACCACCAGCTTTCAGTGCATTTCATTATGCCATCCTCCCACACAGATGCAATGTATTTTGACATTATTCACTATCATTCTCTTCCTCTCCTGCTTCCCTTTAGTCCCCTCAAACAGTCCCACTACTGTAAACATGTTGTGTGTGTGATAATGTATATATTTATGCATACATTTATCTTTCAGGTCTAGCTTCCACATATGAGGGAAAATATGTGGCCTTTGGCTAAAGGTCTTATTTTCTAAAACCTCTACAGTTTGCTTAAGTTGGAGAATGCTTTTTCCTCTTTTCTTCAAGGGAAAAATGGCAGTAGTACCCAGAGTCAACTGTAAGGCACCTATGGGGAGTTGTTTTTTCCAGTGTCCGGCTTTCACAAGAGCTCCTTGAAATACAATCATGTCCATGGAAAGGGAGGTCTTTGGTGTTTCTCTACCTTTCATAGCTAATATACAGAATGCCTTTGAATCAGTTGTCATCTAAATTAAATATTTGAGTTGTCTCTATATGACTTAATAAACTAACTCTAAAAGAACAGTAGTTAAAAAATAAGAGCATCTATTTTTCAATATAGATGTATATATACAAATATATATAATTTTAGTCATTACATAAGCAGATTTCTTTATATTATGTTAAAAACATGATTCTAGGAATATTTCTGCTGTGCAAACATGCTCATTCTCAACAGATTAGGTGTGCATAAATATCTCCTGGCTACTAAGACCAGGGTCACTCCTCTTTACCTTTCTTCATCTACTCCCTTGGCAAAGGATACTATGTGGCCCAGGCATGGTGGTGCATGCTGTAATCCCAGCATTCAGGAAACAGAGGCAGGAGGATTGAAAGTTTGAGGCCACCATGGGATACATAATAAGTTTGAGATCAACCTAGGCTCTGTAGGGAGACTCTGTCTCAAAAACAAACAGACAAACACACAGGCACAACATTTTTTAGTCTATTTGTGCTGCTATAACAAAATATTTGAGACTGGGTAATTTATAAAGAACATAAGTTTATTTCTTCTCACAGTTCTAGAGGCTGAGAAAACTAAAATCAAGGGTCTAGCAGGATTATTTCCAAGATGGTGTTTTGTTGTTGCCTTATTTGTGAGGAATTCTGTTTTGTTACATGGTAGAAGAGACAGAAGGGGTCAAAAAGGGAAACTCCCTCCATAAAACCCTTTTACGAGGGCATCTAATCCATTCATGAATGTGGAGCCCACATGACTCCATCATCTGCTAAAGGCCATCCCCCTTATCCTGCAGCACTGGGGAGTAAGTTTCTACATGAATTTTGGAGGGGGCACCATCTTTCAAACCATAGCACCACTTTCCAGGTAACAAAAATATAAAGTCCCTTGGAATAAATCTACTAGGAAGGTGCATTGTCCTTTAGGGAGCGTATTATACAACCTTATGGAAAGATATTATAGGCCTAGATAAATGAAGCGCTCCACCACCTTTCAGGGTAGAAGCTTAATGTTACAAATTGTCAATTATAATAAGATTTAAAAAGAGCTAAGAGGGGAAGTGTTGCTCAACAGTCAAGTGCACATGAAAACAAAACAAAAAACCAAAAAAGTCTAGAAAGATATAATATGCTAAGGTATTAGTATTGGTAATCTCCGGGTTGTAGGAATATTTTTATACATTTTTACTTTTACTTATTTGTATTTTCATACTTTTTATAATGTAGATTTACACTTTTATAATAAAAATATTTTAGAAATATTAATATTACCCTCAAATTTACACATAGATCCTATGCAATTCCAAGTAAATTCAAATAGATTTTTTCCATGGAATTTAAACTGATTCCTGGAAGAGCCAAGACTTTTAAAGATCTAGGAAGGGAGATTTGTCCTACCAGATATCAAAGCTTGCTACAGAACTAAAATAATTAAGACTAGAAGGTTGGCAAATCCAGAAAAAGACTAATACAAAGTGAAAACAACTTATGTCCTAGAAAACATTTACAGATCAGCTGTGAAAAGATAGACATGGAAAAAAGTTAACTTTGATTCCTACTTTACACCAATTCCTTACCAATTACAGTAGAAAGCAGAATAGGTGGTTGGGATACATTTCAGTGGTAGAGCATGTGCTCAGCATGCATGAGGCCATGGGTTCAATCCCCAGTACAAAAAAGCAAGGAAGAGAAAGAAAGAAAAAAAGAAAAAAGAAAGAAAGAAAGAAAAGGAAAGAAAAAAAGAAAAGTAGAATAGAGTCTGTATTAATCTGCTAGTTCTGCTACTACAAAATATAGCAGACTGTGTGTTAAACTACAGAAATTAATTTTCTCACAATTCTTAAGACTGGAAATCAAAGATCAGGTGTCAGCAGATTTGGTTTTCCCTGAAGTCTCTCCTTGTCTCAGATGGTCACCTTCTTACTGTGTCTTCTCAGGGCTTTTTCTCTGACACAGGAATTCTTGGTGTTTCTGTCTCTTCTTAGAAGGACACCAGTCATATTGGATTAAGGCCTCAACCTTATGACCTCATTTAGTCACTTTTTAGGACATCACATATGGATTTTGAGTGTACACACAATTCAGTCCCTAATAGGGTCACATACACTTTTTTTCTTTCCTTATTGCCTCATACTAACACATTTTATTACAAGTTAGATAAACCATATTCCCAGACTTTAGTGTTTTATTCAGTAGAGAAAGAAAATCAAGAACAAAGCTGGGCATAGTAGTACATGTCTGTAATCCCTAGCACTCAAGAGGGTCCAAAGTTCAAGGCTATACTGGGCTACACAGTGTTCCAGGCCAGTCTGGACTGCATAGCAAGACTTTGCAAAAAGAAAACAAAAACAAATCAAGAACATGGATCACAGGCCACAATTCAATTGTACATGAATTGAGTGCCTACTTAGTGAAAAGCATTTTCCTAGGTATCTCAGAGAATGCAAAGTTGCCGTGACGAAAGTTAGGTCTGTCCAGCTTTCAGAGAACTAGGACATTATCCATAACTATCTGTAAAACATTGTTTCATCTTCTGTCATACCTTTTCTATTCTTTAACAGAAACTCAAGGTCAGAGGGCTGGAGGCATGACTCAAATGGTAGAACACCTGCCTACCTCTGAGTTCAAACTCCACATACGCACATAAATAAAGCAAAAATGGGTGGGGGCTTGACTCAAATGGTAGAGTGCTTGGCTAGCAAGTGCAAAGCTCCAGTAGAGCAAAACAAAAACAACAATAACAAAAGCCCTTACACTGGGCTGTAGGTGTGGCTCAAGTAGTAGAGCTCCTGTCTAGCAAGTCTAGCAAGCTCAAGGCCCAGAGTTCAAACCTCAGGAATGCAAAATAACAAAAACCAAACCAAAACAAAACAAAAACCCACACTCCTCCACTATTATGTTAGTTTTTAGTCCAAAAATCACCTGAGCTTTTTAGTTTTCTTTTGTGTGTGTGTACCTGTGATTTGAACTCAGGCCTTTGCACTTGCAAAGCAGGCACTCAACTACTTGAGCCACACCTCCAGTCCATTTTGCTGTGGTTATTTTGGAGATGGGGTCTTGGGAACTATTTGCCTGAGCTGACCTCGAGCCACCATCCTCCCAGTCTCAGCCTCCCAAGTAGCTAGGATTGCAGGTGTGAGTGCCTGGCTTGGGCTTCTTAGTTTTATGGACACTAGACAATCACAACATGGTGCACCTTTGGAATCAGAATTAGGATGTTTGTGGCTTTTGGTTACTAACATAGGATGACATATCTTGGGGAAGTCAGTTTGAAAAGACTTTTTAAAATATAAACATCATTCCATTTAATCTTTGAGTAGCCTTTAAGAAAGGCCATGGACAAACAAGGGAAGAGGGAGTTACTTGCTTTTCTCAGAATGGGGAAGAGAGGTACAATTGAGAAAGTCAAGCATGGTTTTGAAGGAGGTACATGTGATAGGGTCAAGGTGAGGTAAACGTGAGCAAAATCTTGATGGAGGGGAAGGACTGAATAGGGAAAAAGAAAGGAACAAAGAACGAAAACTTAAAAAGAAAGCATTTCAGGTTGAGAAACTAGCCAAGATGAGGAAGTGGAAATGAGTATATTTCTGGGCCAGTGAGCACTGAGGAAACATCTAGAAGGTGCAGACAATCCTATACATTGACCTGCAGTAGACCGTAAGAGACTGAAACTTTGGACTAACTGGGATTGATTCTTGGGAAATAGAGGAAACTCAGACCCAAAACTCAAGGTCAGGGTTGTAATGTCAAACCAGTCTCAATTTTCAATGTGATCTTTTAAGAACTTAGTGCAGTGTACCTCAAAATGTGGACCTAGGAATCTGTATAGTTATTGTAAACTGTCTTCCTAGCTGTCTCTTAGCCTCTAAAATTTGAGACCTATACTTTGGCCAGTTCTAGGTTAGTAGGAAAAATCAGAGTAATGCCCTGAGTACTAGGTTTCACAGACTGACTAAAAACTAAAAAGAAATAATGGATGGTGGCCCCAGAGTGACTCTCCCATTCTCAGCACTATGAGCCAGACAGGGTTATCTCATTTAGTTTTCACAATATGTCTATGAAAAAGATTCAGTCATCTTCATTTTACACAAAAGGAAATTTAGGAAAACAGAATATGTAACTCGTCCAAGGTCTCACAGCATTAAAGCCAGAATTTGAATCCAGCTTATCTGACTCCATAGACTCCTCCACTATGCTAGGCCACTGATGTACTGTAATTGCTTAATGTTAGTTCATTCATTTAAAGATGTTTACAAAGTACCTAGTGTACATTAGGCTTTGTAAATAAATAAGAAAAGCAATCAATAAGACAGCAGAGTAATTTTCTAATCTACATGGCAGCAGGAAGAGTGGATTGAGATGAAACTCACTCAGGGAATAATTTTTTAGCAGTATTGAGTCATTCATTCAACAAATATTACTGAGCTCTTAGTGTGTGCTACATATAAAGATAGCAACTAAGGATATGAATCAGGACTAGTGGAGCGTGGCAGGGGAGAGAGACAAATAAATCAATAAGTATAATATGAGAATTAAAGACATGCTGTAAAGATGACCAAAACAATGTAGGGACCCAAAGAAAGGGAAGGGTTGGTTTGGTGTCATGACAGGTCTTCAGCTACAGAGGACAGCACTTTGGAGCTAACACTCCTAAATTCTAAAGCATGCCCCATGTGCCTCTGGGTTAATTTGCTAATAAATATTTATTAAGCATCGTTATATACTAAGCATCTATTATATGCCAGATATAGTAATATGTGAAGTAGTCTTGTTTAAATTCTTACAGCACTTACTCTGTGGAGTAGGTGTTATAAACTGTCTTATTGAAGATCATCCAGCTAGTAAGATCCATCATATGAATCCTGGACCATCTCATTCCTAAATCTGTGTTCATAGCCAGTGCATTTCTTCTTTTTTTTAATTTTTATTTTATTCATATGTGCATACAATGTTTGGGTCATTTCTCCCCCCTTCCACCCACCTCCTACCCACCTCCTTCCCTGCCCCCCCCCCCGCATAGCCAGTGCATTTCATTGCGCCTTGATCCTAATTGATATTCAGAATTACACAACAATCTCTCTTAAATTCCTTCATTTTTATCTATTCCACTGATACTGCTTCAATTTACAACATTGACTCTTACCTCACCAGAAGAGCAAAGTGGTTAGTTAAGAAAACAGACTGTGTGGATTTGAATTATGGCTCAGTCCCTCACCAGCTGTGTGACTTTGGGAAAATCACCTACTCTCTCTATATCTCAGATTCTACATCTGTAAAGGAGGACAACTTCCTAGGGTTGTGGCAAGTGTTAAATGAGATAATATGTCTAAACTCTTTTTTTGGGGGGTGCCTGGGAAATAATAAATATTAACTATTATACTATTGCTGGCTTTGCTTTGTATCAATCAGGACCCTGTAGAAAACTGAAGGCACAGCCAAACTACATAATTTGAGAAACATTCAATAAAGGAACTATTCACAAAATGTGTGCAAAGTTTAGGAAGACCAAAAAGGGATGTAAAGTTAGCACTGGAGAGCGCTAGCAACAGTGGGAATCATTACTAACCAAAGGGCTGAAGGGTAAGGGGAGGGAATGATGACCAGAATCAGAATAGGGACTTGTGTGGAGGATAGTGCCTATGAAGAGCTGGGTCCTTGGGTAGAGGCAGATATCCCCACACAGTGCTCCTGTAAGGAGGGAGGTGGGGATAAATGCTCCTATCTCTCTTTTCCCCTGACCACTGATCTGCTGCTTTCTCCCAATTATGGACCCAACCAAAAGGCAGAAGACAAGGGAGCCTGTTGGGAGCCCACATAGGTCAAACTTCTAGGACAAAGAGCAGGTGGAGTGGGGTGGAGAGAGTATTTGGAGAAGCAAACAAAAAATATCCAGCACACCTGCTTTTTGTTTTCATTATCCTGTAGCCACAATGATCTTTCTAAAGCATGAAATGATCTTGTCTTGCCCCAGCTTGTTGCCCTTTGGTGGCTTGCCATTGCTCTCAGGACAAAATATATAGTCCTTAACATAAAATATAGGACTAAGTGATCTAGCACCAGCTTTCCTCTCCAGTTTTAACTCTTGCCATTACGCTCTCAACTTTTCCAGTGGAGACATATGTAAATATCTTCAAGGCTATGAGAGCATTGTTTTCTTTGTCCTTTTTCATGCCCTGGAACTGCCTGGAATGACTTTTCTCCTCTCATTCTCCTCCACTTGAGTAATGCCTACTCCTCTTTATATAGAGAAATGAAAGGATTTCTTTTATTCAATTACACTAGGAGGAGGGGGATGTAAGCTGTGTTCTATAGTGTCATGTTGAGACTAGTATTTGATAGTACCTTCATATTTAAAGTGGATTTTTGCAGTTTTCATGATGTTCTAATTACAATGGATACACAGCATACAGGATCAAACCTGAAATTAATGAGAGTTGAGTTTTAATGAGCTTATCAAAATATACCTTCAAAGTGATCCTTTGAGAACAACTGAAATCTAATGTGTACTCTTGGCATCCTGGGATACTAAGACAGTCTCCTAGGGATCCTATTTGATTTGGGACCTCAGGGGTTTCCTGGGGGAAATCTGTCCTTTTGGACAGATGATTGGACTCCAAAAGAAAGGAACTCAGTCACATGAACTCCCTGTCTTTTGGGCTGAGGAATGAGAAGAAAATTAAGTGTATTAAAAGTTTCGCTCTCATAACAATATAATGATCCAAATGTAAGTGAAATTCACATTATTAAGTACTATCCGGCCAGGCATGGTGATGCACAAGGGAGGTGGAGGCAAGAGGATTACAAATTTCACATCAGCCTGGGCTACACAGTGAGACCATTTTCAAAAAAAAAAAAAACAAACCATTGAATGCTCTGCAGCCTATGCTACTTTTTTTTTTTTAAACAAAACAAACAATAACATCAAAGCTCTCTCACTGTGGCTTAAATGGAGATAAGATCTGCCCTGGCAAAATCCAGATGAAAGGCTACTTCTTTTTCTCCGTTATCTGAAGATTCCTGTTGAGCAAGACGTCCATTTCTGTGTCTCTAGCTCCACCTTATGGTGTATTAAGAAATCACTTATTTCAGCATCAACAGGTGATTGGGTAAAAAAAAAATCATGTCTTTACACTTGTATTCTTTAGAGCAAACAGTTCTTGTATATAAGTCTATAGTTCATGTTTTTTGAGTATAGTGAATCTGATCCTCACAAACCCCTAAGAATGTGTTTTTTTTTGGTGGAACTGGAGTTTGAACTCAGGCATTAGCCACCGGCACCCTGCTAAAGGTTTTTTATAGATAAGAAAACAAGGGTTCAGAGTTTCCAAGAATTTAGGACTTGTCCGAGATCAAACAAGTAACACAGTCAATATTTGAACCCAACCTTTATACACCTTTCTTTCACAACTGTCTTCTTATACATTCGTAAACATGCCTGTCACATATACTTTTCTTTCCCATCGCAGCACGCTTTATATCCACCTTTTTATTTAATCCCCACAATAATTCTGTTTAATGAGAATCAATATACCTATTTGGAAGAAGTTAAGGCAATGTAATTTCCCCTAGATCATATGGTTCTTTTTTGTTTTGTTTTGGTGGTACTGGGGTTTGAATGCAGGGCCTCATGCTTGGTAGGCATGTATCCTACCACTTGAGACACTCTGCCAGCTGTTTTTTGTGTTGGGTGTTTTTGAGATAGGGTCTCGAGAACTGTTTGCTTGGGGCTGGCTTCAAACTACAATCCTCCTCATCTCTCCCTCCCAAGTAGCTATAATTAGATCATATGGTTCAAAATCATATTAGTGATTTTTATTCAGGGCTCCTCCTAACATGCTACTTCTCAAGCTGACTTGGGATCACCTTTGACAGCTGCTTGTCACTATGATAGATACTTGATATTACCAAAGAATTCATCTGAAGACTCTTGAAAAATCTCTGCCTTAGGAATGCCAGTATAAAATATAATTTCCAAATAAGATACACACAATGAGAAGAGTACAGTAAAGTTAAGAGTTGAATGCTAAGAGACTTACTAGGCTAATTTACTAGGGGACATTTTCCCACCCATCTACAGTGAGCGATTTATTTGGTTTTTGTTTGCTTGAGACAGAGTCCTAACATGTAGCCCAGGCTGATCTGGAACTCTCTATATAACCCACACTGGCCTTGAATCCATGACCTTCCTGCCTCTGTTTCTTGAGTACTAAGATTACAGGCATAAACCATCACTCCTGGCTACAGTGTGTGATTTAAACTGACTTTTCAGGAATGTAAAAATTATTTCAGGTTAGGGACCACTGAGGATCATTTTTAATTGTGGAAACTACAAATATTAAGCCCACTAAATGCCAAATATCTTCTGTAATGGGATTGCCTCTACTGCAGGGATTTGTGGGGCATAGGTGTTGTTGCTATTTTTGTTGGGACAGGTTGGAACTAAATTCACACTTGCAAAGCAGACACACTACAGCTTGAGCCACATTTCCAGTCCATTTTTCTCTAGTTATTTCAGAGATGGGGGTCTCGGGAACTATTTGCCTGGGTTGGCTTCAAACTGCAATCCTCCTGATCTTAGCCTCCCAAGTAGCTAGAATTACATGCATGAGCCATCGGCACTTGGCTAGGGTTTATGTTTTTTAGGGCAGTATAGAAGAAGTAGGTGATCTCAAACCAGGCATGGTGATTCCCACCTGCAATCCCAACTACTCAGGATAATCCCAAGAAACAAATTAATGTTTAAATCACAGGCATTAGATGTAGACCCTAGGAGTAGCAACTGGCTGAGGATGTGGCTCAGTGGTAGAGCCTTTGCCTAGCATGCAGCACAGGGCCGTGGGTTTGATCCCCAGCACTACCAATGGGGAAAAATAAAAAGAAAAAAAAGAGGAATGCAAGCCCAGTGTGACAGTAATATATAAGTCACTAGATTTGCAGCAATTTGTTAAAGCAGCAATTGAAAACTAACACAATACCTTTGATCATCTGTGTTCAGACTTGTTTTATTTCCTTTGGTAGAGTGGAAAAAGCACTGGACTTGGGATCTAAAGAACAAGGTTCACATTCCAAGACTGCTATCCATAACACTGTGACTTAGTAAGTCACAGTTGTTCTCTGTGCATGTTTATCACATGGCAGCACTTACCTCACAGAGGTGTTATGATCAACAAACGAGAAAATGGGTGTGCTGGTGTTTCATAAACTCCAATGCATACTATACATGTAATGAATAGTTGATACATAGTTGGCATGCAAGAAATATTTACTGAGTGAGATTAGTTATTCTTTGACAGCCCTTACATGTGGGAATGGGAGTGCAAAATATGTGTCAGGTACATTGGGGAGAAAAAAAGATTACATATGGTATATGCTCCTAAATTGATTGCACTAATTATTAGGGAGATAACATTGATGGGAAGATTTAAACAGGAACTCAAAGTTTATAAAGACCACAATAGTACAAGAGATGTGACAAGGTTATATATGATTAAGTGCCAAGGAAGCAATACAAACAATATGAATGCTGAGCTCAGGCATGGAATGAATGATAAGTGTGGCCTGGAATAGTCACAAAATTCTTCCAGGATCTTGGAGGGTGTGGGTAGCTGGAGAATAATCACTATTATTATTCCCACAAACACTGTTTTTCTGCCCACAATTCCAGGAATCATATTGCACATTTAAGACACTGGCAGTCAGTTCCAAAGTTTTAAATGGTACTCATTTCCCCCTCTAATATTTTTTCCTTTTTATTTTGAAATAATCTCAAACTTATAAGAAAGTTGCAATAATAGTGCAAAGAGTCTGTTTTACTCCATGAACCTTTTGAAAGTAGGTTGCTCATATGATGCCTTATCAAGGTTGGGGATGGTACTTGGGTTGAATTCAGGACCTCATACTTGCTAGGCAGGTGCTCTACTACTTGAGCCATGTCCCCAGTTCTTTTTTGCTTTAGTTAAATTTCAGGTACCGTCTTGAGTTGTTTTGTTTTTTCCCCCCTATGGCTGGCTTTGGACCTCAATCCTCCTGCCTATAGGAGGATTGAGTATCTGGGACCATAGGTGCATGCTATCACACTGGTTTATGGATTGAATGGGGGGGGGTTTAACCACAACATGAATTTTTTTCGCAGTGCTAGGGTTTGAACTCAGGGTCTATACACCTTGAGCCACCCTACCAGCAACCTTTTTTTTTTTTTTTGAGAGAGGCTTGTTTAAGATAAGGTCTTGAAAACTATTTGCCCAGGCTGGCAAATAGTTACAGCAAAGGGAAGAATAGTAGAAGAGATTATAAAAATAGAGGAAGAACAGCAAACATAAGTGAACTAGTAAACAGCTAGATTTTATTTACAAAAGGAAGCCATTGATGGTTTTTTAAAATGAGAGTAATATGATTTGATTTATATATTATAAATAATACTTTCATGTCTTCACATTCTTCCTTTCAGACAGAATTTCAAAATATGTATCTTTAGACCAGCAATGAGAAGCATTTAACTGTATTTGTTATAGAATAATCTTTTATTTGACATAAAGTATTTTTAGAATCACTTCTAATTTAAGATTTGAATGCTAAATTCTTTCTATAATTTGGGGCTTGAAAGTTTAATGGACTTATACCTCTCCTCAGCTACTTAATGTAGAATCAGCATTCCACTTATACTGACTCTCAAAGAGTAAAGATGGAGAAGGGGGATAAAAATCATTTATCTTTGAGTTTTAGGATTCCCAAAAATTTGTCCCTAAGATTTGTCCTTCTGGTAGGTAGATAGCCATTGCATTGAGTTAAATAACATTGAGAGGTAGCCATCAATCATAGAAATGAAATTTTTGGGGGCGGGTAACTGGGAGTTTGAACTCAGGGCCTTTTGTTTGCTAGGCAAGTGCCCTACCACTTGAGCCATGCCCTCACCCCTTAAAATGAGATGGTTTTGATTTTGATGATTTCTGAATTCTTATCAGAATAATAGGAGAAGAAGGATCACTAAGCCTGATGGGAGGGAAATTTCTGACATAAAACTGGGATGGGGTATAGAGTGACTAAAGATAGAGTGGAAACAGAAAAAAACATAAGAATACTCTCAGAAAGTAGGTAAATGGGGTTAAAAATTCTAATCTTGTGCTCTTTAACTTTATTGGTGATATCAAGATCTTTTAACTTTTTAGAGCCTCAATTTATAAAATGGTACTAGCTTAAATTTACCTGTTTCTGCCAAGGAATAGTCTTTACAATAACTATGAATATTCAAATGAGGCATGACAACTTTCTAAATTATTTTCAATAGGAAACAGTAATTCTGGCTTGAAAGTCTTGGATTGCTGTAGGTCATTTGAGAGTTTTATCTGTCTGGTTCGACAGGCTCAAACTAGCATACTTCTGCAATCTCTTGCCAATTCTGACACTTTGACATTTGCTATGGGCTCAAAATTGTATTGAGTCCAGTTTCAAAGAGGTATTTCTTTCATGATACCACATTATTCTGGTCTTCCTTTTACCTCTCCGGTAGTTCCTTTTCAGTCTTTTTGTGAGTCTTCCTCTTCTACAAGGTCCTCAAGCCTCAGGGCTTGAGCCCCTTTCTCTTGTAACATCACAATCCCAATGTAGATGAGCTCATTCAATAAGCTTTGGTTACCACCTAGGAATTGATTTACCTCAAATATTTATCTCCAATTTAGGCCCCTTTTCTGATCATTTGCGTGATTCAAAAATGACTCAAATATCATGTGTCCAAAACTTAGGTAATGTTCTCCTCAAACTGTTTTGCCTTCAGAATTTTCTGAATTACCAAACATAAAGTCAGACAGCAGGGAGTTATGCCTGACACATTCTCTTCTTCATTTTCATATGTTAAATCAAACGTTATTCAAAAGCAGTCAATTCCATCTCTTAAATGATGTATCTGTCTACATCTCTCCATCTTCTCTATCACTCCTCAAGTGGAAGTTGTTTTGTTTTTTCCTGTTGTCTATGTTACTTTAGTAGACTTCCAACTGCTCTTTTCTTTTTTGAGATGTGATCTTAGTATGTTTCCCTGACTGGCACCAAACTCCTAGTCTCAAGATGCCTCCCTTCTGTCTTAGCCTCCTGAATAATCCCCACTGGGGTTCCCGGCATAGGGCCTGCCTCGGTTCCACTCTCTTCTCTTAGACTTGCCCTTGCCCCACACTATCCAATTCACTTGTCACTCCTCAACCATAGCGATTTACTTGGGAAACACCTGTGATCATTACTTCTCTTTTCATTGGCTCAGTCACTATTTACTAAGTAAGTACCTAGGGCGTGCCAGAAACTATTCTAAGATCTAGGAATCCAACTATACACAAAGTAGCCAAGACAATGGCTTCTCACTCTTAGGAAGGTTCTGTATGATCTTTGCTACTAGACCCTGTTCCCTTTTGCTCCCAGATTACTACAGTTTAGTCATACTAATTCACTTTCTCAGAGCTCTACAATAAGTCCATTCCTGGGTTGGCAGAATGGTTCAAGTGGCAGAACGCCTGCCCACCAAGCAGGAGGCTCTGAGTTCAATCAACAGTATCAAAAAAAAAGAAAAGAAAAAGAAAGAAAAGGTCCATTCCTATGCCAATTCTTATATATCTTTCAAATGTTACTTTAAATTTCCCTTCTTTAGAGAACTGACTAAGCTATATCTCTTGGTAGGTGTATCTCCTTTTAGAACTACTCACAATTATGTTTAAAAACTGTGTGCTTGTTTAACATCTGTCTTTCATACAAGTTCTCTTATAAACTCCAAGACAGTGGGGCTTTTTTCTTGTTCATCACTCTATTCCCAGTGTCTGGCACGTAGTAGCTCAATTTGTTGGTTGGAATGAATAATATCCCCACTATAATATCCCCACTATATAATATCCCCACTATAAAATATAACCATAATTGTAGTTTGGAGACTTGTAAGTTTCAGAGATCTCTTTTTAAAAACTAACAGATTACACTTAAATTCTATTTGTTTCTAATTAGGAAAATTTAATAAGTAACTGAATTTGAAAATTTCTTATTTATGGTTGTTTTGGAGAGGAAAATCTCTCAATACAGTATAGATAGAGTAACTTCAGGTAGTTATTCAACAGCAAGCACTTACTATTATGTACTAGGAAGCTATGCTAGGTTCACAAAGAAAAAGTGGAGTTGCTCATTTAAAAAACTGACAGGTTCTTGAAGAGGTATGGAAACTGGAATATTTGAACAATACTTATCAATATTCCTCATCTACTGCCCAGCTCATCCCGTCCTTCCCAACTTCTTATCCTCCTATCCTGTATTATCTTCATCGAATTTTTTTTTTGGAATATATCATTTATTATATGGTCTGTTTCCCTCCTTTAGAATACACAGCTCTAGGAAGGCGTGGCTTTATCCCATGTGCCTGGGGCGCTGAGGAGACCTAGAAAAACTTAAAAGATAATAACCATCAATGCATCTCCTCGCTTCGTTCTTAATATATTTATTCCTGTTATGTGCTAGGATCTCTTGACCCCATGGTGTCAGTATATTGTATCTTATTGTCAGCTGCTTTTTATTTTTCATGTATATTTTTGTCACATTGTAGAATGCCAACCAAAGGCCACTGCAAGCAGAAAAAATGGGAAATGGGACTGACACCTTGTAGTTGCTCAATAAAAGTTGGCTGGACTTAAAAGGTAGGCTAACTGGACTCTGGGAGAGGTAGAAACGTGAGCTCTTCGCCTAGAAGAGTGAGCTCATCCCGACGGGTCTTTCAAGCACGTTCAGGCCTTGAGGGCGTTTGCCAGGTGATAAAGTGGAAAAGCACAATTGTTATTTCCGGCCTTCAGCTACTTCCAGCAGAGTCCGTCCCTCAGGGTAGGAAAAGACTTCCGGCGTTTTGCTCTTTTACAGGCTGACTCATGGCCAATCTGCCTCGAGTTGGAGGGGCAGGCTACACAAAACAGAACGTGAATGGGAAACAAGACTTTGGAATTCAATTTCTCTATCTGCTTCTCAGTTTTCTCATTGGGGAATATTTTTCCCTAAGATGCGGAGCACTACTTGGTGGTTGTCTTAGACCCCCCATCTACGTCACAAACGCGGCACAAGCGCCCTTCTCCCGTCGTCCTCCGCGCCTCGCCCCGCCCCTTCGCCTTCGCCCCGCCCACGTCAAGTGTCGAAATGCTCTCTGGGTGCGTCAACAATCTAGCCGGATCTCTTTGGTTTTTCTTGTTCTCTGTTCCTATTGGTTGTTTCTGTGAGCGTGACTGCTTTGTTGCCTAATGATTGGCTAAAACCAGTAGCGTCATCGGCGGCCAGGTGGGCGGGGGATGAGGGAAAGCTGCGTGAGAGAGACCGGGTTGGGGGAGGGGTTCAGGCCTGTCCTCCCCAGCGGCTGCGGCAGCACCAGCGCCGGCCGCCGCGGCCGCCGCCTCTGGAACGCGGAGGAGGAGGAGCGGCTGGAGGAGTAGGAGGAGGAGGTGGGCCTTGGGGAGCGGCATGTCCATCGCTACGACTGGGTGGTGAATGCTAAGGAGAGTCACGGTTGCTGCAGTCTGTGCCACCGGGAGGAAGTTGTGGTGTAAGGCCGGGCGGGAGCTCGCGGCGCTGTGGAGAATCGAAGCGCGGGGTCGGTGCGAAGACCTTACCAGACCTTTTCCTAGTCTGATCATGCCTGGACGAAACAAGGCGAAGTCCACCTGCAGCTGTCCTGACCTGCAGCCCAATGGACAAGATTTGGATGAGAGCGACCGTGTCGCCCGTCTCGGAGCGGAAGAATCTGAGGAGGAGGGTCGGAGGGGGTCTCTTAGTAATGCCGGAGACCCCGAGATCATCAAGTCTCCCAGCGACCCCAAGCAATACCGGTGAGGGAGGACATCCGGCTGCGGGCCTCTTGCGGGTCGCGGTCACTTCTCGACCCCACGTCTCCCGAAGGAGCAACAGGGCACTCTTGTCACCCGAGCGCGTCCTCGGGGTGGGCAGGATGGAGGTGGCGAGGGCAGTTAGGAGCGCCCATGTGGTTGGTGTCAGGCTAGCAAACGGGAATGGCGGGTTCCACAGGCGTCGGGATGTCAGAACGGAGAGAGCCTTTTGAGTAACGTTGGCCGATTGCTTAAACACAGAAACGGGGATGAGGAAGGCTGGCTGGACGGTAAGGGGGTGTGGGTACCGTGTTAGGAGGAAAGGGCTGGGGATCTTAGGTTTTGGAGGAGAGGATATTTGTCAAAGATATTTGACAGCCGGCTTCCCCCTCCCCCAGTGAAAGAGAGGTAAGACTAGTGGGTGGAAGGCACAAGAGAACGGTGTGGCTTCAGTTTTAAAAGAACTTCGCGCCCGAGCTGGCCTGTGATGAACTGGCAGGTGTCCGTTTGTAGTTCCTTATAACTAGGTTGATCAGTGGCTGCTTCCAAAGATACTTTAGAGAGGAGTTGGGCCTAAGTTGGGTGAGTGGTAGACTTGAAAGGCTTCTTTTTTTTTTTTTTCTTTTTTTCTAAAATGCCCTACTTTTGGTTTATGTAGGAATCCTCCGGGTATCTCTTTTAAATGGTGACTCAATCCTCATCTGAATATTTCCTTCAGAGCTAGATTATTTCATAGACTGTTACGACTATGATGTATTTTAAGCAGTGCATATTGTCCAACAAGTTCGTTTTACAGGCTGGGGGAATTGAGACACAGAGTTTGCTTTTTTTGCTTGGAATTACACAGCTAAGTTAACGTCAGAGCTGGTATGAACAGCCTGGGCATCTGAAACCAAATCTAGCGCACCATCTGCTGATTTTTGTAAAGTTCCTATTCATGTTGAATTGAAAGCTGAATTGTAGGTCCAAATCTGTTACAACCTGCAGTGTTAGAACAAGAAAAGAGCTTTAGATATAATCTTTTCATTCTGCACCACCCCTGTTTCACAGATGACTGATACTGTGGTTTAGAAAGACATGACATAGCCTAATTTCTCCTTTTACTCCAGGTCTAGAGAGATTGATGCTACCACAACTATGTCATTTTTCCCAGGCTGCCAGGGTAAAGATGTCTGTAAAGGAGCTACATTTTTTTTCTTATTAAAGATGTGGTTGTACTGATAAAAAGTAAATGAGCAAGTTGAAAACTTGATTTAAAAAGTTGCTTAGTTTTTGCCTTCCAGATTAAATTTGCAGTTACAGCTTCATTTTTTTTCTTGTTTTTATAAAGTTACTTAGTATCTAATGTTTATGGAATGTACACAATGTGTTGGATTCTGTTCTAACTGCTTTAGATATATTATCCAATGACCTTATTTTCTGCAACTTGGTAAAATACTTATTAAATATTATTGTGTGCTGACTGAGAAGCTAGCTTAAATCTTTATTGAAACTTTGGTCAAATATTACTCTGTATGACATCCAAAGATGATTAAGACAGTCCCATTCAGGGAGCTTATTGTATAATGAGGGACACAAACACATTTAAGAAAAATAACAAAATTAGGATGCTAATGTTTCATAGAAGCCCAGTATGTGTGCTAGGTAGATTGAGGAATAAAGTAAGAAGTACTTACTTTAGAGAGAGAAGGAAGACTTCAAAAGAGATAATGCTTATATAGGTGCTCTTTGAATGAATTGTTACCTTGGTACCTTCATGTGGCCTTTGTTAGGTCACTTTTGTGGTGTTTCAGCTTTATTTTAAAATGAAGGAGATTGATTACAAGTGTTTTTCAATAACTTCCACCCATTTCAAAAGAGGCTCTCTGTCTACCTTTACCTGTTTTGTAGACTGAAGTTTCAGTTAGATTTTTTGTCTTTTTTTTTTTTGTGGTACTGAGTGTTGAACTCAGGCCCTCGCTGTTACTGGGCAGGTACTGTGTTACTTGAGCCACACCCCCAGCCCTTTTTTGCTTTTAATTTTTGGAATAGGGTCTCATTGTTTTGCCAGGATTGCCTAGACCCGAGTCCTCTTATTTATGCTTTCTAGGTAGCTGGGATCATGACTGGTGTGTGAAACCACACCTAGTTTTTTATTGGTTGAGATGGGGGTCTTGTAAATTTTTGGTTGGGTCTGGCCTGAACCTGGATCCTCCTGGTCTCTACCTCCTGAGTACCTGGGATTACAGGTTTGTCCCACTGCCCTGACCCTCAGTTATACTGTGGAAGAAAATTTGTTACTTGAAAATAAAGATGGAAAAACCTCAGGACTACATGCTCTTTAATTAAAGGTTTATCCAAGTTAAAGTTGAATTCTGTGAATTTTTTGAAACCAGAAACAGTCATATGAAGTAGTCTGCAGCCTAGAGAATTAAATTATCCTTCCAGGACTTGCTCAGCTGTTATCCTTGTGAAGGCTTTCCAGGCAGAACTAATTCCTCCTTCCATTGTATTTTTCATAGAACTTTGTACATGATCCATTATAGCACACAGCCCTCATATTACAATTGTATGTCTTTTGAATGTGTGACTAAGCATCAGAAGAGAACCTGTTTAAAGGCATATTGTGATGAAACAATTCCTTGAAAGATTTACCAGTCCCCGTGTATTAAGTAATAGCCTCAAAATTTTACTTTTCTGTTTTTTTTTTTTTCCTCTTTTTGGTACTGGGATTTGAACTCAGGGCCTATACCTTGAGCCACTCCACCAGTCCTTTTCTGTGATATTTTTTTTTTTTTTTTTGTGATAGGGTCTCGATAACTATTTGCCCTGGCTGGCTTCAAACCACAATCCTAATCTTTGCCCCCGAGTAGCTAGGATTGCAGGTGTGAGTCACCAGCGCCTGGCCAAAATTTTACTTTTCTATTCAGGTAATTTATGTTCAGCTTTTTTGAGATGTTGACAATATTTCCAGGACACCTATTATACTTTTTTTAGGGAACTTTTAAATGCCAGGTTAGGCTGATTCCCTTTTCTTCTGGAAAAAATTAAGGGACTCCAGTTTGTGAACTATTTAAATATTGGTTTAGAGTGGAAATTCTGGATAGACAGGATTAATAGTGATGCATTCTAAATAGTAAGTTATTTTAGCAATGAAGAGTGCTTAATGTTGGGAAATTTGAATTAACTAAAATAAGTATAAAACACTTTCTGTGTTTAATCTGTTTGTAAACACGACCTGTGTTTCTGTGGGTGAAGGGAGAACAACAAATGAAAAGACATGCAAGCTCCTGAAGGGCAAGCCTTTCTAACTTAAATTTTGATTAGATCATTACAAGAGAAGATTATTTTTAATAAATTCTCAATATGCTACAGGAAATAATCATGCTGAATAAGGTGTAGGCTATTTCTGAATGTTATGTTTACTATTACATGCTCTGGGCAGAAGGAGGAGCACAATTCAAGAGAGCAGAACAATTGTGTTGATAACACTAACATAAACTGACTTCCTAAATAGTTTAGTAGTGAGTGGCTCACTTATAAGCAGAAGACTCAGGCAAATCTAAGCTATCAAAAGGCAGCTATGCATCAGAAAACAAGAGAACATTTTATTTTGTATTGGATGGGAAGAACCTGGGCTTCCTTATTGATCTTTTTGATAACTAAGATTTTTTGTGGCAGTACTGGGGCTTGAACTCAGGGTTTCACGCTTGCTAGGCAAATGCTCTTCCACCTGAGCCACTCCGACAGCTGATCTGTTTTAATAAACAGGTATTTGTTTATGATTTCTTTAGTGTGGGCAGGGGGGTTAGTAAGAACAAAAAGAGCTAGATTGTTTCCAGGTTGTTTTGAAATTTGATTAACATTAAAAAGTTACATTTTTGAAGAACTGAATGACATGGTAAGTGCTCTTTTTGCTTTCTAGGAACAGTGGTATCTGCAGTGGTAGATAAGGGGTACAGTAGAGCAACCCCATAAACAATTGAAATTGAAGGGGAATAATCAGGAAACAGAAGGAAGACAAGATGGTAGTAACCTCAAAAAAAAACCAAAACAGTAGGGAATATTTTAAGCAAGGAGTGATCATAGATGATGCTGACAGTAATCCTGATTACTTTGTACTGTCAGGTAACAGAATCTTTTTTTTTTTTTTGCTGTCTGGGGCTTGAACTTAGGGCCTACACCTTGAGCCACTTCATCAGCCCTTTTTTGTGATGGGTTTTTTCGAGATAGGGTCTCTTGGACTATTTGCCTAGGCTGGCTTTGAACTGTGATCCTCCTGATCTCTGCCTCCTGAGTAGCTAGGGTTACGGGTGTAAGTTATTGGTGCCCAGCTGAAAGCAGTTTTTTTTTTTCCCAGTGCTGGGGCTGGAATCCAAGGTCTTGTGCTTGCTTAGCAGGTGCTCTACCATATACCTACATTCCCTAGCCCCAAACAGTTATTTAGAGACCCAAGAAATTCCTTATGAAAGTAATTTCAAAGGAATGGTGTAGAGGTGGAAACCAGGTTATAGTGAGTTAAAGAATGAATGGGAGTTTAAAATTTCAGATTGCGGAGTAATCATTTTCCAAGAAGATTGATTTTTCAAGGGGAAGGGATGTGCATGCCTGTAATACCAAGTGAAGGCAGGAGGATAAAGAGTTGGAGGCCAGCCTCTGTTATGTAGCCATAGACCCTGTCTTAAAAAAAAAAAAAAAAAGTGCGAGAGCTTTTAGGACAGATCATCACCTGGAGGTTTTTCAAGCTGGAAGATACATATGTTTATTGCCTGAGCAAAAAAAGTATCAATAGAGTATATACATGGAAGGATTTGGTTTTAAAAGAGAAACATCTTTTCCCTGCAAGTGGAAGAACATGTAATGAAATGCTGACAATGAGCTGGAAGTGAAAGGGTGTCTGCCTCACCCCGCTTCTTTTTTATAAAGTAGGCATTGAGATGTATTTAAGTGGTCCTCTTAAGTGTAGGGGAAATAATGGGATATACAAAGGAAACCTTGGGTGGCCGAAGGTTGAAATAGCTAATGTGGGGAATGGGTGAAGTATATATACTTGGTAATTTGTGGATTCTTGAGCATAAGAGTGACATAAGTAAAGCAGTGATTTAAGAAGATTGATCTGAAGGTAGTAACTTAGATTCATAGGATGTGGCAAGACTGGTTAAAAAGGCAATTATAATTGGGTTTCAAATGGTATGTGCCGGCACTGTAATACTAGTCTTTTTCTAATCAATGTATTCCCCCTTCACTTTTCTTCACTTTGCTTTACTGGCTTAATTTAATAGACATTTCCTTGGCCAAAACCCTGTAAGTATGGAAATCCATGTCTGTTTTATTCATTTAGGGCACAGCACATTGTAGGTTCTCAAATACTATTTGTAGAATTATATAAATGCGTCAGTGCTCACATGCTAGGTATTTTCATGACAGTCTTAGGTATATTTTGCTTTTGTGTTCTGGGCAATTAAAAAATAATTACCTGATTTTCAGAGAAAATAATTATGAGTAGGCAGGTTACAGGACGAGAAATAAAAATAAAACAAATAGTAATAACATGGTAATACTATAGAATATTTAATTCTTAGGTAAGTTTGTGGACTTGGCATATAGTGAGTTCTTAAATGTTAGCTATTGTTTTTATGATGTTTATAATTATTAAATGATTCTTGTATAAGGCTATTCTTTGCAGCATTCTTTGTAATAGCAAAAGATTGGGAACAATTTTATTTTCCATTGGTTGTATAAAGATTTAAGATATACAGTTCTCTAATGAAAGTAATAGCTATAAAAAAGATATGTGGTTTTATATATTGATACAGAAAAATGTTTTAAAACTTATTGTTGAATAACAACTAATGGTAAAACAATATAACTTCACTTTTAAAAGAAAAAATACCTGCAGAACATTTATATGTTTACCTAAAATATATCTTTTATATATGAATGTGTACAAAATACTTACTAAGCATACTTTTAGAGATATGACTTGTATTATTTGTTTTTTTAGTAATTAAAAGGCCAGTATTATATATAACAGTAAATATAGTATTGTGTGGTCATTGTAGGAAATTTAGATAACAGAAGGAAAAATAAAAAATTCCCCATGAGCATTCCACATAGTATTAGACACTATGTAGCTTTTATGCCTTTTTTCCTGTGCATTTGTAATTTATATATATTTGGGCTAAAGAGGTAGTTCAGTAGTAGAGCATAAGCTTTTCATGCCAGGGGCCCTAGGTTCAATCCCTAATATTATAAAATGTAAGTAAAGAAAATAAAAATTTTTAAAAATTACAATTTACATGTTTTAAACATATGTTTTATTTAACAATGTCTTGAATATTTTCTTATTAAATTTTTTTGATATATTTTATTTTTGTCAATCATTAACCTTTTTTTTGGATTTTTAGATTGTCAAATTTTCATTTTTTTATTGTATTGTTGTTATACTGGACATATATTGTGACATTTACAAAAGTTCTTACAATATATCATAGTTGAATTCACCCCCTCTGTCATTCTCCTTTATTTCCCCTCCCCCCCATTCCTGGAATACTTTCAACATGTCTCATTTTTTCATATTCATACATGAATAGTATTTCCACTACATTCACCCTCCTATTCCCTTTCCTTATATCCTCCCTCTTCCCACTGGTACCAACCCCCAGACAGGACCTGTTTTACGTTCCTATACTTCATTTTTGAAAAAAGGAATTTTTGTTTGTTTAAGATAGCCATACAGGAAGTTTCATTGTGGTATTTCCATGTATTATAACCCAAATTGGTTCATTCCCTTTATTTTTCTCTTTTCTGTCTTAGTTCTCTTCTTTTGGTGATTTCAACAGGTTTAAAAATTCTATATTCATTCTTATATAGAAAGTATATCAACCTTATTACCTCAGAACCTTTTTCATTCCCAAACAAATCCTATGTTTGTGGACCTAATCCTAATGGGTTTGGTAGACATATAGTATAACTTTTAGGGTATTCTCTAATTGGGAGACTTGACAGAAGATAATTTATTATGGGACCTCTAGTCTGATACAGGTTTACATTCATAAAGATTCCTAGAATGAAGCCAAATCAAGGAAACTATTTTGTACTACCTTTTTTGTTCTCCATGGCTGGATCAGAATTACTCTATTTTTACAAGGTTTGGAAAGTTTGTATTACCACCATCAACAAACATCTCTTCACAATAGCCCATCTTTATTGAGTCCTTACTGTGTACTGGTACTGTTATAGGGTGTTACATATTTTATCTTATTTGTTCTTTCTAGTAAAGAATAACATGTTAGATGCTACTTTATGTGATGGCTTAAATGTGAGTCTATGAAAATACATTTACTGAGCAGTAATTAGAATATGAATAGATTGTATTCTCATTTTGTTCCTTCTCAGCAAACTTCTTACTATGGCAGATAAGGTACTAAGTTTGGTTCTTAACTTGTCTAGCTTGTGTTACACTGTTTTGTGCTGTTTCCTCCACACATGTTTTCTTTGGTCATGTTTACTTTGTGTTTCATACAGAAGTTTTTCTTCTGTGAATCCTTTCTGACTTCTGTCCTTTGATCTTGGCTTCCCACATTTAATAAATGATGCTCTTTTGTATTCCCCTGGATCAGGTTTTTTTTTTTCAAGATATTTTGTATTTTTGTAAGTTTTACTTGTTTTTCTCTCTATTATATTGAAATTTTTGACGGGAGAGACTTTGTCTCCTTGAGTTCTTGTAGGCTTCTCTTCTGTTATTAGTAAATGAACTGTTTATGCTCCTGAAACCACTTGTGCTCTGGATCCCATCTCTTAACCTTTAATGTTCCGTTAATACAGCAGTCGTTTCTCTTCCATTCTGCATCATCAGTTTTCCTCCTTTACTGAACCATTCCTATGTACATACAAATACCATTTAATGGTTTTCATCTTATGGAGAAAAGCATTTCTATTCTATATCCCCCTTGAGTTGTGTTCTTCCATCTACTCAAGTTTCTCAGTTTCCTTTGTCGCCTAAGTTGTTAAAAGAGTTGTCTTTTAATTTGTGATTAATCTACTCCCATTATTTCTTGAACTCACTAAGAGTGGGCTTCTGCCACTATTATGTGAAAATAGCTATGTTCAAGATCCCCAATCAATTTTTACATTGTTCAATTCTTCAAGTTCTTATCTTACTCAACCAAGTAGCATTGTATGACACACTTGACCTTTTTTTCCTTCTTGAAATACAAGTTCTCTTTCTCCCTTACTGGACCTTCCTTCCATCTTGATCTCTAAATTTTAGTGGCTAAAGCTCAATCCTCAGACCTTTCTCTTCCCGGTCTATCTTAGTCCCTATGTTATCTACTGTCATGGCTTTAAATATCATCCTCTAAAAAGAGCAATTTTACTTAGGTTCTCCATCACCATGCTCTTTCTTATTCTTTCATTTTTCCTCATAGCACTTGTTGCCATATATATTTTCTTGTGCAGTGTCTTTCCCCTACACTAGAATACATCTTCATAAAAGCAAGGTCTTAGTTTTGTTCATTGCTGTATTTGTTCCCAAAAGAGGCCTGAAAGAGTGCCTCTTCCATTTTTTTTTTTTACATAAGGATATGCTTTTTGCTCTTTTTTTTGGACATTTCTTGTTTCAGATTTTTAAAAGAACAAATCTCACAGATGTAGTTGAAGCTCTGTGTGTACTGTTCCTACTCATTTCCTTTGTTACCTAACTTTTCCACTGTTGACCATTATTTAAATTTGGTATGTATGTCATTCCTATGTACATTTTTATACATTTTTATTAAGTATGCATTTATCTGTAAATAGTACATAATTAGTTTTACATATTTAAAAGCATTGTATAAGCCAGGCATGGTGGTGGGTGCCTGTAATCCTAGCAGTTGGGAGGCTACAGAGCAAGACCCTGTCTCAAAAAAAACAACAAAAATCATTATATGAATACAAATACAACAGACCCTTGATCTCCATGGGTATTGTGGCTCCAAGGAGACTGCTGTTGAGGAAAAACTGAATGCTCAGGATGAGGGAGTTTTTTTGTCCCCCCCACCTTCCCAGTACTGGGGCTGGAACTCAGGACCTTCACCTTGAGCCACTCCACCAGGCCTTTTTTGTGTTGGGTTTTTTCAAGATAGGATTGGAGAACTATTTCGTTGGGTGGCTTCGAACCACAACCCTCCTGATCTCTGCTTCCTGAGTAGCTAGGATTACAGGCGTGAGCTACTGGCGCCAGCAGGATGATAGAGTTTTAATACTGCTGACAGTAATTTGGATTTACCTAGAGCTTCTCTGCATCAATTGAACTATGTAATTTGGGCAAAGGAATTAATTTTTTGACCATGATTGATCAAAACCATGTGTAATAAATCCATGAATAAGTCAGACTACTGTAGTATCACATTGAATGTTGTATAACTTGTGCTTTTTTTGTTTGGTGTTACTTTTGAGATATATTCCTATTGTTATTTATTCCTAATAGTATTAACTGCTGTTTAATACTTTGTTGTGTGAATACATTGTAACTTGCTTATCTATTTTCCTAATTTAGGTTATTCCCTTTTTTTTTAACTTCATTTTGTTTTATGATTATGCCATAGTTTATCTGTCTCTGATAAACTAGATAAATTTTGCCTAAGACCTCTTCTAATTGCTCTTCTAAGTGAACTGTCTTACATTTATACTAGTAGAGCATGAGAGTTCTATTTCTTTTACTTCTTATCAGTTCTTGATATTTTTAAAATTTCAAAAGTCACTGAGAATCTGATCTGTGGAAAATTACAATTTTCTCTTGGAGTTTTTTTGTTTTGTTTTGTTTTAAGACAAGGTCTCAGTAGGGTCCTAGAACTCTTGATTCTCTCACCTCTGTCAAGAGTGCTGGTAATATAGGCATGTAGTACCAACTAGCTTAAAATGTTTGCATTTTCCCTTATTACTAGTAAGATTAGGAATTGTTTCATACTTCTTGGGCATTAAGAGTTTTTCCTTTTATGATGCCTGTTTTTTAATTTTGTCCTTTTTTTTAATAGTTGATTTGTAAGAATTCTTTTTATATTTTGAAAGCAAATCCTTTATTAGTTATAGCAATTACGAATACATTCTCTTGTGTATAGCTTATTTTTTCTCTTTGTTTATAAAATCGTAACTTTTTTTGGTGGGACTGAGGTCTGAACTTAGGGCTTTGTGCTTGCAAAGCAGGCCCTCACAAAGCAGGCCCTCACAAAGCAGGTACTCTGCTGCATGAGCCATACTGCTAGTCCATATTGTTCTGGTTATTTTGAATATGGGGTCTTAGGTACTATTTACCCAGACTGATACGTGAGCCTCCCAAGTATTAGGATTATGTGTGAGCCACTAGCACCCTGCTAAAATTTTAAAATTTAATCAGGGTTATTGATCTTTATTTTATGGTTTATAATTTTTACACCTGATTTTCTTAAAGTTTCGCAGTTTTACTCTTTTATATTTAGATGGGGACCGAATTTTATTAATTTTTTTAAAAAATATGGATAACCAGTTCATGGATACTTTTTCAAGAGTCTGTTATCTCACAGATCACCAAATATTTTCTATAAAGGTTTCAGATAATAAATATTTTAGACTTTGTAAGTGTAGAGAAAATTGATATTATGTAGGTACTTAAATAACAAGAACAAAGTTCGGCATCTTTTTTTTTTTCTTGGCAGTACTGAGGATTGAACTCAGAGCCTCGTACTTGCTAGGAAAAATTTCCATCATTTGAGCTATACTCTAAATCTTTCTGTTTTCTTGGTTTATTTATTTATTTATTTTTAGATCGGATGGTGACCTTCCTACCTTCACCTCCCCAGTAGTTGGGATTATAAATGTCTGCTTTCACGCCTGGCCAAGTTTCTGCAAATTTTTCATGAACATGTTTGTGAAATTCAAAATTAATACTTTTTTTGTAATATAGGTATACTACGGAGAATGATATAATTATTTTTATTAGGCTAACATTTTGCTTTATTGGCATTCAAATTAGTATTCCCTGTCATCAAAGTAGATTACAAATATCCACTAATGCTGATTTATAATGAGATTTTACATATTATATCTTTGAAATGTCTTTCCATGCAGATTGGTACTACCATAAAGATAGCAGTGCTTGAATATATGGTTTTAATTGAATATATTCATCACTTGAAAGACATTTATATATTTACTAGATTGTTATTTATATATTTTTGCATGTCACTACATTGCAGATTAATCATTTCCTATTGAAAATTAGGTAGGACTGCCTATAATTCCAGCATTCAGGGGGCTGAGACAGAGGATTGCGAGTTCTGCACTTGCCTGGGCTACATAGTGAGACTCTGCCTCAAAGAAAGTAACAACAAAAAAAGATAATGGTAGAAGTTCCTGAATTGCACAGTTACATGGACTTTGAAATATGGAAATTTCCTTTGTATTTGTACCAGCATCTGAAAAACACTGTTGGAACTGTAGTTTTCTCAGAAAACTTGTGTGGGAATGGGGATAGCACTTTTTTTTAAATCTTTTTTGAGACAAGGTCTTGCTCTGTAGCTGAGGTTGACCTTGAACTTGAGCCTCCCTGAGTGCTGGGATTGCAGATGTATACCATCACACTCGTCTCAAAAATATTACTTGTTTTAATTTTTGACAATGCAGGAAGTATATAAAGCAGCTTGCCATACTTGTGATTCGAGTATTGTTGAAATACTTTACTATAGGATGAGTTTTACATATATGCCCTGTTTTGTCTTTTTTTTTTTTTTGTGGTGCTGGGACTTGAACTCAGGGCCTATACCTTGAGGCACTCCACTAGCCCTTTTTTGTATTGATTTTTTTTGAGATAAGGTCTGAGAACTATTTCCCTTAGCTGGCTTTGAACCATGAGCCTCCTGATCTTTGCCTCCTGAGTAGTGCCTGTCCTGTTTTGTCTTTTAATTTTAGGTTGATTTCATTAGGAGAAATATTGCCCAGTCTTTGACAGAAGATAATTCTTTTTTTTTTGGTGGGATGGGGTGCTTGCAAAGCAGCCATTCTACTACTTGAGCTATACCTCTAGTCCATTTTGCTCTTTTGATTTCAGCCTCCCAGGTAGCTAGGATTTACAGGTGTGAGCCACCACCGCCCAGCTCAGAAGCTAATTCTTAAAGCCATTTGGTGATCGATAATAGTAGTCCAATGTGGTTCTTACTGAGCCAAAAGTTTATTATTATAAACTTTTTTATTACTATAAAATTTACTAATTTTTCCACTTTTAAGCTGTTGCTCTCTTTTAAGGGCAATTCAAGACATTCAGCTATTTTGGACAAAAATTCATGGAACTGATGTTAAGTCTGCTAGGACAAATAACACTACTGGTTCAATAACGTGCTAGATTCAGATATTTTTTGTAAAGTACTGCTGATCAGTGAGATAATAAATAACCATAGGCTTTGAAACACCTCACATTTTTAGAAGCTTTGTGTCCAACTGAGCCTTTTTTCTGCTCTACACATTTTTACTAACATCATCGGTAACACTTGCAGATTCCATTTTAGGTTATACTGTAGTAGTTTTTTCAACACCTTTGAAAATATTCTTCTGTAAGTCTTCCACATAGAATATTTATAGAGGCTAATTTCTGAGTCACTACAAGCTTAGAAGTGACTACTCCAATAAACATCTGAGTGGTGTTGGTAACATCTGTTGATACCCAAGAAAGAAAATCTTGAAATCGTTTGTTTTTTAAATTGATGAATAATATTGTCACTAATGTCTTCAACTCTGAGCAACATTTCTCATTGAAAGGCTAGCAGTTTTAAGCAACATTCTCTTCATTGGATAAATTTTCTTGTTGCAAACACAACTCCAAGCTATTGGCAAATAGCTTTCCTTGTATGGCTAGCAAATGAGCCCTTAGAAACTTAACTTGGGTTGCAGTTTCATTTTTAATTTTTCTGAATTCTACAGGGGTGGGATACTTTTCTAAATTTCTCATTTTCTAATTATTATTTTCCTGTGAGTTGGGAATATTATGATTAGTGTTTAGTCTACTAACAACTTCTTTTAGCACAGGTATAACATCATTATCTAATCAATGCAATATTTTGCCATTTTGTATAACAAAATCTGTACTTTCCACTGCCTTGAAAATATGACATTTGAATTTTGCTTTTTCCCCCATATTTGTTCATGATGAATGTATACAAAAAAAGTTTGCAGTACATTGATAGCATGTGGGACTCAAGATGCTGTTGAGTTGTAAGTGAAGTGCTGCAGTTTGAGGGCTATATAGCAGTAATGCAAAGCAGTGAGAGTACAACATAAAGTGTCTTACAACTATTCAACTCTTCCATTGTGGCATAAAAGCAGCTACAGACCATATATAAATGAGTAACATTATGGACACTGACATTTGAATTTCATGTGTCATAAATTCTTAAAACCACTTGATCTTTTAAAAAAAATTGTAAATGTAAAAACAGGACTGGTGGAGTGGCTCAAGCTGCAAGAGTGCCTGCAAGCCTGAGGCTCTAAGTTCAAACCCCAGTGCTGTCAGAAAAAAAGAAAAAAATAATTCTTAGTGTACAGGCCATAGGCCATAATTTGCTTCCTTGTTTTCTCTTATAGTGTTAACTCTTGTCATCTGTTGGATTTTTTTATATAAAAGAATCTTTTTTCAGGAATCTTTAGGACTAAAAATGCTGATTTGCTGTTTTCATTTATTTTGCTTCATACAAAGTTTAAATTCATATAGTTGATTATGTTGCTAAAATCAATAATTTTTCTTTTTGGGGGGCAGTACTGGGTGTTGAGCTCAGGGCCTTGCATTTGCTAGGCAGGTGCTCTATCACTTGAGCCACTCTGTTACCTTTTTTTGCACTGGCTGTTTTGAGATAGGGTCTCACTATATGCTGGGGCCAGTTTTGACCATGTCCTCCTATTTTGTGCTTCCTTACATAGCTGAGATTACAGATGTGCACCACTGTGTTCAGCCATTGGTCGAGAATGGAGTCTTGCAAACTTTTTGCTGGGGTTGACCTCAAATGATGATGCTGTCTAGCTAGGATTACAGGCTTGATATTAATTTTTTTAATTAGGTCTTTTCCAATAATGAAATTTAGATATAACCTCCATCTCATCTCTTCATTTTTCTGAACCATTTTTGGATAAACCAGAATTTAGATTGTTCATGTTGAGACATGTTATCTACTCTGGTTACATTTTCTTTTTTGAACAACTTTCTTTAGAGTTAAATATTTCTTATTTTAAAAAATAGCCTTACTGAAATATTCATATACCATACATCATCCTATTTTTTAAGCATGTTTACAGAGTTGTGCATCCATCACCAAAATCTTAGAATATTTTTATCACCTCAAAAATAAACCCCTGTTATCCCTCCCCTCAGCCTTAGTTATCAGCATTTCCAATCCTTCCATCCTCTCAACCCTAGGAAACCACTAACCTACTTTCTGTCCTTCTACAGATTTACTTATTCTAAACATTAATATAAATACAATCAAATTGATATTTGATCTTTTGTGATTGGCTTCTTTCACTTAGCATAATATTTTCAAGGTTCATCCATGTGTAGCATGGTTCGGTACTTTATTTCTTTTTATTGCCAAATAATATCTCATCATATGGATCTACCACATTTGATTTACCCATTGTTGGTTGATAGGCACTTTTTGGCTATTATTATAAATGCTATGAACATTTATATGTAAGTTTTTGTGTGGATGTGTTTTCACTTCTTTTGGGTACATAAATAGGAGTAGAATTGCTTAGCTCCTATGATAACTCTGTTTAACCATTCAGGACCTGTCGGCCCATTTTTCAAAGTGGCTATGCCATTTTACATTCCCACTAGCACTGTATGAGGTTTCTAATTTCTCTGTATCCTCACCAACATTTGTTATTATAGTCTTGTTGATTATAACCCTCCTAGTTGGTGTGAGGAAATAGTATCTCCTTGTGGGTTTGATTTGAATTTTCCTGATGGCTAATATTGATCATTGTTTCATGTGCTTATTGGCTGTCTTATCTTGTACATATCTTTTTGGGGGAGGCCTGTTTAAATTCTTTCTCCATCTTTTTCTTTTTTTTTTAATTGAGAAGTAATAGTTTTTTGTATATTCTGGATAATGGGGGTCACGTTACCAGCACAATGATTTGTAAAATTTCTCTCCCTTTCCCTTGTTTGTCTTTTCACTTTCTTGATGTCCTTTGAGCACAAAAGCTTTTAATTTTGATGTCAAGCTTATTTTTTTCTTTTGTTGCTTGTGCTTTTGGTATCATATCTAAAATGTCTTATTTTTTTATGATACCGGGATTTGAACTCAGGGTCTCATGATTGCTAAGCAGGCAGTTGGCACTCCACCAACCCACAGTTTTATTCATTCAGTTTTCTTTGTATTCTAATACGAATTCTGAAACTTCTCTAGTATCACTTTGGTCAGTTTGAACTATGTATTCTTCAGTTCTAGGAGATTTTTTTTGAAAAATTAAATTTTTTTTGCAATTCTTTCCTTATATTTTCTTTCTTGTATTTTGAAACTACTGTGCAATATAGGGGACCACTAGTTCATTGTGGTGGGATTTTGCTATAGCACCTTTAACTTCTTAACTTATTCCTCTTCACAAAAGGAGTAACGTGATTAGTGAGTGTGAAAGAATGACATAGAATGCTTAGCTTAATGTCTTCCTCTCTGCTCTCTTTAGTCCAGATAGTCAGTATTTTGGTATATCCTTAGCCAGTGCAGTAAGCTGAGTGCAGGACAGATTTTGCCTTTTGTGGGGATAATTTGCTGTTTTAGTGATTAATTTCAGTATAGCAGAGTGTTAGCAACTCATTTCAAGCCACTGTTAAGCTATGTTCTTCAACCTAGCTTTTATCCAAGTTAACACAGATATTTTGCTTTTCATTTGTTTGTTCCTTGTATCTTTCTCTTAATTTGACTCTAAAACCAAGTGAGGAAAACAGTGAAACATACGTAACATAAATTTTACCATTTTAACTGTTGTTTTGTTTTCTTTTCAATACTGAGGGTTGAACTCAGGGCCTCTAACATGCCTAGACAAGTGGTCTCCTACTGAGCCACACCACCATCCCTTTTGAATTTTTAAAATTTTGAGACAGGGTCTAGCTAAGTTTCCCAAGCTGGCCTGGAACTTGGGATTCTCCTGCCTCAGCCTTCTGAGTAGCCGGAAATTACAGGCATGCACTACCACACTCAGCTGATTTTAACCATTCTGAAGTGTACAGTTCAGTGGCATTAAGTATATTTATATTGTTGTGCAACCATCATCACCATCCATCTTCAGAACTTTTTCATCTTTCCAAACTGAAATTCGGCATCAATTAAATAGTAACTCCCACCCAGGCTCAGTGTCTCACACCTGTAGTCCCAGCTACTTGAGAGGTTGGGGCAGAAAGAAGGATGAGCAATACTCCATTGTTGTATATACCACGTTTTGTTTTTCTGTTCATCCACCGATGAACATTTGATTTGTTTCCAAATGTCTATTGTGAATAATGTCCTTATGAATATTGGTATACAAATATCTGACTCCTTGCTCTAAATTCTTCCATATATGTGTCCAGAATTAGAATTGCTGGATCACGTGGAAATGAATTATTTTTTAGTTTTCCCAGTGTATTTGTGTTGGTATGTAACAATCCAGCTCAAAACTCAGTTGCTCAAAACAAGGATTCATAACAGTTTAGTGAGGTGACTGAAACAGTTTTTCTGCTTCTTTTGCTTGAATTCACTTGTGTGACAGTATTCATTTGATGTGTTGGCTGGTATACAGTGTGTTAGATGACTTCAGTTACATTTCTAGGGTCTTAGTGGGGATAATTCAAAAATGGGTCTTCTCTTTCTTGCCTTTTTCTTTTTGTCAGTACTAGGACTTGAACTCAGGATCTTGCACTTGCTAGGCAGGCATTCTACCACTTGAGCCATACCCCAGCCCAACCCTTCTCTCTACATGGTTTCTCATTACAGTGTAACTTAAAATTTATATGGCAGCTGAATCACAAGGGAGTGAAGGTAGAAGCTACAAAGCATCTTGAGCCCTAGGCTCTAGGACTTAGGCTTTAATTTCACCACAGTATAGCCCATGGGGGCATGGCTCAAACGGTAGGGTGGCTGTCTAGCAAGCATGAAGCTCTGAGTTCAAACCCCAGTACCACCAATAAAGTAAACTAGCCCAAGTTCTTCCTAGGAGAGACAGACTCCAACTCTTGCTGGGAGGATTTACCAGGTTACCTTGGGAGCCATTATTAAAATGATCTGTTGTACCTAATATCTTAACAGCTGGTCCGTAGATGAGGAACCTTGAGAAATGAGGAAGGATTGCCATTTGGGAGCAAAGTGGGCTTCTACTCCTAGTGAGTCTAAAATGGGGTAGCTTGATTTTTTTTTTTTTTTTAAATAGGGTCTCATTATGCAGCCCAGATTCTCCTTGAACTTATGATCCTCTTGCCTCCACCTCACAAGTGTTAAGATTACAGGTGTGTTCTACCACCTCAGTTTGGTCTTAAGTTTTAACCAATAGAGATGTATGTAGATTTTTTTTATTGTTTTATTATTCATATGTGCATACAAGGCTTGGGTCATTTCTCCCCCCTGCCCCCACCCTAGATTTTTTTTTATACTGGTCATTTGCAAAAAGTATTGTACCATGTAGTTTTTTTTTTCCTTTCCTCCTTCCTTGTCTCTTTTCTTCTCTCTCTACTTTCCTGTACCTCCCCTGACTCCTAATAGGAATTAGATTTTTTTTTCATGCTTTAGTGGGCAGAAGAGTATTTACTGACTTCAGATTTATAGGCTTTAAACTTAAAGTTAGCTGAAGTTCCACATGTGCTGTGTAGTAATTAATGACTAAGGTTCTAACCTTAAATTGTTAGTTTCAGGCTTGAATAGGTAGTACTAAATCATTAGGTTAAAAACAGGTAATTGGGGGCTCTGTAATTATGTAACTTGTCACACCACTGTGTGGTTTCAAGTATTTTTAGATTTAAATACATAAGCCCTTAACTTGTTTTAAATTTTAATAACTGAAAGCAGCTTCTTGACAAAAGGTTGGTTTATTTTATTAAGAAACAAAAATGAGTGGGTTGGTGCTTTATTATAAAGAAAATATAATTCTTTGACATCATTCAAATTTGCTTCTGCCTTTATTCTCAGTGCAGGAGCAGTGGGAGAATGAAACTAAAGGAAGACAGGTTGAATAGGCTGGAGGAGAAAAGTTTTCTCAGAGAAAGATTAGTAACTTAGAACACCCCTCCCCATGTACATAATTATGTACACACATATAAATACTTGCAACCACATGACTTTAAGAGAAAGTAGTATAAGTTTGTAAGTAATTACAAAGTTAGCCCTCTAGCTGCCTGTTTTTTTTTTTTTTTTCATTTTTCTTTTATTATTCATATGTGCATACAAGGCTTGGTTCATTTCTCCCCCCTGCCCCCACCCCCTCCCTTACCACCCACTCCACCCCCTCCCGCTCCCCCCCCTCAATACCCAGCAGAAACTATTTTGCCCTTATCTCTAATTTTGTTGTAGAGAGAGTATAAGCAATAATAGGAAGGAACAAGGGGTTTTGCTGGTTGAGATAAGGATTAGCTGCCTGTTTTGACTTAAAATAATTTAATACCTTCTATCCAGGACTAGAAATAGCAACTTAGGACCAGAACCTGAGTCATTAATTGCTCTTTATCTATAAAAATGAGGTCTTTGAAGGCTATATAATATTCCATATATAGCTACAGAATAATTTATTTGAATATTCCCTTATCTATGGACATGTGGATTATTTCCAGTTTTTCTCTTACTTTTTTTTTTTTTTTTGGCAGTACTGGGGTTTGAACTCAGGGCCTCATGCTTTCTAAGATGGTGCTCTACCACTTGAGCATGGTGCTCTACCACTTGAGCCACTCCACCAGCCACTCCAGTTTTTCTCTATCGAAAACATTGCTGCAGTAAAATTGATATATCTTTGCTTATGTGTGTGAATATTTCCATGAGATGCCTAGAAATGAAATGACTGGATTAAAAGGTATGCAGAGTTGACATTTTAAAAAAGTAGATATGATCACATGGCCTTATTTCCCCACAAAAATGTTATCCAATTTGAGATTCATCAATAGTGTGTGGGGAATACCCTGTTACTTTGACAGTATTGGATAGACATTTTTATTTAGTTAATTGGATGGATGGAAAATACATTGTTTCAGGCTTGATTATATTTGGTTTCTGGTGAGATTGAGCGTGATTTCTTTTTCTTGAAATGTTTATTGTGTATCTTTTTAAACTTACTTTTTAGGAAGATTTTTTTCTTTTTTTCTCTCAGTGACTCGAAGGAGCACTTATATGTTGTTGATCTTTTCTACCAGTATTTAATTTGCTATTTGATTTGGATTATGCTTTGTTTTATAAAACTTTCAAATTAAGTACTCGGGAGGATGAGGCAGGAGGATCTTGAGTTTGGGACCAGCCTGGGCTACATAGTAAGACCCTGTCTAAAAAAAAATGTGTAAATGTGAGATACACAGAATTTTATGTTTAACTTACAAAAGTTGGTGTTTGATTTTTTTCTGATATTTTGTTTTATTTAGCAGTTACTAAGTGCCTACCATGTATCAGGCCCCTTTGGGCATTAACATTCTTTTGTTTATTCAGCAAACATTCTTACATGTTTGGTATTTAACAAATGATGTCACAAAATACAATTGTGAGGTAAAATAGAAGCTTTGCCATCTGAGCTAACACTAATGGTGCAGACAGAAAATTAAAAAAAAAATGTCCAGTAGTGTAAAGAAGTTTAAAGTAGAATTAAAGAGCATAAAGATTGATCGGGGTGCAGTTTTAGGTAGTGTAGTCAAAGGAAGCATTGCTGAAAATGGAACATTTCAGCAAAGGCTTTGGCTTATTTCTTGGTATCTCCTTACATGGTCTTTACTCTGAATTTGCTCATTCTTATGTATCATTGTGTGTCCAAGTTTTGTCTTTTTTTGGGAGGCTGTGGTAGGAGGATCACTTGAGCCCATGAGTTTTGAGATTAGCCTGAACAATGTAATGGGATCTCATCTCCAACAAACATATTCCTCTTTTTATAAGGACACCACTCAAAGGACACCATTTTAAAGGCCTCATTTTAATACAATCATTTCACGAAAGATCCTATCTCTAAAGTCACATTCTGAGGCAGTGGGGTTCAGGGCTTCAACATAAGAGTTTCTTTTTTGGAAAACAGTTTAGCCCAAAGCAGTACCAGTCTGCTTTATATAGGCTTCCGAGAGTAAACTTGAAGTATGTATATAGGATGGGAATTGGGAGGTATGCCAGAATATTGAGATTAGAATGGAAACAGGAAGATGAGTTAGGATGAGATACGATGACAGCACATACTAAGGAAATTGCTGTGGAGTTGATGAGATTTATCAGATTTGTAAGGTTTTTTTTTTTTGTATGTTTGTGGTACTAGGGTTTGAACTCAGGGCCTTGCATTTGCTAGTGGTTTACCATACACCAAACCCTTTTTTGCTTTTGTTTTTTTTTTTCAGATAGGATCTCACTTTTTTGCCCAGGCTAGCCTTAGGCGACAACCCTTCTACCTATACCTCCTGTGTAGTTGGGACCACAGATAGCCACCATGCCCAGCTTGTTGGTTGTTGGTTGAGATAGAGGTCTCACTAACTTTTTGCCTTGACTGGCCTTCAGCTGTGATTCTCCCTTCTGATCTTTGCTTCATGATTTATTTTGAGAGTAGAATGCATAGGAGTATTTAAAAAATAGAGCACTTTTATATTTTTTCTCTTGACTAATTTTTGAAAAATGTAAGTTAGTAAAAAGAAAAAAAGGCTCCTTACAAAAACTAAGCAGAATATCCCCCCCAAAAAAAATAAAAACTGCCTTGATTTTTGATATCTGGGACTACTTCAAACTGTGCTATGGTTTGGATGTGTTGGAAGCTTGGTTTCCAATGACTGGAGACCAGAGGTGGTGAGGCCTTTAAGAGATAGGGCCTAGTGGGAGATAATTGTGTTGTGACCATCCTATTGAAGGGATTAATGCTGGTCTGTCAGTGAGTTCATTGTTACAAGAGAGTGAGCTTAGACCGTCCTCACTATCTTGTTTATTTTCTACCATGGGTCTTTTCTCTTTCTTACCCTCATTCCTGGCATGTAATGTTATTTGCCATGTGGCATAGCCAAAAGTTCCTCACCAGAAGCCAGTATGGATGCCATGCTCTAAGCTAAAATAATCTCTTCTTTTAACAAATTATTGAATCTCAGGTATTTTGTGATAGCAGCACAAAATGTATTAAGACACTGCTTAACTGAGATTCTGCATCTCTTATGATTTATCTTAGAATTTAGTTCTGGACAAGTTGTTTACATTCTTGGAAAATAGGTCTTGGATTTTAACCATATATATAACACATGAACACAAATGTAATGCTTTTTCCATCTCATCTCTTACTGAGCACTCATTATGTATAACTTTAAGTTTGAGGTGTGACAGCAAAAGTAGGATGGATTTCTTTTCTCTCACAATTTCATGAATAGAAGATTTGCTCTTACTACAGATCTTAGCCACTTCAGCATACAATTTTTTTTTCTTACTGAGTTGAGAACTTTAACATTTTCACTTAAAGGAAATACTTTATGGCTTTTCTTTGGCATATCCAAATTACCAGCATCACCTCTCTTGCACTTTGGGGACCATTATTAAGTAAATTAAAGGTTATTTGAACACAAGCATTATGATACCACAACAATCCATGTGGTAATCAAGACAATTACTAAGTGACTAATGGGTGGGTAGCATCTATAGCATGGGTATCCCACAAAGGAATGATTCATGTCCTGGGTTGCAGGGAATGATGTGCAATTTAAAATTTAAGAATTAGTATTTTCACACCATGGTTGACTGGGTAACTGAACTTGCAGATAAGGGGGAGCATAATGTAGTATTGCTTGTGTGTGTGTGTGTGTGTGTGTGTGTGTGTTTGTATACCTGGACTTCATTACAGCTGAATGAAAATATTTTGTGATTTTTTTTTTTCTTCAGATACATCAAATTACGGAATGGCTTGCAGGCACTTTTGATTTCAGATTTAAGTAATGTGGAAGGTAAAACAGGAAATACGACAGATGATGAAGAAGAAGAGGAGGAGGAGGAGGAAGATGAAGACTCTGGAGCTGAGATAGAAGATGATGAAGAAGAGGGTTTTGATGATGAGCATGAATTTGATGATGATGATCATGACGATGATGATCTTGATACTGAGGAGAATGAATTGGAAGAATTGGAAGAGAGGGCAGAAACTAGGAAAAAAACCACTGAAAAACAGGTGCGAGTCAAGTCTATATTTGGTGTTTTTCTAATTTGGTGATTCTTTGAGATAATTACTAACTTTATGCTTTATTAATGGCAAAAGGAAGAATATATTTATCTTTTGATGTTCAGTAAAGTTCTAATCTGTAGGAGGATTATATTTTTAAAACATTTTGCGTTGGTTATAAAAGTAATAAATGCTTATTATACAAACTAATGCAATATAAAGAAAATAAAAGTATAAAAATTTCTCATAACCTGTTAGAGGTAAACAGTGGTAATATTTAAATTTATGTGTATTTGTGTACATTAAATGTTTTATAAACAAATGCCAGGAAGTGAGGATCTGCATAATTTTCAGTCTAGGATAGCGGAGTAAGAGATTGTATTATCCGTGGAGAGACTGGAAAAAGAAGAAAAGAATGAAACTAGTGTAGAATCTTCAACTGGGCCTAGAGTTCAAAGAGTCATCATGTGGGTAATTTCTATCTAGGTAATTAAATTTGATTTAGCTCTTTTTATGGGAAAGTGCCAAAGGTTAAGCCAAAATATGTACATTTAAGAGTTAAATGAGGGAGTTGAGCTTAGTTTAATACATAGTAACAACAAGATACATATCTTGATAGGGAAAATTTCCCTCATGATATCTTTTGGAGAATGCCTCCATTTTGCAATAGGGAGTTTCTGTATTAGAGGATAATATTTTGGAGACATTACAGTGAAATCGACAAGCAAATACTTGCTAAGCTTGGTTTCTTGAGTATTGATAATACATTCAACATGGTATAGTCCATAGTCCATATGGACAGTACAGTCAGATTAAGACTAAAATGTAGCTGGGCGTGGTGGCTCACATTGTAACCCCAGCTACTTGGGAGACAGAGACCGGAAGAATGGTGGTTTGAGGTCTGCCCAGACAAAAAATTAAGACCCCCCCATCTCGACAAACAAGCCAGCTGTGATGATAACAGCTGACTGTGGCAGTATGTGCCTATAATCCCAGCTATGTGGGAAGTGTAGGTAGGAGGATTGCAATCTAGGACCAGCCCTGGGGAAAAATGAAAGACCCTGTCAGGAAAACATCCTGAAAGATAAAAGAGTGGATATGTGGCTCAAGTAGTAAAGTACAAGGCCCAGAGTTCAAATTCCAGTACTGCCAAAGAAAATCAAAACGAACAAAATAACAATATTAAAATTTAGGTATCAAATGAATACATTAAAGTATTCAGCCCTCACAATGTAAAAATGTAGTCATAAATAATAGTAGTTTGGTTTTTTTTTTTTTGAAGTAAGGTCTCACTATATATCCCAGGTTGACCTTGATCTCTTGATTCTCCTACTGGGATTACAGGTGTGGGCCACTAGGCCCAAGTTTGTTTCTTTCTTTTTCTTTTTCTTTTTTTGAGACAAGGTCTCACTGTGTCTCCTAGGCTGGTCTTAATGATCTGAACTAGGCTCAAGATACCCTGCTGCCTCAGCCTCCCCCTTAGGTTCAGTAATGTGTCTATGTGCGTTTTAATTTTTCTCTTTTTTTCAAAGAGGAAAAGTTTCAGTTCATCATCACTTGGTCCCATTGCTTTGGGCCTGTGGTGAAGCAGCACATCATGACAGGAACACATAGTGGAGCAAAGCTGTTTACCTCATGGCCGTAAAGTCAAAGATAGCTAGTAATGTTTTTAAATGAATCCTTTGACAGTCATTCTTTCGTGGGGGGATTGTTTTTAAAAGGAAGGTTATATCAGTACTTTCATTAAGTTATGTGTTTGTGTGTGGGGGAATTGAATCATGTTTTTGCCCCTTTCTCCTTAATTGATCAGGATGCCTGTTTTGTGTAGCATGATCAGCCAAGTGGTGTTAGCTTGGGAAGTTTAGAGATAAAACTCAGTGCTGAGATGGGGAGCTACACACACACACACACACACACATGTCACTTGATATTCTATACTAAATTCTTTATAAACAAATTGGGACTTGATAAATTCACCTTTAATTTATAATAGGTGTCATAATTCCAAATAAAGCAATGATAAAAAGGACGAAATTATAAAAGTCAGAAAAGGAAGAATATGGGTAGTCAGGAAACTTGGTTCTAATTCTAGCTCTGTCCCTGTCTTTATGGATGATCTTAGGCCTTTGCAAATTCTCTCTTCCTCTCTCTTAATCTGTCAGTCAGTCTCTCTCTCTCATAAATAGGATTACATAATTTTGAGGTGCAACTCCAAGGCTGACTTGTTACAACTTCTTAACTAAATGTTTCTAACCTATAAATTTCTATCTTTCTATGTATAAGTAAATTCTTTCTATTTGTAGATAGCTTTTCCCATGCTTTGGACTTCTTTATAATTGATGAAGCAATTGTAGTTTGAAGAGATCAAATAATTCTGGTTCAGAAGCAGTGGATAGACTAGTGAAAGGAAAGATTCCAAGATTGTAACAGTAGAAAATGGCTTATATTCAGAGAACAAGTGTCTGGAAAGGGGAAATAAAGTAGATTAGTCTAGGTAAGAGATGGCTTGAGAATGACATCAGTGTTGAAGTAGTTTTATGGTTTAATTTTTGAGAAATGTGAACCTTTTTTTAAAGTAAGTAATTCTCAGTAACTAATAAGAAAATGGGAAGAAAAACATCTGATCGTTTTTTGGAGAATCTTTACCTAATTAAGAAGTTAATTACTTTTCTGAAGCAACTTTTTCATTATCCTTCTCCATTTCCTTCCTTTCAAATGAAGTTGTTCTTGATTTGCAAAGTTTGATAAATTAACAAGATTGAAATTTAAGCATGACATACACTGAATTACGATTTGTTCAGGGCTTTTGTAACTCAGTTCTCAAGTATGAATTTCTCAAGTATGAATTTCTTGGGTAGAATATTCTCAAGTATGAATTTCTTTTCTAGCAATCGCAGAGCCTGTTTTTGCTGTGGTCAAAGCTGACTGATAGACTGTGGTTTAAGTCAACTTATTCAAAAATGTCTTCAGCCCTGCTGGTCGAGGCAAGAAATCTTTATGGGGTAGTTGGAGCTGAAAGCAGGTTAGGCATCTATTAAACATCACAGAACAGGTTAGACTGTGGTTTGAAGAAGTGGATATTCCCACGTTTTAACTGAGTGTATGTGTCTAAGTCTTAAAAAATGGAATTTATAGTATCAAGTGAGGCTGTTTGGTTCTTCTGAAACATACTTTCCTTTTCTGACATGTGGTTGAATTTATTTATTTTTTAAAGTTTTTTTCCTAAGAGGATAACCATTTATCAAATCTGTTTTACCAGATTGATTAACCTTGTAAAATTGATGTAAAATTTGGAAAACTTAGTATTTACCTTCCTATTTTCAGGTACTCAAATTGAATGTTTTTCTCTCTGTTTTTTGTATCCTTTAATTTACAATGATAGAATAATATGCCCCAATCATTTTAAGTACAAAGTTTGGTGTACCTCTTGGCCACTTATTGTTAAAAACTGATTTTTCCAAGGTATCGGGAGAGTGTATACTGATAAGTAATGTATGATACATATGTTAAATAAGAAATGAAGAACTAAAAAGCCTCTTTAAAGTCTAGTTCTGTAGTTTTTAATAGCTAAAGATTTTATCTTTAAACTACTTATTTCCTAAAATGCTATTTTACTTCCTCTTTTCGTAATTATAAAACTGAGTAACATATGGAGAGGTTCACATCTTAGTAACTTAGTTATCAATTGTAGAGCTTTAATTGCTTAGAAATCTTTAATCTACTTAAGAATGTCATTTCTGCAGATTTCCAAAATCTAATAATTCAGGGAACAAACTTGGTTCAGAATTCTGAAATGCTAACATGAAATGATTATGGGTGGCTGGCCAGTCCCTCTTCCCTTTGTTTCTGTCTGTTTCTGCTTTTTTTCCTTAGGTCTGCACCTGTTCAGCATTTGGCAGGATGGCCAGTGGAGGAGCAGCAGGGTGAAACTGACACAGTTCTGGTGAGTTTCACTTTGCTGCTCCTCCTGATTCTCAGGGAAAGAATTTTGTTAAGTTTCTATTGGAAAACTTCCATCTCCAAATGAATCCTTAAGATGAGATGTTAATAACATTCCTTTAGGATTGACTCAACTCTTTCTTTGTGTTCTACTTACTCCAGTCTGCAGCGGCTCTTTGTGTTGGAGTTGGGAGTTTTGCTGATCCAGATGACCTGCCCGGGCTGGCACACTTTTTGGAACACAGTAAGATCTTATAAAATATCATTCCCTGGTGTGGCTCTTTTTTCCCTCCTTTAAATTTGTTTGAATTGATTCAAAGATAGTAATTGGTTTGATAAGAACTATGATGTATTTAGTAAGAGAAAAGCTAAGAAAAAAATTTTGTTTATGAATATCCTAGGAGGAGACTTGTAATCTCTTTATGTGTACTTATATTGAAACCTGTTTTATAGAATGAAACCTGTTTTAAAACATAGTCATTATTATTCAGGTATGGTAAAGTCAACAGATCAGGAGACCGTTGCCATTCTGTTGGAGTTGGCTAGCCCTGATTGGGGCAGTATGTTTCAGGGTTAATAAGGACCAAAGATGTTAGAGCATCAGAATGAAGAAAATAAAAAGGCACGATTAGCATAAAAACAAAACAAAATAGAAAAAGTTTCTATTCTATAATAGTTTCAATTTTATTTTGTGAATGTACCTAAATAAAACCTATGTGGATGTTACATAATTACCAGTATTTAATATGTATTTGCTTTTCTGAATTGCTCATTTTTTATATTTTTCTAAGTTATTTGAATGTAAAGTTCTCGCCTTATAACTTTATAGTAGCATTTAATGTGCATTCTGCCTATGTTTAACTTTTTACCCGTTTATAAATAAATTGTCTTATGTTTAAAAATTAAGTGTTTGGTCAACTCCCTGTATAGCTATCCTTATCTCAGCCAGCAAAAACACTTGTTCCTTCCTATTATTGCTTATTCTCTCTCTACAACAAAATTACAGATAAGGGCAAAATAGTTTCTGCTGGGTATTGAGGGGGTGGAGGGGAGAGGGAGGGGGCGGAGTGGGTGGTAAGGGAAGGGGTGGCGGCAGGGGGGAGAAATGACCCAAGCCTTGTATGCACATATGAATAATAAAACAATAAAAAAAATGAAAAAAAAAAAGAAGGAAACAGGAATAAAGACTCTTCACTAACTTCTATCGATAAAAAAAAAATTAAGTGTTTGGTTTTTCTTAGTATAAAGTAGTATATGAACATTGCAAATGTTGCAAAACAGCAGTGTGATAAAGTATTAACCAGACATAACCATTGTTAATATGTTGGTATATTTTTCTTTCAGCTTTTCTACACATACAAGAAGAAAGTTCATCCTTGATGATAAAAACATTGTCTATATCTTTGTGTTGTGTGACTCTCTGTTCTTTCATTTAGTGGTATTCATGGGTAGCTTGAAATATCCAGATGAAAATGGATTTGATGCCTTCCTGAAGAAACATGGAGGTAGTGATAATGCCTCAACTGATTGTGAACGTACAGTCTTTCAGTTTGATGTCCAGAGAAAATATTTCAAGGAAGCCCTGGATAGGTAACTAAATAAAATTAAAGCATATTTTAATTTTACTTATTAAGTAACATTTTACAAATGGAAATATTGAGCATGTTCTGTTATTTCTTTCGAAGGAGTAGTCCAATTCTACAGAATTGTTATAGAATACTTTATTTGGAAAAAAGAACAGACATTATGTTGGCTCTTATTCTGTAATAGCTTAAGTCTTTGCATGAAAAATATAACTGAAACTCTTAATATCTTTTGAGTTTTCTAAATACTCTGTTCTGACTCATTATTGCAATTTTTTTCCTAATTGTAAAAAATATGGAAAAACAGAAGCAAAAAGGAAAGATTGTTTCTTAATTTACAATCTAGAAATAACCAGTGAACATTTTGTTATGCAGCTGTATATTTTTAATGTATAGAGACCATATGGTTCATACCCTTTTTTTTTCTTTTTCAGATCCCCTCCTTTTTTAAAAAAAAATCTTTTATATGGCTGGTGTAGTGGCTCAAGTAGTAGAGTGCCTGTTTAGCAAGCTTGAAGCCCTGAGTTCAAACTCCAGTAATGCCAAAAAACAAAACAAATTTTTTTTTATTTTACCACTTTGAGCTCCCACCCCAATTCATATCCTTTTATAACCTGTATTTTTAAGCTAGGTATATAAATTTCATGTGTAATTGGTATAGAACATGATTTTAAGTGATTGTATATTATTTACTTGGTATAGAAATATAAGTGTTTTAGACAGTTGTTCCAGTTTTCTAATACTATAATGCTGTGATAACTATGCTAAACTGTACATCCTTAGTTATTTTTTTCAGTTAAGTTTCAATAAGTAAAATTATTAGGTGTATTTGCATATATATTTTAAAAATTTTCAAAAATATTTAATACTCACTTCAAAAGTATTTGCCAGAAAGTTTATGTCAGTGCATTACTTAGAGGTTTTAGTATCACAATGTTGTACATCAAAGTCTACACCAGAAAAAAAAAAAAGAATTGTGTTCTACTTAACTCTAGATAAATGTAAGATTAATATGTATAAAAAGAAATCTAGAGGCCGAGCATGGTGGTACATGCTTGTAATCCCAAACTACTTGGAATTCAGAGTCTGGGATGATCACTGTTCAGGCCAGCCTAGGCCAGCCCAGACCAAGAAAAAAAAAAACTTAGCAAGACCCTATCTTAATGAATAAGAGGGGCATGGTGGTTCACTTCTGTAGTTCCAGCTATCTGGGAGGCACAAGGTCTCGAATGTCAGCATGCAATAAATAATCTGAGATCCTACCTGAAAACTGACTAAATCGAAAAAAGACTGGGGGTATAGACTCAAGTGATAGAGTACCTGCCTAGCATCCACCAGAACTTGAGTTCAAACTCTAGTACCACCAAAAAGAAAAAAAGTCTTCTTTTAGATGACATAATCTTGTACAGTCGATTCTCATTATTCACAGATTTGCAAATTCACCTACTCACTAGAAATTTATTTCTAACTCCAAGATCTGTATCTGTGGAGCTTTTGTGGTCATTCATGAACATGTGGAGAATGCTGAAATATTTGAGTTGCCAAGCATACATTCACATTCCCAGCTGAGGTTAAACAAGGTGACCTTCCTCCCTGCCTTCCTTCCATCCTCCCTCTCCCCCTTCCTTCCTTTCTTCTCTCTTCTTTAGTTTTCTTCTTTCCTCTCCTCTCTTCTTTCTTTCATTCATTTTAAATTTATTTTTATTTTATTTTTTTTTCTTTTATTCATATGTGCATACAATGTTTGGGTCATTTCTCCCCCCATTCCCACTACCACCTCTCTTTCCCTCACCTCCTCCCTCTCCCCTCCCCATCCCCTCTCTACCAGGCAGAAACTATTTTGCCCTTATCTAATTTTGTTGAAGAGAGAGTATAAGCAATAATAGGAAGGAACAAGGGTTTTTGCTGGTTGAGATAAGGATAGCTATACAGGGAGCTTACTTGCATTGCTTGCCTGTACATGTGTGTTACATTCTAAATTAATTCTTATCAAACTAACCTTTTCTCTCGTTCCTGGTTCCCTTCTCCTATTGGTCTCCGTCACTTTAAAGTTTCTGCATTAGTTTCTTTGCATTGAGGACATCAAATGCTATCTTATTTTTTTTGGGGGGGGGCGTTTCTTGCCTATTCTCATACCTCTCTTGGTGTACTCTTGGCACATCATGTGATCAAAGTCCAGGCCCCTTGTTGTGTTTGCCCTTGATCTAAAGTCCACATATGAGGGAGAACATACGATTTTTGATCTTCTGGGCCTGGCTAACCTCGCTCAGGATGATGTTCTACAGTTCCATCCATTTATCTGCAAATGGCTATTGTGAATAGTGCTTCAATAAACATGGGTATGCAAGTGCCTTTGGAGTAACCTATGTCACATTCCTTTGGGTATATCCCCAAGAGTGATATTGCTGGATCATATGGCAGATCTATGTTTAGATTTTTGAGAAGCCTCCAAAATTTTTTACAGAGTGGTTGTACTAGTTTGCATTCCTACCAGCAGTTTATAAGAGTTCCTTTTTCCCCACATCCTTGCCAACACCTGTTGGTGGTGTTTCTAATGATGACTATTCTAACAGGGGTGAGGCTGAATCTTAGTGTGGTTTTGATTTACATTTCCTTAATGGCTAGAGATGGTGAGCATTTTTTCATGTGTTTTTTTTGGCCATTTGAATTTCTTCTTTTGAGAAAGTTCTGTTTAGTTCACTTGCCCATTTCTTTATTGGTTCATTAATTTTGGGAGAATTTAGTTTTTTGAGTTCCCTATATATTCTGGTTATCAGTCCTTTGTCTGATGTGTAGCTGGCAAATATTTTCTCCCACTCTGTGGGTGGTCTTCTCAGTTTAGAGACCATTTCTTTTGTTGAGCAGAAGCTTTTTAGTTTTATGAAGTCCCATTTGTCTATGCTATCTCTTAGTTGCTGAACTGCTGGGGTTCCATTGAGAAAGTCCTTGCCTATACCCATTAGTTCCAAAGTATTTCCTACTCTTTCCTGTACCAGCTTTAGAGTCTGGGGTCTGATATTAAGGTCCTTGATTCATTTTGAATTAATATTGGTATAGGGTGTTAAACATGGATCTAGTTTTAGTTTTTTGCAGACTGCTAACCAGTTTTCCCAGCAACATTTGTTGAAGAGGCTGTCTTTTCTCCATCGTATATTTTTAGCACCTTTGTCAAAGACAAGTTGGTTATAGTTGTGTGGCTTCATATCTGGGTCCTCTATTCTGTTCCACTGGTCTTCATGTCTGTTTTTGTGCCAGTACCATGGTGCTTTTATTGCTGTTGCTTTGTAATATAGTTTGAAGTCAGGTATTGTGATACCTCCAGCGTTGTTCTTTTTGCTGAGTATTGCCTTGGCCTTTTGTGGTCTCTTGTGTTTCCAAATAAATTTAACGGTAGAGTTTTCAACCTCTGATGAATGTCATTGGGATTTTGATGAGAATTGCGTTAAACATGTAGATTGCTTTTGGGAGTATAGACATTTATACTATGTTGATTCCACCAATCCATGAGCATGGGAGATCTCTCCACTTTTATAGTCTTCCTCAGTCTCTTTCTTCAAGAGTTTATAGTTTTTCTTGTAGAGGTCATTCACATCCTTTGTTAAGTTTACTCTTAGGTATTTGATTTTTTTTGAGGCTGTTGTAAATGGAATTGTTTCCATATATTCTTTCTCATTTTGTTCATTATTAGTGTATAGAAATGCTAATGATTTTTCTGTGTTGATTTCATATCCTGCTACCTTGCTATGGCTGTTGATGGTGTCTAGAAGCTTTTGAATAGAGTTTTTTGGGTCTTTAAGGTATAGGATCATATCATCTGCAAATAGGGATATTTTGACAGTTTCTTTACCTATTTGTATTCCTTTTATTCCCTCCTCTTGCCTAATTGCTCTGGCTAGGAATTCCAATACTGTGTTGAATAGGAGTGGGGATAGTGGGCATCCTTGTCTGGTTCCTGATTTTAGAGGGAATGGTTTCAGTTTTTCACCGTTAAATATAATGCTGGCTGTAGGTTTGTCATATATAGCTTTTATAATGTTGAGGTACTTTCCTTCTATTCCTAGTTTTCTTAGAGCTTTTATCATGAAATGGTGTTGGATCTTATCAAAGGCTTTTTCTGCATCTGTTGAGATGATCAAGTGGTTTTTTTCTTTGCTTCTATTAATGTGGTGTATTACATTTATTGATTTGTGTATGTTGAACCACTCCTGCATTCCTGGGATGAAGCCTACTTGGTCATGGTAAATGATCTTTTTGATGTGTTGTTGAATTCGGTTTGCCATTATTTTGTTGAGGATTTTTGCATCAATGTTCATTAAGGAGATTGGCCTATAGTTTCCCTTTTTGGAGGTATCTTTGCCTAGTTTTGGGATAAGTGTAATACTGGCTTCATAAAATGTGTTAGTCAGTTTTCCTTCCCTTTCTATTTTGTAGAACAGTTTAGGGAGGGTTGGTATCAGTTCTTTAAAGGTCTGACAGAATTCAGCAGAGAATCCATCAGGTCTTGGACTTTTCTTTTTGGGGAGACTCTTGATTGCTGCTTCAATTTCATTTTGTGTTATAGATCTATTCAGGTGATTAATGTCCTCTTGGTTCAGGTTTGGATGATCATAAGTATCGAGAAATCTGTCCATTTCTTCAAGATTTTCAAATTTATTTGAATATAGGTTCTCAAAGTAGTCTCTGATGATTTCCCAGACTTCCATGGTGTTTGTTGTTATCTCCCCTTTTGCATTCCTGATTTTACTGATTTGGGTTTTTTCTTTCCTCATTTTAGTCAGGTTTGCCAGGGGTCTGTTGATCTTGTTTATTTTTTCAAAGAACCAACTTTTTGTTTCATTAATTCTTTGTATGGTTTTTTTGGTTTCTATTTCATTGATTTCAGCTCTTATTTTTATTATTTCTCTCCTATTTGTTTTGGGATTTTCTTGTTCTTGTTTTTCTGGAGTTTGAGATTTATCATTAGGTCATTGATTTGAGAACTTTCAGTCTTTTTAATATATGCACTCATGGCTATAAATTTTCCTCTCAGGACTGCCTTTGCTGTGTCCCATAGGTTCCGGTAGAGTGTGTTTTCATTTTCCTTGACTTCCAGGAACCTTTTAATTTCCTCTCTTATTTCATCAATCACCCATTGTTCATTAAGCAATGAGTTGTTCAGTTTCCAGTTGTTTGCATGTTTTTTGTCTTTATTTTTGTTGTTGAGTTCTAGTTTTAATGCATTGTGATCAGATAGAATGCATGGTGTAATTTCTATTTTCTTATATTTGCTGAGGCTTGCTTTGTGTCCTAGGATATGATCTATTTTGAAGCAGTTTCCATGGGCTGCTGAGAAAAATGTATATTGTGTGGAAGTTGGATGAAATGTTCCATAGACATCAACTAGGTCCATTTGATCTATGGTATGTTCTAGATCTAGGATTTCTTTATTGATTTTTTGTTTGGACCTATCTGTTGATGATAGTGGGGTGTTAATGTCTCACACTACCACTGCGTTGGAGTTAATATATGCTTTTTGGTCTTTCAGGGTATGTTTGATGAAATTGGGTGTGTTGACATTGGGTGCATATAGGTTGATAATTGTTATTTCCTTTTGGTCTGTTTCCCCTTTTATTAGTATGGAATGTCCTTCTTTATCTTGTTTGATCAATGTAGGTTTGAAGTCTACTTTGTCCAAGATAAATATTGCTACTCCTGCCTGTGTTTGGGGGCCATTGGCTTGGTAAATCATCTTCTAGGCTTTCATCCTAAGCCTAAGCTTATTTCTATCGATGAGATGGGTCTCCTGTAAGCAACAAATTGTTGGATCTTCCTTTTTAATCCAGTTTGTCAAGCGGTGCCTTTTGATGGGGGAGTTAAGTCTGTTAACATTAAGTGTTAGCATTGATAGGTATGTGGTGATTCCTGTCATTTAGTAGTCTTAGTTGTTTGAGGATTTGATTGTGTGTATCTAAATCGATGTTACTCTCTACTTTCTTGCTTTTTCTTTTCCTGTAGTTTGGTACTTCCTGCCCTTTCATGGTTATGTTGGGTTTCACTTTCTGTGTGCAGAATCCCTTGAAGAATCTTTTGCAGTGGTGACATTGTGGTCATATATTGTTTTAGTTTCTGCTTATCATGGAAGACTTTTATTGCTCCATCTATTTTGAATGATAGTTTTGCTGGGTAGAGTATCCTAGGGTTGAAGTTATTTTCATTCAGTGCTCAGAAGACCTCACCCCAAGCTCTTCTTGCTTTTAATGTTTCTGTTGAGAAGTCTGCTGTGATTTTGATGGGTTTACCTTTGTATGTTGTTTGTATTATCTCTCTCTTACAGCCTTCAATATTCTTTCTCAAGTCTCTGTACTTGTTATTTTAACAAAAGTATGTTGTGGGGTAGTTCTATTTTGGTCAGGTCTGTTTGGTGTTCTGGAGGCTTCCTGTACCTGTATGGGCATAGTTTTCTCTAGAATTAGGAAATTTTCTGTTATTATTTTGTTGAATATATTATGCAGTCCTTTTGCTTGAACCTCTTCTCCTTCTTCAATGCCCATGATTCTCTGGTTTGGTCTTTTGATGGAGTCAGTAAGTTCTTGCATTTTCTTTTCACAGGTCTTGAGTTGTTTAATAGTTCTTTGGTTTTTCCTTTAATTACCATTTCATCTTTGAGTTCTGAGATTCTGTGTTCTGCTTGTTTTAGTCCGCTGGATTGGCCTTCCATTTCTGTTTTGTTCTTTTTTCTAAGGTTTTCCACATCCTAAGTCCCGTCCTCTTTAATATTGTCTATTTTCATCCCGAGTTCATTTATCTCTTTATTTATTGTGTTCTTTGTTTTACTTAGGTGTTTATACAGTGCTTCTGTAGTTTCTTTTCTTTGTTCTTGTGCTTTCTCAAATTCTCTATTTTTGTTGTCTTGGAATTTCTTGAGTGTCTCCTACACATTTTGGTTGACTATCCAGTATCATCTCTATAAAATTCTCATTGATTACTTGCAGGATTTCTACTTTCAGGGTGTTCTTTTGGGCTTCATTGGGTTCTTTGGCATAGTTTATCTTTGTTTTGTTGGAGTCCGGATCTGGGCATCTATTTTCTTCATTTCCCTCTGGTTCCTGTACTAATTTGTTATCGGGGGGAAAATGGTTTCCTTCTTTTTTCCGTCTTCCTATCATTGCCCTTGCTACTGTTACTGTCCCTGTACTGTGTGTAATTCAGTATTATCTAGCTTATAATAGTAGTGATGATGATATCTAGAATGGAAGGGTGAGAGGAGAGGGAAAGCAAAGACGGTAAAGAAAAAGGAAAACAAAACAAAATAAAACAAAACAAAAATCAGGGAGTGAGTATACTAGTCAACAGTGAGCTAAATAGGCATTAGAAAGACAGAGAGGAACAAAAAAATAAAAAAAAAATTTCCCCAAGTTCAAATGCAATAAAGTTTCAGTCTTAATAGATTTGGTGTTAGTCCTTCAGGATCTAGTCCTGGTGTTGGTGTCTGAGTAGTAGTTATGTTGTCTCATCAAAGGGGAAAAAAAAAATCCCAAGGTCAAATGCAATACAGTTTCAGTCTCATCAAAGGAAAAAGAAATAGAGTCTGGAGACAACTTTGTGAATGTCTGTCTGAGGCTGCGGGTCACCTGCCACCTACTGTCAGTCAGCTGCTGCTGCAGACTTTATTTACTGCAGATCTCAGGAATGAGCTTTATATTCACCTAGCCCTGCAAGCTTTGTTTATTTAGAGTTCTCCTGCATGCATGCCCCTTTTGTTTTCTCCAGTATACAGGCCTACCTTCCTGTTGCAATTGCCGTCCATTTTTATTTAGAGTTCGAGTGGGGAAGTGCCCTTCCCCCACTCTCCGGTGGAGCTTGCCACACTTTAGCTGCTTCTAGATGCCTTCCCCTCTCCAAGCACACTGGGAGAGATGGCGCCACACCCGCCTTCTCTGGCTTGCTTGTTTATTTACAGTTTGCATAGTGGAGTGCCTCTCTCCTGCTCTCCGATGGAGCTTTCCACAGGACAACTACTCCAGGGTTGCTGGTTGGGGGCCACCACTCCTGCCTTTTCTGGCTGGCTTTTTTATTTACTGTTTGCACAAGGGAGTGCTTCTCCCTCCCCACTCCAGAGCTTTGGGAGCCCTGTCCTTTTTGTTAGATGTATTTTTTTTTCTTTTCTACCTGGGTGGGGGTCAGTCTGTCCAGGGGGCTATGCTGATTTTTCCCAGGGAGTACCGCATGCTGCTTATTTGCTCACCTGGTGGTCTCCCAAGCAGGGGAGGAGCTGGCATCTGGCAGCGTGGGAGCCCTCCTGGTTTCTCTGTTTAATGTGGTGGGCGGGTGGGGGGGGTATGGTGGTGGTATATGCTACGTGCAGGCTGGGGGTGTGGAGGTGTGGGAGTTTTGCCTCTTCTCGGTGGTTTTTCCTGCCAGGTGTACCTCCAGCATCTCTCCAAGATTTTACTTTAGGAAGCATGTTTTTTGGATCCTCCCTCTAGTCGCCATCTTGGAATCCTTCTCATTCATTTTTTAAAAATGGTTTTTTGAGACAGGGTCTTGCTCTATAGCCCACTCTAGCCTGAATCTCATGATCCTCCTGCCTCAGTCTCTTGAGTTCTGGAATTTCAGGTGTGCATCACCATGCCTGACTCCTTTTGTTTCAGTTCTCATACAGAGGTGATCAGAAGATGAAGATGGTAAATGTGTAGTTCAAGAAGCTCTGTTTCTTGTCAGAACTGACTCTTGACTCTGGAGTCAGTTGAATGGGTTTCAGTCCCAAATTGACATCTATTAGTGGGGGTAGCCTCACGTATATTGCTTAACACTTCTGAGCCTCATTCTCTCTTCTGTAATAGTAAATAAATAGACTGTATTATGATAAGGATGCCTTGAGGATTTAATATCTTAATCTGTGTGAGATATGTGTTTGTACATATTTCACATAGGACAAATGGTTTAATATTCACTAATTCAGTGGTTGAGATAACTTTAGAGAACATAACTATCACAAATAAGAACTTATGGTATATAGAAAATCTACAGGATCCACAAAAAAATTATTATACTTAATAAAATATTCAGCAAGTTCAAGATACAAGAGCAGTATTTGAAAATTAATTACATTTTTGTACTTTTGCAATGAAAAAATCCAGAAATGAAATTAAGAAAATAATTTCTTTTATGATGGTACTTAAAACATACTTAGGAATAAATTTAACAAGAGAAGTGAAAGCCACAACAAATTATTGAAGGAAATTTGGGAATAGATGAATAAATGGAAAAGATTCCATGATCATAGGCTAGGAGATTTAATATCAAGATAACAGTACTTTCCAAATTGATCTACACATTAAATTCAATCATACTAAAATTCCAACTGCCTCTTTTGAAGGAATTAGTGAGATGATCTTATAATTCATAGAGAAAACAAGAGGCCAAAAATAGCTCAAATTATCTTTAAAGAGCATAAAATTGGAGGACTCATACTTCCCAATTTCAAAACTTACTCAAAGCTACAATAATAATATAATGTGGTACTGGCATAAGAATAGACAATTACCTGTGGAATAGAATTGAGACTCCAGAAATAAGCTATGTTTTTGGTCAATTACAAGGGTACCAAGACAGTTCATTAAGAAAGAATAGTTTTTCAATAATTGATGCTGGGACAACTAGATAATCCTCATAGAAAAGAATGAACCTGTACTCTTTACTCATATATATAAAAACATATTAGGCTGTAGACTTAAATGTAAGAGCAAAAATTATAAAACTCTTTGAAGAAAGCATAAGCGCAAATCTTTGTGACTTTAGATTTGGCAGTAGTTTCATAGACACCAAAAAGCCACAGGCGTCAAAGGAAAAACCAAATAAACTAAACATTAAAATTAAATCCTCTTTTGCTGTAAAGGGCTCTATGAATAAAGTGAAAAGACAACTTATAGAATAGAACTAAATACTTATAAATCACATATATCTGATGAGAGACTAATATCTAGAATATATGTAGAATTCTTAGAACGGAATCATAAAAGACAGATAACCCACTTAAAAATGTACAAAGAATTTAAATAAACATTTCTCTAAAGAAGGTTTGTAGGTAGCCAGTAAGCATATAAAAAATGCTCAACACCTTTAGTCACTAGGGAAATGAAACTCAAATCTATAATGAGATACCACTTCACACATACTTCAGAAAACAGGAATAATAACAATTGTTGGCAAGTGTACGGAGAAATTGGAACCTTTGTATATTACTTGTGGTGCAGCTGCGTTAAAAACTGGTAGCTCCTCAAAGTTAAATATAAAGTTGCTTATGTCCCTGACCATTCTGCTTCTAGTACATATTGTAGAGAACTGAAAATATTTCTGCACAAAATCTTGTACTTATTCATGTTTATTGCACAACTTTCATAGTAGGAAAAAAGTAGAAACAACTTGTCACCCTTTTTTTGAGGCAGGGTTTCAGTATATAGCCCAGGCCAGCCTTGAACTTGTGATTCTCCTGCTTCAACCTTCCAAGTGCTGGTTTTACAGGTGTGTACCACTATGCCTGACATTCAACCCAAATTGCTATCAAATTATGAGTGGATAAACAAAATGTGGAATGTCTGTACATAGAATATTACTTGGCAATAAGAAACGAAGTTTGATATATGCTTCATCATGGATGAACCTTGTGAAAACACTATGCTAAGTAAGAGAAGCCAGCACAAAAAGCCCCATAATACATGATTCCATTTTTATGAACTATTCAGAATCAACAAATCCATAGAGACCAAAAGTAGTTGACCAGAGCTGGAGGAGGGGAGAATGACTCTTCAAGGGTACAGTGTTTCTTCTGGGGGGGTGATAAGAATATTCTGTTATTAAATACTTGTGACATTTTCATAAGCCTGTGAATATAGTAAAATCTACTCATATATCTTTAAAAAAATTTTTTTATTATGATAGTTATACAGGAGGTTTTGTTATGACAGTTCCATGTGTACTTATATTATTCCCTGGTTTGGTTCATCCCCTCCATCATCAATCATATACCTTTAAAGATGATATTATGGTATTCAGATTATATCTCAATGAAAAAGTGAACATATGATAGAGTTTGAAGATAGCTGAAAGTTGTTTTTTTTTTTTTGAAAAAAATCATGAGACTGGTCAAGGTAAAAAATATATGCACAAATATGAAAAAGAGAATATGACTTCTGATTTAGTAGATATGGAAAGTATAATAAGGTATTTTGACCAACTTGTGCCAGGAAATGAAAAAAATTTGATAAAGTGCATAAATAGAAATATAATTTTTTTCAGTACTAGGCTCTTTTTTGTTTTTTTTTAAACCGGGGTTTGAACTCAGGGCCTCATGCTTGCTAGGCAGGAGCTCTATCACTTGAGTCACTCCACCAGCCCCAGTCCTATGGTTTGAACTCAGAGCTTGCACTTGCTCTACCAACTTGAGCCACACCTCTAGCCCTTAGAAATGTAACTTATAAACTGACACAAGAGATAGTTTGAATAGTCTTAAAACCAGTAAATGATTCAATAATGAAACATTTGTACAAATAAACTTTAAGTTTAGAATTCTACCAAAAGTTCTACCAAAAAAATGAAAGAAGAAATATGAAGCTATTGTGACCTTGACACAAGAAAGTATAATATAAGATAACTTATATTTTAGGCTCACACACAAACAGCAATATATAACTAAGTTCATCCTAGAAAAATGAAGTAGTGTTAACATTAGAAAATCAGTGAGTGCAGCTCATAACATTGTTAGATTGAAGGAGAAAGACCGAATTATCTCAATATATGTAGAAAACATGATAAGTTTGGGATCTATGTCAATGTTCTTAGCAAACAGTATAAGACAGCTTTCTCAGTCGGATAATTGGTATTTTAAAGTAAACATTTAATGGTGAAACTTTGAAAACTTTCAACTTGAGATCAAGAACATGACAGATGCAGTTGTGATTGCCTCTATTCATCATTCTATTAAGATTTAGCGGAATAGTGAGGCAAAAAACCCTCAAAACTTAAGCATAAAGCTGTCATAGCAAGTGATACAGTTACAAACATAAAAATTCTAAAATATTTTGTAGATAAATTACTAGCTTTAAGAACTGGCAGAGTAGCTCAAGCAGTAGAGTGTCTGCCTAGCAAGTGCAAGGCCCTGAGTTCAAACCCTAGTAGCAGCAACAATAACAAGAAAATTATTAACTTTAAGAATTGTATGAAATAAAAAATGAGAAAATGTTTGCTATGGAAGTATGAATTGTATTTCTATGTAAAAGAAAGTTAAAAATTGAAATAGGGAAAACCCCTTTATAATAGCATTGAAAATAATAAGGCACCCAAAAATCATTCCAGTAACTATCTAAAATTATATATGGAGAATACACTAAACCTTACTGTGAAATATTAATGACCTAAATAATTGGAGAAGATTATTTATGCAATTGAAGCCTTATTTTAAAAAAGATACCAGTCCTCTTCAATTGATGTACAGATTCAGTGATATTCCAGCCATAATCTCAGAAAATGTATTGAGTTTTAATAGACAAGGTGATTTTAAAGTTTAGGAAGTGCAATAGGCTAAGAAGCCTAAATACTTTTGAAGTAGAGAAAGAGCAAGATATAAGGAATTGTTTTACTAGATAGATATTAAAATTTGTAGATAATATATTGTGATGTTACCACAAGGACAGAGAGACTAATAGAATAGATTTTGAAATAGATCAATACATATGTGGACACTTGAAACAAGGATACTATGGAGAAGTGGTGAAGGGGTTTCAAAGAAATGAAGCCAAGATGGTTGAATTTCTATAAATAAAGAAACAAAATTGACTCCCTAACAACATATACAAAAAAATCAGTTCTGGGTAGACTAGACTAAAAGATAAAAAGAATAGCTAAAAGTTTTAGAGATTAGTTTTACCTCAGCATAGGTAAGATTTATCAAACAAGTTAAAAGGAACAGAACATAAAGGAAAACAGCACATTTTGGTCATCAGAAAACTTTATGGGGGTTGGGGATGTGACTCAATGGTAGAGTGTTTGTCTAACATATATTCAATCCCCAGTAACAACTGCCCTTGTCAAAAAAAAAAAAAAGTATAAAGTATGGAAAAATATGTTGCAATAGATAACCAACAATTTAGAATATATTCAAATTTAAATTTTTGAATTTTTATTTGTAGATTTGTATATGTAAACATCAATCATAAAGTTAGAAATCATAAAGTTAGTTACAAATTTTGGTATAAATTATATATAGCTATTGACTACAAATATTAGTTGTATCTATTAGAATCAATAAGAAAAAATAAAACTTCATAAAAAAAAGGCTTGAACAGTCATTTTACAAAATAGGAAATCATGTTATTAATTAACTGTATGAAATAGTGCTCAACCTCACTAGGAGTCCAGGAAATATAACTTAAAACCGTTATGAAATTTAAATATCCTAAAAGTTGCAGAAAAACTTAAAACTCTGACAATATCAAATGAAGGTAAGGTAGACGGCTTGTGGAATTGGAACTGCTGATGTAAGTATGAATTGATACAATCTCTTTAGAAATATTTGGTGGTTGTCGATGATGTTTAACATATGCCTGGATATCTATTACTTAGTAATTATTTCCTAGATAAATACCTAGACAAACTTGAACATATGACCCAGTACACATAATGTATTTATAATAATCCAATTCTAAAACTAGCCCAGCTGTTCATCAGCAGTAGTAGAATGAATGAATCAGTACATACAGTTGAATAAAGAGGTATTTCACTGTTTTGTGGCCTTCTGTAGTATAGTTCTATCTGGTGAAAGTTTTTATTTTATATTTTATTTTCCTTTGTAGTTAATTTTCTGGAGTATCACATGAGTACCATTTATACTGACATACAATTAATGGAAGCTATATAAAGCATATATAAAGTTAATATTATAAAACTGTTGTGGACATCGGGTGCCAGGGGCTTATGCCTATAAACCTAGCTACTTGGGAGGCTAAGATTAGGTGCATCGCAGTTCAAGATCAGCCCAGGCAAATAGTCTGAGAGACCCCATCTCAGGCAATAGCTGGGTATAGTGATGCACATCAGTCATCCCAAGTTGTGTGGGAGGCTGAGATCAGGAGGATAGTAGTCCCCATCTCTACAGGAAAAAAACTGGACATGTGCCTATCCCAGTGATGGTGGGAAGCATAAAAGAGGAGCATCAGGGTCCAAGCTGGCCTTGGCACAAGTGAGAACCTATCTCCAAAATAACTAGAGCAAAAAGGGCTGGAGGAATGGCTCAAACAGTAGAGTGTCTGCCTAGCAAAGGGGAAACCCTAAGCTCAAACCCCAGTATGGCCAAAAAAGAAAAAGAAAGAAAAACAAATACAAGGTTGTTAACCAAAACCCTTTAAAATTCTAATTTAATTTTTTCCCTTTGATAAATGTGTGCTGGTTTTTGGCAACAGTGGGGTTTGAACTCAGGGCCTCATGCTTACCGAGCAGGCACTGTTACTGCTTGAGCCCCTCTACCAGCCCGTTTTCTTTTTGTTTGAGACGTGTCTTGATATGTAGCCTAGGCTGGCCTTGAACTGTCTTGATTCTCTCCACCTCTTCCAAGTGCTGGAATTACAGATTTGTGCCACCATGGCTGGCCCTAATTTGACTTTTAACTTAAAAATACGTAGTCATTCTTAACCACACATTGAATAAAGTTAAACTTTGTATTTTTTATATACAAAAGCATACATACAAATATATAAATAGACTATGTATACATGGTATTAATATTTCATAGTGGGCATTGCTAAATCCCTGCTACTCTGTAGATTGAGGGTGGAAAAACATGAGTTTGAGGCCAGCCTGGACAACATAGCAAGTTCCTGTGTCTTTTTTTTTTTTCTTTGTAGTATTGGGGCTTGAACTCAGAGCCACTCCACCAGTCCTATTTTTGTGAAGGGTTTTTCAAGATAGGGTCTCATGAACTATTTGCTCGGGCTGGCTTCTAACCTCGATCCTCTTGATCCCTGCCTCCTGAGTAGCTAGGATTACAGGTGTGTGCCACCAGTGCCTGGGTGAGATCCTGCCTCTTAATATTAACCCCATGGAATTCTGAGGATGGAATTGTGTATATATACACAATGGAGTATTATTCAGCCATAAAGAAAAATGAAGGGCTGGAGGTGTGGTTGAAGTAGTATATTGTTTGCCTAGCAAGCGCAAGGTCCTGTGTTCAAACCTTAGTACCTTGCCAAAAAAGAAGGAGAATGAAATGATGACATTTTCAGGAAAGTGAATAGAACTAGAGATCATTGTGTTGAAGGAGATAAGCCAAGCTCAAAAAGCCAAACATCACATGTTTTTGCTTATGTTGAAACTAGACCCCAAATAATTAATAATAATGGGACATGAACATTAAAAGGGGGACTGTCTGGTAGGGGAACCAGTGGGAGTGAGGAAGGTACATGACTGAAGTACACTAAATATATATTTATTTGAAGGTAGCATAATGAAACTCACTAAATACTGTTTGAAAAAGAGGGGAGGGGGGATTAAGAATATAATAGAATGAATTGGTCAAGGTACATTGTATACATCTGTGGAAATACCACAATGAAACTTCTGTACAATTAATGTACACTAACAAATTAATGGAACATTGGGGATGTAACTGGTAGAATGTTGCCTAGCATGCTTGAGACCTTGGTTTAATCCCTAGAACTGCAATAAACAAATAAGTAAATAAATAGAGTGGATAGAAAATTTCTGAGAAGGTTCTTTACTGATGATGATTTTACAAAAAGGTTAATAAACAGAGTCCTAGAAATACTTATGTAGGTTTTAAAACTATATAGAAAGCAGGAAAGTGATTGCTGTAATATTCAGGGAACTTAAGGGAGTGGTAGGTACCAGGTGCTTCTGGTATGTTCACTGCTCTGTTTCTTCACCTGGGTCATTCAGGTGTTTGCCTAGTAGTTATGTATTAATCTATATGTGTTTTATGTATTTTTCTACATGAATGCTTGTTATAATTCACAGTGAAAAAGTTGAAGTTTATGGATTTTAAGATACAGAAATAACAAAATACTATTTTTATATATGATTGTGTGCTAATCCCCAAATTAGTAAAATTACTTAAGTAAAAGATATTGACTGGTGAAGATGAACAAAAACAGGAATGTATTTTGTTTTGTTTTGTTTTTTATTCAGATGGGCACAGTTCTTCATCCATCCACTAATGATCAGAGATGCCATTGACCGTGAAGTTGAAGCTGTTGACAGTGGTAAAGAAGTACTTTATGTCTTACTGATTTTTTTCCCTCATTGAACTTGCTGTTGGGCACATTTTTCATTCTTTCATCACTAAACCATTTTATATCTTCAAGGGTAGCATTGAAATAGATATATCATACTTGTTCCAGAAGTCAGTAAATGTTTTCATTCAGATAGATTTGAAATAAGCCAAAAGGATGGTGGACTGTAGCTTATTCATAGTGGTTTTTTTTTTAGAATTTTACTCTAGTGGCTAATCTTTTGCAAGATTGTAGCCTGATTCTTTTTTGTGTGCTGAGATCTGGGATTGAACCAGGGACTTTTAGATGTTCAGTTGCAGCCTAATTCTTAAAGCTAATACTAGGTGTTAAAACTAAACGTTTACTTACTCTTTTTGAGTGAAAAGACATTTTCTCTGAGGCTTAATTTTAAGTATGTTGTGTTGATATTTATATAGTTTGTCCTATGGTACTTGTTACCTATGTGTGGGTCCTTTATGACTTGGATTTTGTTAGTTATAACAATAGTTATATATTTATGATAAACTGAATAGGGAATACATTTCATATTACTACTGCCCATTTCTACTTATATTGGGATTTATTTATTTATTTTTATTTTTTGTGGTGTTGGGGATAGAACTCAGCACCTCTGCATGCTAGGCAGTTCGTCTACCACTGAACTATACACCAAGCCCCCCTTAACGTTGGAATTTAATGAGTGAAGACAATAAGGAAAACTATGTGCTTTTATAGAGTAAGGTTCATTATAACTCTATAGTATAAATATTCCTTAATTACATGACACTAATAAATATCACCCTTGTAGATTAACCCTGCAAGTTTTATTTTCACCAGAGAAACATGTAGTACTACACCTGAGAAAACTTCCAATTTATATAGATTAAATTTGGCTTGTAGCATCTGAAGTGACAAGGTCTCTTTTTGTTTCATTTGTCTTTTCTTTTTTTTTGTAGTTTTCTCTTCCTTGGCTTGATTCAGTGTCTAATAATGACTTGCTGAGTTCAGTAGACTGCAGATAGCCAGAGAGAGCCATCTGTCTGCAAGTCAATGCACTTCTGTTCCACCTACAGAAATGTCACTAGCTGTGGTCCTCAGTATGTTTGTGAAAGAGGATGAGATAGTATAGTTTCCTTCTAGCTCTGCTAACTCCTATAAATCAAGGGTTTATTTCTTCTTTTTGTTACTTGCCTATATCTGTTTTATCTTAGACCCAAATAATTATTAAGGAAAACTCTGAAAGCTCATCCCACATTTTGAGACCTAGATTATCTGCATCCTAAATACTTTTTAGTATGACTTTCTTCATATAGATTCTAGAATGCATTAAAATCCACGCTTAAAAAAGTGTATATTTAAGCTAGGTACTGGTAAGCTGAGTGCTGGTGGCTCATGCCTATAATCCTAAGCTACCTGGAAGATCAGGAGGATCAAGTTTCCAGGCCAGCCTGGGAATATGGTTTGTGAGACCCCATCTCCAAAATAACCAAAGCAAAATGGACTGGCAGTATAGCTCAAGTAGTAGAACTCCTGCAAAGCAGGAGTTGAAACTCCTGCCTGAGTTGAAACTCCAACCTGAGTTGAAACTCCAGTTTCATCTATTAAAAAAAGTGGATATTTAATTAGATTTTGCAAGTTTAAATCATAATATATTTTATTATGCTTCAAGAATTATTAAAAAAATATATACACATAGCTGGTGGCTTATGCCTGTAATCTTAGTAGCTACTTGGGAGGCTGAGGTTGGGAAGATCATGGTTCAAGGTCAGCACGGCAAATGGTTTGTGAGACTGTGATCTCCAAAATCACCAGAGTAAAATGGACTAGAAGCGTGGCTCAGGTGGTAGAGTGCCTGGCTTTGCAAGTGTGAAGCCAGTCTTACCAAATAATTAGATAGATAGGTAAATAAATAAATCCGACACAAAGCCCCATTCTGTTTGTTTTTTTAAAACACATACACATTTATGACATGTGGTATGAACATTTACATATATACACAGTATGTAGTTTTGGCTTAAAATGAACTTTTGGTTTTCTTTGTGTGTGTGTGTGTGTGTGTGTTGTATGTGTATGTATGTGTAGTGCTGGGCCTTGTGTCGTGTCTGCTAGGCAAACACTCTACCACTGAGCTATACCTCTGGCCCAGGTTGTAGACATCTATTTTTTGGGGGGGTGGTACTGGGGTTTGCACTTGGCTAGGCAGGTGCTCTGCCATTTGAGCCACACCTCAGCCCCTAAAGACATCTTTTATATTGAAGTTTCTCTTATTTTGCCATACCTTCATCTTTTTACTGAGAATTTAAAAAAATTCACTGGAGGTGTGGTTCAAGTGGTAGAGAGCCTACCTAGTAAGCTCAAGGCCCCGAGTTCAAACCCCAGCACTGCCAAAAAAGCCAGTTACTCTGTTGAAGCAGTATCTCATCTTTGGCTTAGACTTTATAACATAACTAAAGTACATTCTTGAATATGCTGACTTCTGCTTCTGTTTCTGCTTTCATTTTTGCTTCTTTCTACTCGCTCACCAACTGTAAGAATAGTGGCCCCTAATTCATTTTTCTAGTTCTACTCTTGTTTCCCTTCAAATATATCTACCCATTTGCATGCAGAATGGATTTACTAAAGTCCGATCTGATAATGTCAGCCCCCCTCATTAAACATCTGCAGTACTTCACTCCATGGTAAATAACTGTTGCTACCATTTATTGAGTGGTTATTGTTTGTGTTATGGTGGTGGTGGTTATTCCCATTATCCTTATTTGACATACACTGAAATTGAAGCTTGGAGAGTTTAAGTAATCTAGACTCATAGAGTAAGTTCTTTCCCCAAATATCCATACTCAGTAATGATTGTATGATAGCAATAACTGTCATACACATACAATACTTTTTCTGAAAGGTCTATTTTTTGGTGCTGAAGGTGTAGCTGTATATCAGAGCACTTGCCTAGCATGTGTGATTTGCCTAGCATGGGTTCAATCTCAGCACTGGGAAAGAAAAAAAAAAAATCTTCTCTTATCCTGATTCCTTGCCTCTGCTTTGATTCTGAACACCATATTGACCTTCTTTGTGTTTTTCAGAACTGCTATAGTCTTCTTCCTTCCCCTGCCTTAGAATACTTTGCATAGTCCCATTTATCTTTTCCTTATGTTCTCCAAAAAATTCCTGTTTGTTCTTTAAGAATAGCTTGAGCACATATGAATAAAATAATAAATAAAATAAATAAATAAATGATAAATAAATAAAATCCACAACGCTTGAAAAAAAAAAAAAAAAAAGAATAGCTTGAGTCAGCCCCTAGCCTAAGTCACCCCTGGGAAGCATCTATAGCACCTGTCATTAACTGACATATTAAAATCCGTTTGTTGGTTTATTGATTGTCTGTCCTCCTAGAATGTAATGTTCAGGGTTTTTATTCATATTTCTTCTTTGAACAACTACTTTAGTCATATTTGATGGACAGTAAGTATTCAGTAAATTTTTTCATTTTATTTTATTTTACTTTTTTTTTTTTTTTTTCTGTACTAGGGTTCAAACTCAGGGTCTATACCTTGGGCCACTCCCCCAGTCCTTTTCTATGAAGAGTTTTTTCGAGGTAGGATCTCCTGAACTATTTGCCTGGACTGGCTTTGAACTATGATCCTCCCTGATCTCTGCCTCCTGAGTAGCAAGGATTAAAGGCCACCGGCACCAGGCTTATTTTTTCATTTTAATAGCATATATTGATTGTACAAAGGAGTTTCATTTTGGTATATCCATACATGCATATAATTCACCATTACTCTTTCATATTCTCCCTCTCACCACCCCACCTCCCACCCCACACCCCCCAGTAAATTATTTATTTGTTGTATTGGGACTTGAACTCAGGGCCTACACCTTGAGCCACTCCACCAACCCACTTTTTTGTGATAAGGTTTTTCAAGATAGGGTCTCATGAACTATTTGCTTGGACTGGCTTTGAACCTTGATCCTCCTGATCTTTGTCTCCTGAGTAGCTAGGATTATAGGTGTGAGCTATTGGCGCTGGTGCTACTGGGGTTTGAACTCAGGGCTTCACACTTGCTAGGCAAGCACTCTATGGTTTGAGCCATGCCTCCAGCCTTTTTTTGCTCTGGTTATTTTGCAGCTGTGTAAGCTTGAATTTCCAGATAATAAAACAGATACTTAAATTTCATTTTATTTAAAATGTTTCTTTAAAACTGACAGAATATCAACTTGCAAGACCTTCTGATGCAAACAGAAAGGAAATGTTGTTTGGAAGCCTTGCTAGACCTGGACATCCTATGGGGAAATTTTTTTGGGGTAAGATATTAAATAATTCATTTAATTTCCTATTTTCTAAGTAAGGATGATTGAGAATACGAAAAGCTGATAAAAAGCTGAGTGTAGTGTTGCATACCTGTAATCCCAGCACATGGGAGGCAGATGCAGGAGAATTACAAATTCCAGGCTACATAGGGAGACTGTGTCTTGAGAAAGAGTGAGAGAGAGAGAGAGAGAGAATGAACTAATAAAGGAACGAAAGTTACAAAACTATGGTATCCAAATACCTTTTAATTTTTAGGGTAGCTAGATAGGTTTTCAAATAGAAAGTTATTAGTGTACTTATTTGGTTTTCTAACATTGGATATAGCAAGAATAGAACCTTACATCTTGTGAATGCTTTCTAGGTGCCAAATAGGTGAATTATCTCAGTTGTTCATTATCATAATTTTAAGAGATAGGTACCATTTAAAGGTAAAGAAACAGGGTCAGGGAAGTTGCCTAATTAGCTTAAGTCACATTGGATATGGGATTTGAATATCTCTTACCTGATTATAAAGTATATGCTCCATCAAAACCTGACATTTCCATATATCAAGAAAGATTCAAGAATAGTATCTTTTAATAGTCTTTGAACTTGATCTAATTTTGTTTAACTGGTAAGCTTTTCAGTTGGTATCTGTTTTTCATAGTGGCTCTTTGTTGGTGGTAGAATTCAGCAGTATTCTAAATAGTAATCTTGTTGGCCACAAAATAGAAAGTGGGATGAGTTGATGTAAAGTATACTTAACTCACAGGGTGTTTTCCTTCTCTGTATATTTTGTGCAACTTATATATATATTATATAACATCCTGGTTTTTAATGTATTTTATTTTTAAAAATTAGATAGACTATTAGTAAAATAATTCAGAGAGAAAACCTGAATTGAATACTAGACTATTAGGAAGGAAGCTTAGGGAATTACTGTCTGTTGTTGAGATATTCCCAATCAGAGATTAATTCTTTGTATATTAAAATTTACTTCAGAATTGTTTCTTGCCTTAGATTATTCTTACAAATTAGTTCAAAATTCTTGAGTCACTTGGGTTATTTCATAGGTCAAGTTAAGTAGTAGAACATTCATTGTAGCTGTAGTTTAACAATAACTTTTTTCATCTTTTTACAGGAAATGCTGAAACACTCAAGCATGAACCGAAAAAGAATAATATTGATACACATGCTAGATTGAGAGAATTCTGGATGCGTTACTACTCTGCTCATTACATGACTTTAGTTGTTCAATCCAAAGGTAATAATTGTCTATTTTGGCCCTTCATTACTCTGAAGTACAACTGACCCTTGAACAACAGGGTATGGATTGCATGGGTCCATTTACATGGTTTTTTTTTGAAGATTTTGAACAGCCTGCACATGCATGACCTAGAAATGTTGAAAAATATTAAGAAAAAGTTAGTTGTGAATGCATAAAATATAGGTAGATAATAGTCTTTTATTATTTATTACCATAAAATATACACAAATCTATTATAAAAAGTTAAAATTTATCAAAATTAGGACACATACTATTAGACAGAGTCATTCACAGTGGAGAAAAATGTAAATAAATATAAAGATTCAGTATTAAACCATAACTGCATAAAATTAAAATAGTACATACTAGTACCACTGTAATAATTTCATATCCACCTCCATTGCTGTTGCTTCAGACTCAAGTGTGGTGATTATTTGTGTAAAACATTGTGTTGCTAATCATCTCTGCATGAGCAATTGTCTCTGCAGTAAATTGTGTATTCCATAAAAAAAAATCGCATGTTTCTTGCACAGTTTTTCACTATATATAGTACATGTGAAATATGAAATGCATGACAGTTTATGTTATTGGTACAACTTCTATCAAAAGCAAGCTAAATTTTTGGGGCATCAAAAGTTACACATGGCATATGTGGATTTCGGACTGTCTGGGGTCAGCACCCCTACCCCTGATGTTATTCAAGGGTCAGCTGTACTACTTTCATAGAATTTATTTGTCTGAATCAATGTGACACTGTGTTGTTAATTACTTTGGTGTTTGACCTTAAAAACTAAAGGGAATCAGAATATGAAGATACCATAAAGTAATGGCAAAGCTCAGGGAGGCACAAGATCGTCTGAGTGTCAAATTTTTTTGAAGGTGGTGGTGGTACTGGGTTAGAACTCAGCTTGGTGCTTGCTAGGCATGTGCTATACCACTTGAGCCACACTTCCAGCCCTTTTCCCTCTGGTGATTTTTGAGATAGGGTCTTCCAGCCTGGACAGTGGTCCTTCTATTTATGCTTCCTGCTATAGCTGGGATGACAGGCACACACCACTGTACCCAGCTATTGGTTGAGACAGAAGTCTCATGACCTTTTTAGACAGAAGTTTGATGACCTTTTTGCCTGGGCTGGCCTCATGATTGGAGCCTCCCAAGTAGCTAGGATTACAGGCTTGAGCCACTGGCTCAAAAGTTTTTTTCTGTTGTAGGAATAGGCTACAGGTTGTTTATGTTGTCTGCAAGTATACTATTATACTGATAGGTAGTAAATTTATTTATTTTTTTTTGAGACATGATCTTGCTGTGTTACCCAGTCTGCCCTTGAACTCATAGGCTCAAATGATCCTTCTGCCTCGGTGTCCTCAGTAGCTGAAACTATAGATATACCACCAACCCTGGTTTATGAATTGGTCTTTTAAGCCCATATTCAGATGCCTCCAGTCTGTGGTTTTACATTTGATCTATATTGATTCTAAACCTGTACAGGGCAAACTGTTTGATTATTCATCCTTATATAAGATCCTATAAAATGTCATGATTAATTGAGATCAATTATAGTGTTAATGACAGAAGTATATTAAATATAAGAATCTTTTATTATTATTATTATTATACTGTGGGTACATTTACAAAGGGTCTTACAGTATATATATATGAATTCACTCCTCCATCGTTCTCTTCTACACCTGCTCCCCCAATAACTATACTTTTCTTCATACATATTTATAGTATTTGTGTTAACTTTTCTCATTAAGGAAACCCTAGTAGCTTTCTTTTTTCTTTGCATTTTAACCTTTTTAGACTTTTGCAAAGTCAATCTATTGCTAAACTATTCCTTTTGACATACCTTATAATTTGTACTTTTTTTTTAGAAAAACTAATCCTCTTGCCTTAATGTGATTCTCCTTTTTGATAAAATTTTACCCTCTATAGCATCAGAATTAAGTTCAAAGCTGGCCTGGCAATTACATATAAAATACTTTGCATTTATGTTCAAAATTAGTCTACCTTATGATTTGAATATAAAAGTATAGATAATGATGCCTTATTTTATTTAATTATAATTGTGCGTCTAGATTGCTTTTACTTTGTTAAAACAGGCAATTTCACATTTAGTATGTAAATTAATTTAAATTTTTTGTGTTGTAAATTATTTCATGTACATGCATTTTTCTTCAAGTATGTATTCTGTTTCTTTTGCATTCTCTTCTGTGATAATATGAGCTTATTAATGCTTATTGCAAAATTGTTTAAATAGGCAATAGAGTTTTGATAAAAACCACATATAACCTAGATTCCATAGATTTTGTAGCGTTAGTGTTTACTATGCTATTTAAAAAATCAAACATCTGTGTAAATAAAATAAATTAAAAACTTGATTAGCGCATTTTACATCTTTGTTTTGAGGGTGTTGGGGATTGAACTCTGGAACTGTCCCATTTATTGGGAATTAGTAGAACGCATATGCCTGGTGGAATTACATATAGCAAATACTATCTTCTGCAGCTTGTGTTTTGCTAGCAATTTCAGAAAACTTTTTATGAGTATAATAAAGGAATTAAAAGAAGATAGAAATCATATGTACATTAAACCAAAGAAGAAAACTTAGTGGGGTAAAACCAAAGTACTAATGGGATGCTGGAAAGAAGAGGGTGGGTTAGTCTGATGGAAAACAGAAAAATTCCTAAAGGGTGTAAGTTTTAGTATGGATATAGGAAGGTGTTGGCATATTCTTGTCTCCTGTCTTTTTATGCTACTCTGTTGATAAACAAAGACTTAAAAAAAAAAGTGTCCCTTTTCCAACTTTACTAGTGAGAAATAAGAATCTAACAAAATTGTAGATGTCTTAAGGTTTTTTTGTTTTTTAATCTGCTGTTATCTTTCCCGTTACTCATTACTGGCAGGATATGTCCAATTAAAATATCTTTTTGTTTTGTAGCTACAGATTTGTGAAAAATCTAGCATTTCTCCATTGAATAATAATATTGCATGTCCCTTTCTTTCTCCTACCCCACTTCAAGAAACACTGGATACTTTGGAAAAGTGGGTTACTGAAATCTTCTCCCAGATACCAAACAAGTAAGATATTTATTTTCTATAAATCATTTACTTCTACAGTTAAATAGCATATCCTTTTGTATTGAGTTCCAGAGGCTTTTTCTTTTGTGTTGTTTTCTATTTTAAAAAGTCGTAAAATTAAAACCTATGGAGGCTTAATAACTTTGGCAAGGTCATACAGCTTTTGGATGAGAAAACTAAGAGCCCATTTTCATGGTTTCTGTGGTTCAATTTATAGGTTTACAAACTTATAGTAAACAATAATACCTATAATAAGTAAACATGCCTTTTGCATTCAGTTGGAGCTTTTCTGTTACTGTGTAACATGTTTGAAAGTGTGATATGAAAGAAAATACTGTATTGAGAAGTAGAATATGTATACTTGTGTCCCCTGCCTCATAACAAATTGCGTTCTGAAAGTCTAAGACAGATGTTTGGAATATAGAATGTTCTTCCCCATAAAGGAAATAATCTTGTAGATTGGCTGATTTTCCATATGCCTAAAACACCAATGTCATATAGTTGAACCAAAGTGATCTTTTATTAGAAATTGTATATAGGGTTCCTATATACAATACTTAGCATTTTTTGTTCGCTTCAAATTCACGAAAATAAAATATATAATGATACTTGCTATTATATTTTTGTTCCAAAGCATACAAAAATTTAATTCTAGAGCAACTAAGTCTTTATTTCCATTCCTATTGCATTTTAGTAAAATAACTGAAATCAGATTTTTTTTTATTACATCAGGTGAATAAACTAGTAGCTTCTTTTAGTTCATCATTCTTAGACATTATTTTATACATTTGAAAGAAAAATTAGCTTAAAACATTGAATAATTTGTAATAACAACTGATGGGTTATTATTATCTAGGCTTTATGTAAATTTCCATTGAAAATTAGCAGTACTTTTATGCATGACAAGATAATGAAAGCCATGCCAAATTTGTGGGCTTTAAAATTAAAAAAAAAAACAAAACCCAAAAACTTCTGATAAGAAAGGAGTGTAAGTTAGGAATTGTGAAATGACAAATGGGAACGTCTTTTGCTGTGAAACTTTAATAAAAATCAGAGATGTATTGAATAGAGGGATGCATTAAGTTCTGTCAGTCTGATGAACATTAAAAATTCTCTTAATAATATTCACTAATAACACTGGTCCCTTAATGAGACAATAAAATGTATTTGAGATGATACTAATTTGTATTGACTGTGTTTTTGCAAAAGATAATGAAGTTTTAATATCTTCAACCTGATTGAAAGTCTTTAAAATACCACACTGCCTACTACAGTCTTTATACCTAACTACTACATATATATTTGTTTAAAAAATACTCTTGTAAACTTTTCTTACTGAAAGGGCTTTTTATAGAACTAAAATTGAATGAGACTGATAGATGCAGTAAATATTGGTAAAGGATCCCTTCAATTCATTGTTTTCTGTTCTTGTAGGTTATAAAGATGTGTTAGTTACTGATGCTGAGGTTAAGAATAGGGTTTGTAGACGCTGCGGAGTGGCTCAAGTAGTAGATACCTGGCAAGCAAGTGCAAGGCTTTGAGATCAAACCCCAGGAGCACAAAAAAGAAAGAAAGGGGGAGGGGGGTTGTGTGTATGTAGTCAGGACTTTGTGGCTTTGTTGCCATTTACTTGCTTGTACCTAAAATGCTTTTCAGCCAGCAGTACATAAAATAGATTTTAAGAATCAGCTACCCATCCCTAATTATACTGCTTATAAAGACTTTTGCCAATTACATTTTAATCTGTTTGTTTTATTTTCAGTGGGTTATCCAAACCAAACTTTGGCCATTTAACGGATCCATTCGACACACCAGCATTTAACAAACTTTATAGAGGTTTGTGAACCTAAGGTTTAAAATTAAGTGAAATAACTAGCACATTCTCCAAAACTTAAAAGTACAAATACAACTATGTTGGAAAAGAAGTAAATGAACATGGAGATGAACACTGCCATCAGTAGTGACTGATAGCAGGCCACAGACTAGCTGCAGATTGATATAGTTCTGGTACCCTCCTGCTACTTGAGTCTTGTTTCATGTTTTCTCCCTCATTTACCCTTATTTGTTCATTTAAAAAAAAAAGATTTCCTTAGTATTTTGTTTTGTCCATATTCTACTTTCCTTTGCCTTTAAAGAAGAAAAAATAAAGAGAAAACACTTTGGAAATTATTTTCTTTTAACTTCATTAGACAAACAATATTTGTTAAATGCAAAGTACCTTAAAGTGTCAGGAAATTAGAGGGAAAGATCATCCTTAAATCCTATTGAGTGATGACATTTTTGGAAGTTTCCATCTGATTTTTTTATAGATATAGTAACCTAAAAATACTAAGTTTGTTAAGTATAAATTACATATACTTCTGTCTCCTTCTTTTTAAAAATTTAATATTATATCTGTAGTAAGTATATAACAAGTCATCACATGATTACTATAATGTAATTTGCTTAACAATTTGCCTATAGATTCTTAATTCACCATTTTTCTGTCTTTGCTCTTTTTATCATGGTAGACTTTTTTCTCTTCTAATTGCTTTAGGTCTTCTTTCCTCCTTCATCCCATTGCCTTCTCGTCTTCTTTTCTGATTAATGACTTGTTTCAGCACAGCCTTTCTGCTTCTGACTCCATTCTGTTAAGCTAACTCTTCTTTTTGGCTTTATATTTCCTACTCATAAATCATAGAATAATATAGTACTGAGAAGAATCTTGGAGATACTTTCCCTAAAACATTCAATTTACCACAAGAAAACAGATTCATTAAGATTTAAATGCAAGTGGCTTTCTCAAGGTCATGTAAGCATATATACCAAGAAAAGTGGTAGAGCTGGAGTTTTGCCATAGATCTCCTGATTGTAGTCTTGTATCCTATTTTGAAAGAATGGACCCATCCTTAGCAAGATTTCATATTCTCACCATTCTTTTATCCCTCTTTCCCTACCTGTGAAACCAAATAGAAAATAAATATACAAAAATTGCATTATTCAAATTGGAAATCTTTGGCAACTTGAAATAAAAACTGTGTATTATCTAATCTTCTCCTGAATGAAATATATTGTATTAAAAATGTTCTTTTAGTATAGTAAAAGTTTTGAAGAAACATTTATATCTGTTCTTCTGGAAAATATTTTCATTTAGTTGTTCCAATCAGAAAGATTCATGCTCTGACCATCACATGGGCACTTCCTCCTCAACAGCAACATTACAGGTAAGAGTTGAAGAGAAAATTTACTTCATTAGATACTATGAAAGAGTCATGCTAAATAGTTTGGGGGTTCTGAATTTACAAACACAAGTGTTTGATAACCTGGAACTTAACTACTTCTGAAATTTTCAAATCTGGTTGTGTATTTTATTGTCTTTTCTGGGTATAAAAGCTAGAGTTTTCTTATAAGTACTTTTCCTAAATCCTTGAAATTAAGTATTTACTGTGAATGTTAAGTTTTTTAACTATTTAGTACTTTTAGTAAAAAAATATATTAGTTTATGATTTATTTGGCCTTTATTTTGATTGTGAAAAGGAATAGTCCCAAAGATTTACTTCTATGAGTTTATTAGGCAGCTATTTTAACTTATCTATGATATGAGCAGTACACCTTGGACCAAGCAGTTTTTAAAGATGAGGATCAGTCAGTGACTACAAATGCTTTTTAGTTAGAAGTAAATGCAAAAAAAAAAAAAAAAGTAAATGCAAATGAACTGATTAAAACTACCAACAAACCAAACCATGAAGACACATAGTAAAGGAAAGAAAATAATGTGTATTGCTTAATAAAAAATGCCTTTTGTCACTTAAAATGTTAGCATATTCAAACAAATTATTAAAATACTGTTTGTGTGCATTTGGTACAAGGATAATATAGGAACATGTAATATATGTTGATTATCTAGGTATGAATTTTTTTTTTTTTTTTTTTGTGATACTGGGGCTTGAACTCAGGGCCTACACCTTGAGCTACTTCACCAGCCATTTTTTGTGAAGAGTTTTTTTGAGATAGGGTTTTGTGAACTATTTGCTTGGGCTGGCTTCGAACCTCAATCCTCCTGATCTCTGCCTCCTGAGTAGCTAGGATTATAGGCATGAGGCACTGGCACGTGTCTATGAATGATTTAAGAAGTGTTAAAATGTTAAAAAGTTTTTACTGTAACAAATACATATATTTAAGTGTTCCAATAGGATAAAAGGGCATAAAGTAAAAAATAGTTTTGCTTCTGTCTTTATCCTCAAAGATATATCTGAATTAATAGTTAATAGCTTTCCTAATATTTTTCAGGCATTAAAATTTTGAATATAAAGCACATATATCTTTTTATGGAAATGGAATTATATGACGTGCTGTTAACCTTACTTATCTTCTTGATTAGTAAGGTAGTGAGTTGTGGAAATTAAGCACTGTTTAACATGACATTTAATCATCAGTCATTTTGAATCCTCAAATAGCTTTTGTGGGGAGCCATTTTTTACAATGAAACAAAGTATTAATCCCTCCAAAAACAGTGTAATTAGCTTTGCTCAGATGCAAATGTATAATCAGCTGGGTTTATTTCATTAAGTGCTTTACTCCTCTGTGCCTGTCTTAGTATACATGTAATTCAATTCACATTTTAATCTATGTTGTGTGGGCTTTGAGTCTCGCTTAACAGAGTTGAAATTGTTGATTTTCAAGAGTTTGTTGATTTTCAAGAGTTTACTAAGTTTTGTTGGGGATGATGGCATGGTAGCATATGCATACTGCTCCAGCTAGTAGAGAGGCTGAGGTGAGAGGACAGTTTGAGGCCAGGAATTTGACATCAGACTGGGCACAATAGTAATATTCCATGTCTATCTAATGTAAGTAGGTAGGTAGGTAGATAGATAAAGTGAGTTCTATAACCTGATAAGATTTTCTAATTATTTTTCTATATATCTTGGCTTTGGTGGAATACATTTGCAAAATTTTAGTACATGTTAATGGGAAAAGAGTTTGAATATATGCCACTACTGAAAGATTATCACTGTATATGATAATAACACCTGTTAGTATGTTTGCATCAGAACTCTGTAAGGTAATTAGGCAAGTGAAGACAGAAAGAAAAATACTGTGAGGTTATGTTTTGTTCAAGGTCCTAATTTATTTGAAGGAAAACTAAAACTAGAACCTAGATTTTCTGGCCTTTACAGCAACACATGTCAATTTACCACAGAATCTGATGCAGTATTGAAAGCTTTTGTTGTAAAGCTTTTGTCCATAGACAGTGAATCATAGCTATATTGGGTTCTAAGATGATAATCTATATTTTTTACATATTCATTGAAGTAAAAATTAAAGATTTTTATCATGAAAAGAATTAAGTTTGGTGTTCAAGAGAGGTAGCAGGATTAATTTCTGGATTTCAGATGAAGCAATTTATCATTTTCTGTATTTATCTTGCTGCTATTAAAGTAATTGCAATTTTATGTTTAGTGGATTTATGAGAATAGGTTTGTAACTAAATTTTCAAGTGTAGTAGTCTGTAGCAGTAAGATTTTCTAATATAAACATTGATTCTTTTGATTTCTGACCTTTACATTTTTTTTTTTAAAGGGTAAAGCCACTTCATTATATCTCCTGGCTGGTTGGACATGAAGGCAAAGGCAGCATTCTTTCTTACCTTAGAAAAAAGCAAGTATTCAGCTATTAAGTATTTTCAGTAACACCTATTAAGTGGTATATAATGCATTCTTTTTCTTTAGCTGCCGAGAGGTATATAATCAAACTTTTAATGTTTAATTATAGATGTATAAATAACCTAGATTATTTTAATGGCTATATTATATTTTTGTATTTCTTCATAAGGTACCTTTTAGCTCATTTTGGAAATAAGTACACAAAATTAAAAAAGCAACAAAACATGGTAATTCCGGAACTAGATAAAAAAGGTGTGCTGTAATCAAGAATTGAGATTTGACTGAATGGTAATGAAGTGGATTTCTAGGCTTTCTCAATACAACAGGGGGACTTTTAGCAAAAACTTCCAATGTACAGATAACTCATACTACAAGTGTGTGGCAGCTGTTAACAGAATGTACATTTAAGCACCTATTTAAATCATCTATAGTTAAATAATAGAAGTGCAACTTTAGAGTCAGGATCAAAACACCTAAAATAATTCCTCATTTGTTTTTTCTATACACTAATTTGTGAATGGGAAGATAGCTAAGAAATTTAAAGAAATGGTATTTAAGACATCAACATCAATGTGTTCTATAACACTCAAAAAAAACCTGAGAGGGTACAGTTACTATAAAAGAATAAACTAATGACATTGAGTGTGTATATACACATTGAGTGTATATGTAATGTGCTTTGGAGGTACAACTTTTGTACCTAACTGAAATTTATTAGAATTTCAAACTTTATTTTGCTGTTCTTCTCTGTTGTTTCAAGTTTTCAGGATTATTTCTCAGAAAAAGATGTAGTCTCATTGTTTCTTTCTGAGATAACCTATGTAGGTTAGCTGACAGTCTGAAAGAACTCATTTGAGATTCTAAGTTGGGATGTATTTGATAGGTTTTAAGGTTTCTTCCAGGAGACAAGATTAAAATGAAAAGCAAACTATATCTCAGCAACCATATTTTAGTATTTTGTGCTGTTGTCTTCAACGAGACTTGCTCTGGTTTCATAAAACTGCTGATGGTTTGCTGTGTTGAAATATCTATTAGTCTAATCTTCTCACTAAACAAGTAACGATGGTATAATTTCCTTCTAGTAACTCCTAAATATACTACAGTTCTTTGAGAGGCTTTGTGTTTTTAAAATTTGTACTTTAAAACTTACTGTTAGAAAGTGTATGTTTACATTAAAAGCTGAGGCTCCCAAATTTTACATACAAAGCCTGTCTAGTTTGTTAATCTGAAGGGTTTATAGAATATCAGTTCAGATTACTGGTTGAATTATTTTTTCCCAACTATAGGTGCTGGGCTCTTGCACTGTTTGGTGGAAATGGTGAAACAGGATTTGAGCAAAATTCTACTTATTCTGTGTTCAGCATTTCTATTACATTGACTGATGAGGGTTACGAACATTTCTATGAGGTAAGTAACTAAAGTGGAGTTGCTGTTCTTTTTATATAGATGTCACTTTATGCAAAAGACTAATAGATTTTTCTTTTTCAGGTTGCTCATACTGTCTTTCAGTATTTAAAAATGCTGCAGAAGCTAGGCCCAGAAAAAAGGTAATAAATACTTCTTAGAATGAAGCCAGGAGTCAATCTTAGAGTAGTTTAGAATTCAGGCTAACAATAGACATGCTTTAGTTCTGTAGGATAGTTTTTCAGGCAATTCCTACTTTATTTCCTTTATTGGTTCCATATCCTCATCCCGCTACATCTGAGTGTACACTAGGATTTTACATTCATTTGGCTAGTTTCTTTGTTTTTATGCTTCTCTCTTTTTTTTTAATTGATGATTCTAGTGAGGAATTTTTACATGTTTTAATTATCATTTTCTTTCACAGAATTTTTGAAGAGATTCAGAAAATTGAGGATAATGAATTTCATTACCAAGAACAGGTATTGGAATTCAAATTCTTTTCCAATGTTTACTGTGACCAAGTTGAAACTGGTGTGGACATTGTTCCTCTTTTTGGACGTGTCACTGGAGTTTTAATTCTGCCACTCTCTGTCATGTGAGTCTCAAGATAGCCTTGAGGCTATCCGAAAATTAACTCTTGTTTTTTGAGTATTGAATAACAGTGATAGGATTAGGCAGATGAAATAGATCATGTGGTGTGACAATCATTTATCTGTGTAATCATCTTTCTTGCCTATCCCTTTGATAATAAACACTCATAGAGAGCTTGCTAAGGTATATGATAGTTTGGGAATTCAAATGTTGTGAAGATATTCTACAAAGTAATTGCCCCATGTATAATGTTAGAAACGTTGACCTTTGGAATATCAGGGGACCAAAAGCATTTGCCTTGATTAAAATTGCTTATCAGAGAAGGAAAGCTTCATGACTGTGGTAAATTTTAATTGAGTTCACCATCAAAACATAATATTTGGTTACATTTTTGACAGTGGGCGGTCCATAAGTAAAGACCTCTGGGATATTGTGAAAAAGGTAATGATCCTATGTATCTTTAGCAGAAGAATATCTAAAAGGAAGTTATTATATAATGCTGAAAGGTGAAGAGTTTAGAACAGAGCTTTTTTATTAAAAAAACAAACAAACAAACAAACTTAAGCCATTCAACAGTGGCTCGTGCCTGTAATCCTATCTACTTGGGAGATTGAGATCGGGAGGGTCAAGTTTTGAGGCCAGCCCAGATAGATAGCTCAGAAGGCTCCATCTCCAAAATAACCATAGCAAAAAATGGACTGGAGGTGTGGCTCAAGCAGTAGAGCACCTGCTTTGCAAATGTGAAGTCTTGAGTTCAAGCCTCAGTACTGCCAAAACAAAAACAAAAAAATCCCATAGCAACAACAAAAAAAATCTCATTTGTGCTTTGAAAATCTATTGAATCTTGTGGCTCTGCCCTCAGAATCATACTTCATCCTCTTAACTTCTTAAGCTTTTGGAGAAATTGCCTTAGTTGTACAATGATCACTGGTATATCCTTCACCTAGATTCACCAATTGATAGTTTTTCATACTTACTTTCTTCTCTATCTCTCTACACGTACATGTATTTTTACTGAACCATTGGAGAATTACAGATGATACTTTACACTAAATGTTATTTTAGCATGTATTTGCTACAAAGGTATTCTCTTGCATAATCTCCATGTATTTTTCACAGTTCAGAAATTTAAAATGGAAACAATACTGTTTATTAATGTATAGTCCATAGAATAGAATAGTGTTTTTAAATACATAGAATAAAGTACAGTGGTTTACAAAGGAATATTGAAATGAAGTACTCAAAGTAGTAAAAAAAAAAAAAAAAAAAAGCCGAGCGCTGGTGGCTCATGCCTGTAAGGAAACATAGGCCCCAAAGGTGACCACGTGGAGAAGAGTAATCTGGCCAAGAGATTCTTTATTGCTGGGTGGGAGAGGGAGAGAGCAGAGAGCCAAGAGAGAGAGAGAGAGAAGGGCAGGTACTTAAATACCCCTCAGTGAGACTCGGCATGATCTGATTAGTTAGGATCTTAGGGTTCATGCTGATTGGAGGTTGGGGCAGAAGGAGGATTCAAGCTAGACTTGAGGCAGGACTGTGACCCTGGGAGGCAGGACCGTGACCCTGGAAAACAGAAGCTTAAGGGTGCAGTAAGAACTGAAACCTATTGGCGCCATTATTGCCAACAATGCCTGTAATCCTAGCTAATTGGGAGGCAGAGATCAGGAGGATTGAGTTTCAAAGCCAACCCCGGGCAGATAGTTTGAGAGGCCCTATCTTGAAAAAAGCCATCACAAAAAAGTGCTGGTGGAGTGACTCAAGGTGAAGGCCCTGAGTTCAAACCCCAGCACTGCAAAAAAAACCAAAAACCCATATATATATATACATATATATATATATATATATATATATATAATGTTTTACTGGACTTGGGGTATGGCTTAGTTGTAGAGAGCTTTAAGTGCCCGGAGTTCAATCCCCAGTATATTGGAGAGGGAGGGAGGGAAATGTCTTTATTGCCATCTCCCTATTTATAACTCCTCTTTTGTCATCCCCCGCCCCCACACCAGTCTTTGTTAGTATATACTTGATATTAAAAACATGAGTCCTAAACATCTTAGATTAAAACCTAACTAGTACACTATCTGATGTACCAGCTTAAGCAGAAGCTGCTGCCTCCTTTGGCCATCTAGTTGATGGGAGTTTATCTTTCTGTGATTTCATCTCAGGTTTGCTTATGGCAGAAATGAGACTTTGAATGGACCAGGCTGACTTTAAGAGTGAGGAAAGGATGGTCAGGAGCCCTGGGTGCCAGTGTGCTCTTCAGTCTGATCTTCCTTATGCTTGGTTCAGTGACCTGCAACAGATGCTTCTTCAGTTATGTAGCTGGAGTATAAGGCCTCTTGGGAGAAATCAGCTGTTTCTGGCTGAGTCGGTCTCACAGGCTTCCATGTACTTGGCCTCAGGATTACGCAGAGTTCTAAAGGCTATGTTCATGTCTTTGAAGATTTAAGGATTCAATTTCTAATTCTATATCCAAGAGAGAAAATAAATCCTTTAAGTATTTGGCCTTTGGATATTAAAAAAAAAAAAAAAACCTAACTAGTGCAAAATTAGAGCAAATTAGGAAAAGCCTATTTCTGAACTGCTAAATTAATCCAAAAAGATCAGAGTATTTCTGTTTTTTAGGTGTATACATTTCTATTTTAAACAATATTGGGATGGTTCCTCTTTAGACTTCTTCCTAGCCTTAATAAAGGCAAATAGAAATTCTTTGTTTATTTTTCTTTTTTCGGCATGCAGGGCACAGGGCCTTGCTCTTGCTAAGCAAGTGCTCTGCCACTTGACCCACATACTCCCCAGTCCTTTTGCTTTTAGCTTGTATTTTTTTTAGATAAGGTCTCATGCTTTTGGCCAGGGTTGGCCTTGGACCAACCTCTCTGTCTCAAGTAGCTGGAATTATAAGTATATACCACTACACCTGACCCCTCTTTTAAATTTTTTAAAGAAACTTGGACCCAGTATGACTCATAAATCAACTGTTTGAACTAATGTATGATGCAAATGCTATTTTGTTTTATTGAGCACTTTTCTATAGGCAGAAAAACAGGACCAAAATGGAATGCAGTGAGAGTTTATAGAACCAAAAAAAAAAGGATAGACATTAACAAGTATTAGAGAGGATGTGAAGAAATTAGAGTCCTTATACATTGCTTGTGGGAATGGTAAATGCTATCGCTGCTTTGGAAAACCATTTGGCAGTTACTTGAAAAGCAGTTACTATATGAATCAGTATACATACATCTAAGAGAATTGAAAGTATGTGTTCCTAAAATCTCATGCATAAATGTTCATAGCATTATTCATTATAATGAAAAAGTAGACTCAACTCTTCCTAAAGTGATGAATGGATAAATAAAATGTAGGTTATGCATGTTACGGAATACTATTCAGCCATAAAAGAGAATGATTTGTGCTATAACCTTGAAAACATACCAAATGAAAGAAACCATACACCAAAGGTCACATGTTATATGAGTCCATTTATATGAAATATTTAGAATAAGCAAATTCATAGGCATAGAATATTGATTTTGTTTGTTTGGTTTTGGTGGTAGTGGGGTTTGAACTCAGAGCCTTATGCCTGCTAGGCAGGTATACTACCACTGAGCCATGCCCCCAGCCCTAAATGTTTGGTTTTATGAGTTTTGTTTTTTTTTTTTTTTTTGATGCTAGGAATGAAATCCAGAGCCTTCTGCATATTTGGCAAGCACTCTACTACTGTGCTATACCTTCAGCACACTTCAGGAATTTTTCCCCCAATACCTAGTCTATTGCTGTAGCATCACAGATCTGCTTTTTGCTAGAGTCCTTGTTGTTTTCTTATAGGAAGTACTTTGAATCACTCAGTTTTACATCATATTGATTAGAGCAGCTACATTTTTAATAAGTAACTGGTAAAAATAACTGGTTAAAAAATTAGAGGCTGAGTGTGGTGGTACACACTTGTAATTCCAGCACTTGGGAGTCAGAGGCAGGAGGATTGTGAATTCCAGGCCAGCCTGGGCTACATAGAGAATTAAAGGCCAACCTTGGTTGTATAGTGAGACCTGTCTCAAAAAAAAAAAAAAATTAGAACAGAACAAGCCATTGTAGATAATACTTTACTGACTTATTAATGATGTAGTAATGTTTCCTGAACTGGAGGAAAATTTAAAAAAAGAAAAAGCAAAAACAAAAAACCTACCAGTGCATCTTTCCTCATTGTTTTGTGTGACCAGGATTTGAGCTCAGGGCTTCAAGCTTGCAAAGCATGCCCTCTACTGCTTGAGCCACACTTTCAGACCATGTTGCTCTGGTTATTTTAGAGATGGAGTCTCGTGAACTCTGTCTGCGCTGACCTTGAACCTCGATCCTTCTGATCTCAGACTCCCAAGTAGCTAGGATTACAGGCGTGATCCACCAGCACTCAGCTTGTAATTCCATTTCTATATGAATGTGTGTAGTACACAACCTTTAGTTATGGTCTCTGTGAGTGTCCTTTTCTCCCCAGAGTTCCAGTGTCTGCTCTGTTTATCATTCACTGTTTGGCCTTGGGCACAATCTGTTTCCTCATTACAAAATGTGGGAATGGAATGACTTGGTATCTGAAGGGCCTATCAGTCTTGAGGTTCTGTGTACCTGGGTGCTCAGTAAATTGCTTTCTTCTAGATAATTATTCTTATTTCATAGGATAGAGAACTAACCATTTTTTCAATTTTAAATGAAGATAACATACTAATTAATATAACTTCTTTTTTAAAATCTTTAAGATTTTAATTGACATAATAATTGTTCATAAACATGGGCACAATAATATTTTAATACTTGTGGACAATGTGTCATGATCAGATCAGAATAATTGGCATATCTGTAACCTCAAACATACATCATTTGTGTTGGGAACATTCAAAATCCTCTATTCTGGCTATTTTGAAACAGTCAACAAATGGTTGTTAACCATAATTATCCTACTGTTCTGAAGAGCATCAGAAGTTATTCCTCCTATCCTATGATCCCCCTGTGTCTTTTAACCATCCTTGTCCCAGTCCCCCTGTCTTCTATACTTCCCAGCCTTTGAAAACACTATTCTCTACTTCTTAATACTTTTATCTAATGGCACTCACATTTTAATTTAATTCAGGTTTACAAATGGTAAACCTGATGATAGTGCTTTAGTGACCTCACAGTCATGTGATGCACCTAACAAGTAAACATTTACACATCAATGTGATGACTACTCTCATGAAGAGACTGTGACTTGAGTGGAACCTAGTGGGTTATTGGGCTCAGGATAGGAGTTGGAGGGGTTTGTGATTAAGCCCTTAAAGGCAGTAACTCCAAGTATATGTTCTTAGAATTCTGAGCATCAGATTCTTAAGCTGCAGTTGCATCTAATTCCATCTGTTCAGAAGCTTTTGGTTTCGTTGTTGGAAAAAGAGAGAAAATATGTATATGTTGTAACAAATTAAGAATAACAATGGAGAGGTTCTGTTGTGAAACAATTTTACTTCTTTACAGACAGATCCAGTTGAGTATGTGGAAAACATGTGTGAAAACATGCAACTGTACCCACTGCAGGACTTTCTTACTGGAGACCAGCTCCTTTTTGAATATAAACCAGAAGTAAGAAGATTTCCACTTTTAAAACTTCCTTTTAGAGAAAGGAGGGTGAAAAGTCCACAGATGTACTGTGAGAATGGAGAAAGCTTGATTATATTAGGCAGGATATTTGTTTAAACAGAAGAAATATCAATAGTTTTATGGCTAATTCTCCTGATTCTTTTTTAATATAAAAGGAGAAAATCAACTCATACTATTTTTACAGTTTCTTGTGTGTTGAAAATGTTAAGGCAGTTTCTAAGAATTATGTGGCTTAATTCCTAAGCATACTTAGATTTCTTTAGCTTACCTTTTAATTTGGTTGGAAACTCTGGACAATTTTTAATCATTTGAAAATATTTGTGAGAAAAAAATGTAGGATTCCCTAAATTTGAAGCATATAACTTACAGAAAATATCATATACAAATATATAGTCAGGGTCATTCTTCCATTACTGGGGAATAAGTCACCTTGCTTCATATAGAGTAGCATTTGTCAACCCCAGGAGATGGTTTGCTTTCTAGGGGATATACTAGTATCTGAAGACATTTTGGTTGTAACAGCTAAGAGATAGGCTGTGGATTGCTCCTGGGATCTGGTGGGTAGAAGCCTGACGTGCTGCTAACCATCTTACAGTATAGAAGATAGTACCCTCCAAGAAAGAATTCTCTGGCATAAGATGTTACTAGTCTTCAGATTGAGAAACTTTGGTAAAGGGCATTTATTCCCAAACTACTAATTTTAAAGAAGATAGGGAAAGGTAAAGGAGGAAGTAAAAAACTACACATTCTTGCCATCTCTCTAGAGTGGTTATGTTCAGGGACCTATGTGTTTTTTTCTAAACCACCATTTTGATTTTTTTTTTTCCCTCAAAGAAATGGTGTTTAAATGGTAGAATTCCAAACCAACCTGCATAATCCTGTTTAGTCCTTAATAATAATAATAATAATCCTGAAGGATTATTGAAGGATGTCTATATTAGCATCATCTTACTGATTTCTTGGGTCTGAGATGGTATAAAACATAATCTTTTAAGAGCATATTCTTTGGAATCATTATAAATTTGGTTGGAACTCTATTTTTACCACTTTTAGCTGTGTGTTCTATGTTAATTATATACCCTTTAACCTGAGCATTACTTAGTCTTTTACCTCTAAAACCAAGTATTGCTTTCTGTAAAATAGATATACTTTGCAACTGTTTTTAGGATTGAATGAAATAGCATATGCTAACTGCTCCTTAGCACATAGTAAAAGCTTAGTAAATGATATTTTTATGGCTAGTGCTGTTAGTAAATGGGATTTGAGATAAGCACTGCTTTTTAAAGCCTTATCAAGAAGCATATTTAATATTTGTCAATTACATACCTCAATAAAACTAAAAAAGTTTTGAAACACTAATAAACTAATGGGGCTTTGTGAATTAGGGATTTATAGACTGTAGATAGTTTATTGAGTATCAAGATGCTAGGATCTGCAAGGTATCTAACAGTGTGGCTTTATCTTTTTAATGGAAATGTATTAGGTTAAAATTGTTACTGTGTGTGTGTCTCCCTTCCTTTATTCCCCCCACTCCCTCTTTATTAGGTCATTGCTGAAGCCCTTAATCAGCTAGTTCCTCAAAAAGCAAATCTTGTTCTACTGTCTGGTGCTAATGAGGGAAAATGTGACCTCAAGGAGAAGTGGTTTGGGACTCAGTATAGCATAGAAGGTAAAATGTTTTAGCAGTTGTTCTTTATTTAAGTATATCTGACTCAACCTGGGAATTCTATTTTTAATAACTTATCTGATGGTTCTTATAGGAAGAAAAGTGTAATTTTTTAAAAGTTCATTTTCAGTTGAAAATTACTTATTGCAAGACATTGTTTTTCTCCTATGTTTATACTATTAGTTAGTGAAAAAATTCTGTTGTTTTGGTATTTAGTTATAGGCACATGCCTATAACCCCAGTACTTAGGAAGCAGAGGCAGAAGGATTAAGAGTTCAAGACCATCCTGGGCTATACAGCAAGACCCTATGAAAAATATCAAAAAACAAAAGCAAAACAGATTTTGATTCAGTGGGTCTATGTGGGGCTTGAGATTCAGCTTTTTTTTTTTTTTTTTGGTGATACTGGGGCATGAATTCAGGGCCTTGTGCTTGCTAAGCTACACTCCCAGCTCAAGATCCTGCCTTTCTCACAGTATCCCAGGTGACACTGGTGCTGTTGAACCACACTTTGTATAGTGAGATTCCAGATTGCCTGGATACATCAGAAACTGTTTACCTGAAAAGGAGAATTTGTGAAAGCCAGTGGATGGTTTGTCGTTTAGAGAATTCTGAACATTGCATTGCTTGTTGTGTCAATTTGTTTTTCTTCTTTATAGATGTTGAAAACATTTGGGCTGAATCATGGAAGAGTAATTTCAAATTAAATCCAGATCTTCATCTTCCAGCTGAAAACAAGTATATAGGTCAGTAAAATAGAAATCATTATACATCATCTATCCATGTACTAATAAAATGAGCCTGTATAGTACATTGTGTTTTACAAATTACCTACCATATGTATTCATATTTTAGAATCCCAGCAGTATTCTGGGGTAGCCATTACTATTTTCTTACTTTTCCAAAAGAAAACACAAATTCTAAAAAGCAAAGTGACTTGTCCAAGAGTATTTAGTTGGTGAATGGAAAAACCAAGACTTAAACATAGATCTTAGTACTTTGAAGTTTTTGATTTTTCTTGTACATCATAGTCAATTCTTTCATAGGAAGAAGTTGTCATTATCTTTTGAGATAATGGTTTTTCAGACTGCGAGTTGTCACCCATTAGAAAGTTGTGAAGTCAATGTAATGTGTTGTGAGCTGTGAAGGCATTAAAAAATCAGTTAGAATGAAAAACAACAAATGTTCCATTGCATATAGAAAAGGTGTTTTTCAAAAACTTGTTCTAGATAAGTATGTGTATATCTGTTTACTAGTTTGCTTTTAGCAAATATATTTCTGTTAACAGTAAACAAATTTAAGGGCTGGAGGAGTGGCTCAAGAGTTAGAATGCCTGTCTAGCAACTGCAAGGCCCTGAGTTCAAACTCCAGCACCATCTACCCTTCACCCTGCCCCCCCAAAAAATTGAAAGCTAGGTCAAAGGTTTTACAGTTGTTTGTAACTGTAATTTACTGAGAACACAGTGTTTCTCTTTAATTCCACTCATACATACATATCTAAAACAATTGGAAAAAGGCACTCAAGTACATGGGCTTACATGTTCATAGCAGCACTGTGCATAGCCAAAAGATAAATAGAGAAAATTGTGGTATATACATACTTTGAATATTATTCAGTCATAAAATATTTTAAAGTGGATGAACCTTTAAAATACCATGCCATGATATGAGTCCATTTATATGAAATATCCAAAATAAGTAAATCTATACAGACAGAACACAGGTTGATGGTTCCTCAGGGATTGAGGGGAGTAGATGGGTAATGGGGAGCAGCTCCCTTAGTAGGTATGTAGTTTCCTTTTGTGGTGATAAAAATGATTTGAAAATAGATAAAAGTGATTGTTGTACCACATTGTGAGTGTATTGATGCCCCTGAATTAGTCACTTTTTAGCGGTTAATTTTAAATCGTGATTCTCATCTCAATTAGAAGAAAAAAGCTTTTTTTTTAATTAAAGAAAGTCTTCTGCATTTTGGATTGTTCAGTTTTACATATTCAACTTTAAATGTTCTCCCAACTTAGATGTTTTTAATAAGTATAGCAACTACTACTTTAATTTGCAGTTTTCTTTAAATTAGCTATTTCTCAGCTACATGTTGATAAAACAATTTGTTTTCATTGCTGAAATAACAAGTTTGGCTTTGTTTGAGTAGAACTATGTATTAACCCTTCAAATGTCCATAGGGTTCATAAAAGAAATTCTCATTCAAGAAATTCATTCATAAATTGAATTGTATAAAAATCCATCTCAAAGTTAAAATTGTTTGAGAAAGAGAATAAAGGAGAATGTGTAGAGATCAGAATCAACTCTTGGGAAATTACAGATCTTCAGAGTTCATTTAGTTTAAGGCCAAGTATATGTTGTACTCCAGTATTTGAATTTTCTGGCTTATTTTAGCCACACAGAAAACTTACTTAAGACTTCTGAAACTAGGAACTGATTGCAGGGAATTCTGTTAAAATAACTAAACAAATTATTACTTTTTTCTTTTGTTAGCCACTGACTTTACATTGAAGGCTTTTGATTGCCCAGAAACAGAATACCCTGTTAAAATTGTGAATACTCCACAAGGTTGCCTGTGGTATAAGAAAGACAACAAGTTCAAAATCCCTAAAGGTAATGTGCTATCCTCCCTAAAAGGAGTGGAATGATTAAAACAAATCTTCCTGTGTCACTTGTTTACCTCCTTTTCCTCTTCATTTTTCCTTTGAAGACTTATGTATCAAATTCACATTGTAGTCCAGTGCTGTCACTGTAGTCCATGAAGATACTCTAGTTTCTAAGATATAAAAATTCTAGTTTAGAAAGTGGTTTTAGATATTTTCTTTCAGATGAATGAAAGCAGAACCAAGAATCTGGTCACCTTAACTAGTAGGATGCATTATTTGAACATTATTTTTAAAAAGAGATGGAATAAAAATATATGAAGAAATAGATAGCATAATCAAGCATTACAAATGTAAAATCTTTCTCCATCTACCTCCCTCTGCCATTTTTGCTTTCCAGCACAAAGGAAGCATAGTGTAGAGCCAAACAGACCTTAAAAGTTCTTGTCTTTAAGAACTGTATTGCTCTTCTATTGTGTATTCTTATGCATAGCATTGAAACTTACTGAAAAAAGTTGGAGTGCTGTTGGATGCCATTTTGCCCATGTCCCATACCTCACACATAGCTACAAGTTGTGGCTCTGTGGAGGATTCTTGAGTTTGTTGAGAAGATATTTCCACAATTTTTATTTCCCTCTTGTCTCCTTTCCTCCTTTCTCCTTCCCTCCCTGGACCTCATGAGTATGAACCATGTGCTATGTCCCTAACCTGCCACAATTTTTTTTTGGAGACAGTCATTATTTAGCCCAGTCTGGCTTTGAATTTGTGTCCTCTTGTCTTGGCCTCCCAGGGTTAAGGTGTGCATCACTACACCTAATATTTTAATTTTTCTTGAATGGTTTATAAGAATTTCCAAAAATGTTACATATAGCCTCCTTAGAAAAGGGATCTGCTGGCTGTGTGTGGTGGCATATGCCTGTAATCCCAGCTACTCGAGAGGTGAAAGCAGGAGGACTGAGAGTTCAAGACAACCCTGGGCAAAGGTAGCAGTGAGACCCTGACTCAAAAATGAAGAAAAGGGCTGGGGCATGCTAAGGCCCTGAGTTCAAATCCCAGCACAACATACACACACACACATACACACAGAGTAAGAAAGTAAAAGGCTTTACTACATAGTGTTTTCTGTGAACATGGAGATTGTTCCTTTAATGTTCTTGACATGTATACCTCTGTAAATATTTTCCCCTTTAGGCACACTTTATTTGGAATGGTAAATATTACTCTTAAGAATAAAAATGTAGCCGGGTGCTGCTGGCTCACTTCTGTAATCCCAGCTTCTTGAGAAGCAGAGATCAGGAGGATACAGTTTGAAGCCAGCCCGGGAAAGCAGTTCAAGAGACCCTCTCTTGAAAAAACCCAACATAAAAAAGCACTGGTGGAGTGACTCAAGTGGTAGAGTACCTGCCTAGTAACCATGAGGCCCTGAGTTCAAACCATAGTACCGCTCAAAATAATATCATTAGAATTTAAGAACTGATAGTTTTTGTAGAGTTTAAAAAACACATGAGGTGAAAATGGATGTCTAAAATATTTAATGTATTTTTATATTTTACCTAGTCTTTTTTTTGTTTCAGCCTATATACGTTTCCATCTGATCTCACCTTTGATACAGAAGTCTGCAGCAAAGTAAGTAATTGTCCTGTTTTTTGGAGAACATACATATTTAAAATTATTGGAAAGCTGTTTTTTGTTTCAGTCTGAATCATTCCATCATTTCCTCTATCAGTACTTGAGCTGTATTGCCAATCTGTGTATTTATTCTGTACTCTGAACAATTATTTGTGTTGATACTAAACAATGTGGGGTACATAGGTTTAGGTTACCGTCTTAAAAAAAAAAAAAATCCAAGAGCTGGGATGTAACTCAGTGAAGAGTACTTGGCTAGCATGCACAAGGCTCTGGGTTCTATCCCAGCAATGGAAAAAAAAAAAAAAAAGATAAAATCTGTAATGGACAGTTAAGGGAATTACCAGAGAGAGAATTGTGAGCTCACCAAACAAAGATTTCAGTGTAGACTTTGTCTTTATCAAATGAATGTAAAGGAACAAATTATAGTTAAAGTTTGAGCGGAAGAGCCTGGCATTGTCCCTCCACATCTGGTTGTTGCAGTTTCCATTCCTTTTATTGAGCCTACATTTTCATAAATTTTTCAGCAGGTAAATGGTGGATACTTTTGCTTCATGGTTAAGACAGAATTTATGCCATCTATATAGGCATTTGGCTTGTCTGTTTTCTTCTGTCTTTTTTCCATGATTGTATCTACTGCCTTGTCTTGACTTACTAGAAAAAAAACAACGAAAATAAATGTTTTGTGGTTTATTTAGAAACAGTGTAGAAAAGATTGCTGTTATTTTTAGTTAGGAAAATCAATTTTGTATAGTTTATTTCAATCTAAATGAAATGTAACTTTTCCTAAAAAAGTGGAATTGTAGCACCCTTATGTAAAACCGTCTGATAGTGTATGCTAGTCATTGGGAAAGTGCCTTAAAATTCGGTCTTCACCATAGACCAGGTGAAGGTCTATGGTGAGGACTGGTGAAATTAACCAGGAGCTAACCCTACTCTACATTGAGGACTGACCAGTCTGTTGATCCTGTGCATAAAGACTGGTAAGGAATTTAATTATACTTTGTTCTTAGCAAATTGCTCATATATTTATATAGATAGCTGTACTGTGGGAGATCAAAAAGACTAAAATTTGCTAGAATCATAGAAAGTGATAAGGAAATGTTACTGCAGTTCTTTTTCATTGCCACTTAACTGTAAAATATAATCTTAAAGTGACAATAGTACTAAAATTTATTAATATCCACTCTAAAAAATGCATTACCAACCTCCCTTCCCTCATATTTTTAAATTTGTCAGACAGCTTAAGCCTGGAGGGTACAAAATCTTGAGATCAATTGTCTCTGGTGCACTATACATACTATTATTTTCTATGTGTACATGACATGCAAAAGATTGGGAGGCAGTGCTAAAGGTAGGACTTCTGTAATACACTTGTGAAACTGAGTCCTGAGTAAGCTATATTTACCTTTGAACCAAATTAGTATACAGTTGTACATTTTGGAGTAGAGAGTTAACACCTTACTAAAAGTGAAATTTCTTACCTAAATTGAAGCAAATCTATTTATTCGTGACTTTCTTGCCAACTGATGATGTGGTTTGTGTTTTGTACTTCTCAGTGTGGTCCTCTTTGATATCTTTGTCAATATCCTTACCCATAACCTTGCGGAACCAGCTTATGAAGCTGATGTGGCACAGCTTGAGTATAAACTTGTAGCTGGAGAGCATGGTTTAGTTATTCGAGTGAAAGGATTCAACCACAAACTACCTGTAAGTACATATACTCTGTTTTCCTCATAGGGACCCTTAAAATACCATATTTACATTTCTTGCCCTATAACACCAAGCGTAGAGGCTTGTGCCTGGGGTGCTGTACATGGAAGAAGTGTTTATTAATGTAGAGTACTGATGTAGAGTATCATGAGTTTTCCTGGCTCATGCAGCTATTCTAACTTTGACTATATAACAAGATTTATAGATTTTTTTTTCCTTTCTCATCTTTTTTTAATTTTAATTTTATCATTTTTACATTTACTCACATGTGTATACATTATTTGGGCCACCTTCCCTCTCCACCCCCCTGGATATTTTATTAATTGTGAGCAATGTATATAATAAAGCCTGTGATTTAAGTTTGATCTCACTTCTCTTTGCTGTCAGTTTCTCTGTAGCCAACACTAGTATTTAGATCTAGTTTGAACTAAACGTCTTACCCCTCAGCAATAACAATAACAAATTACAAGGACCTAGCACATTGCCTGTTATAGAGTAGAACTCAAATATTTGTGCCTTTTCTTCCTCTTGCACTTTTTCCCATCATTTCAAGTGTATGTGTCTTGTTTTCTCCTCTTAAGTTTATGAGCCTTTTCGAAACAGGGTCTTATATCATGTCAGTAATCTTTTGATAAGGAATGTGTTCCAGTGTCACTTTGTCAAAAATGATAAGCAAATGAAGAAAAGATACATGAGATGCTAGCTAAGAGAGTGGAGATCATTAAATACCAGGTAAAATAATGTATTAATGTACCCAACAACAAATTGTACATCTTGGTTTCTTAGGTAAAATATATATTAGGGTTCATACAAGAAAAATTCTAGAGGAAAGAACCTAGAGGTGTCACCCTCCATCTTGGGAGAAATCCTGGAGAAGAGTGTAACTCCCCTTTATACTCTGTGCCTCTGTCTCCCTGGGAACAAAGATTTGTTTTAGGAGGAGGTACCATGGTATGTTTTGTTTGTCTCCCTTCAAGGCCTAAATATGTAGCTTAAGATCCAAACAGATTAAAGCCTAATACAGCGTTTGTCATTTGGGAAGCATGTTTTGGAATAATCTGGAAAGCTTTATAAAAATTCAAACCATAGAAAAGCATTTGATACTCCTCATTTTTGAAGCTTACTTACTCTTAATACTAAAAATGATGTACAGAACATACATATTTATGTGTAGAAAACAAGAGATTGAGTTTTACCTATAGACTATAGATGCAAACTTCCTAAAAATTTTGAAGTTTAAATTCATTAATATAGCAAAAAGAATAATGCACCTTAACACCGAGTACCAGGAATGCAAGGGCTAATACAGTATTAGGAAGTCGATGAACATAATTTGTAACATTAATCAAAGAAGAACTGGGCGCCAGTGGTCCATGCCTATAATCCTAGCTACATAGGAGGCAAGAGAGCAGGATTTTTTGGTTTGAAGCCAGCCCCGGGCAAATAGTTCATGAGACCCCTATCTCGAAAAACCTGTCATACAAAAGGACTAGTGGAGTGGCTCAAGGTTGTAGGCCCTGAGTTCAAACCCCAGTACCACAAAAAAAAACCCCAAAAAGACACTATGTAAGTAGTGATAAATACCAAAAATTTAATAGATGACCTTTCTAATAAACAGGAATGGAGGAAAATTATTAAACACAGTAAAAACAAAGTCTTTTGGACATTTAAAAATCAGGAACAACTCAAGAATAACCCATGATCTTCTATTATCCAGCATTGTCTTAGAGGTTCTAGCTACTACAATGAAATGAAAAAATGAAATAAAAACTGCTTTTGGAAAAGGAAACTATTTTCCTTTGCAGATGATATGATTATATTTGTAGAAAACTTAACATGCTACTACAATTAAAAACGAATTTGGTATGATATGATGGGCCATGAGATCAGTGTTTGAAAACCAATTGTTTTTTTTTCCTATATTAGCATTAATCTCAGAAATGGATGGAAGTAAATACTCCACTTACATTATTGAGAAAAATAATAAATAATATAAATAATAAATAATAATAAAATGCCTAGGAATAAATAGGAAAAATATAGGACCTATCAGAAGAAAACTGTTTCTGGATAAGACAGCTTGATATAAAATTGTCTTTGCTTTCAAAATATATACATAAATATAATGTCCAACTGACTAAAGTCACATTTTGGAGTGGTGGAGATGCTGGATAAAGTTATTTTTAAGGACATTTGTAAGTAAAGAATGTTTGTGAATACCCAGTAAAATGATTTAAAAAAATATCAAGAATCATCACTCCAGCTTTGACACATGTTGAGGATTTTGGCCCCTGAAGATTCTTTGAGTCATTAGTACTTCTTTAATGTCCCCTTCAATGCCTAGTACAATTCTGAGCCTCTGGTAAAAACCAAAGAGAAAGATTTTCCCTTTCTAACAGTGCATTTCCATGCTTTGTCACTTAAAGTGCTTCTTTGTTTTCCTTTTAGCTACTATTTCAGCTCATTATTGACTACTTGGCCGAGTTCAATTCCACACCAGCTGTCTTTACAATGATAACCGAGCAGTTAAAGAAGACCTACTTTAACATCCTCATCAAGCCTGAGACTCTGGCTAAGTAGGTTGAGGGCCTAAATGTGTTTGTCTTCTTGGGGGGTAGTGTGGTGAGCAGCTGAATTAAATTGCATAACATGTCACTTCCCTGGCAACTTTTAACTATCCAGAATTCAACCAAGGTTCCAGAAGAGAGGAAGAAGGCAGATGAATAGTGTATATTCTAATACTTAAGCATTCTGCTAATAGGCAACCCCCACTTTGGCCTTCTTTCAAAGCCTGTTCTTACTTTAGTACAGGCTAATAACAGCTTAAATATAGATTCCTTTGCATGAATCAGAGAAAAGAACCCATTGAGGTACCCTCTATTAGCAGGTGGAGTCTTTGTGGGAAGGATAGAAAAGTCCCCTTTGAGCAGACAAAGCCCTTTGTCCTCATGGCTTTCAAGTCCCTTTTGACCTCCTTGCTGGGGATCTGTAAATGGTGAACAAACAATATAACCTATACACAGGCTTTGCTTTTCACAGGGTTATAATGAGCCCATAAACTAATAGAATTAGAAAGTAAGGTATAAGGGGTTAAGTGTGATCTCATGTAATAACTGATAATCTGCTCACAAGAAGTTGTATTTTGTTGGAAAGAAACATTGTATTTATTAACTTTTGATTAGCCCTGAGTATCAAATAACTCCTGAATACTCCTTTATTTATAAAGGAAATAAGTACTACCTTATTAGGGCTGGAGGTGTGACTCAAGTAGTAGAGTACCTGCCTTGTAAGTATGAAGCCCTTAGTTCAAGTCCAATACTGCAAAAACAAAAACTACTTTATTAACAGACTGCTTCTTTAAAATTCAGTAATTTTTTAAATTTATTGAAGTGTGGCAGAATAATAATACATCTCCTGTTTATTGAAGATTTATGTGGCAGATTTGTTCAAATAGTTTAATATATATTTAATTCTCACCAAAACCCTATGAATGGTAGGCGTTATTTATTGTCCTTGTTTTATAAACTATGAAGAAATTGAGTTACAGATATTAAGAACTTGCCAAGATCGAATAGCTTACTGGTGAGGGGTGGGGTGCAGTTTGGGGATGTGTCTGATTGGATCCAGATCAGTTTAGTATGATTCCGGACTAGAGCCATTACCTAGACAGCCATTGCTGTCACTGCAATAACAGCTATCCATAGTAAGTGGTCTTATCCATAGTAAGTGGTCTTCAGTAATTAATAAGATGTTACTGAGGTTTCAAACCAAAATAATAATAATTTTAAATTGGTATATGACTGGATAAATTTGACTTATCTGGCAACTTACATTATTTTACCAAAGCAGGTGAGTGCATTGTTGTACTGGTAAGTATAAATCTGTTTAAAAGTTAGTGCATACAATTTGAAATGCCTTTTGATAGTTATGATGACATTGTTTCTCCATCTTAAGTTGTGATAGGAATTATCTCTCTTTAGAAACACATAATTTACAGAAACTTAACCAAGTGTTTCTTGTGACAAAATTTTGTTGTTTTTAATTTTATTTTCCACCTGCCCTTTATATAGAGATGTGCGGCTTTTAATCCTGGAATATGCCCGTTGGTCTATGATTGACAAGTACCGGGCTTTGATGGATGGCCTTTCCCTTGAGTCTCTGCTGAGTTTTGTCAAAGAGTTCAAATCCCAACTCTTTGTTGAGGGCCTAGTGCAAGGGAATGTCACAAGCACGGTGAGTGTGAGGTGCTCTGGGAGTGTGTGCTGGGCCTGAATTCGGTTGTGGACTCTGGAATTACATTAGTTCCTCCCTAAAGGGGAAGCTTTGGTTTTTGCAGGCCAGCATTATCATATACTGATTAGGAATTATATACGGATTAGGAGGGCTCCTGACTCTGATCCTGGGCAACTTTCTTTTTAGGAAGAAGACTGTTTATGACTTTGAGTGAAATAGGGTTGGCATATTTGTGCTTTTGGTTAAGTATGGTGAAGATTGTATATGGAAACCATAAATACTTTAGAGATTAGTGGGAGGAAGGATGGTAAGGGTTGTATACATAATACATACATATAGCCAGAACCTGTATGTCAAGCTTTGTCAAGCTAAGGGGAAATGAAATGATTCCACTTATATGAGATATCTAAAATAGTCAGATTCACAGAAACAAAGTAGAATGGTAGTTTCCAAGGGCTGTTGGGGATTGGTGGGGGGTAGGGAATGGGAGGAAGAAAGGATTTGTTAATGGTTATAGAATATTGGTTTTACAAGATGAAAAAATTCTGGAAAATTATTTCAATACAGTGCAATAAAGTGCACATTACTGAATGTGCACTTTAAAAATGGTTATGATTATAAACTTTGTTATATGAAAATGAAGCCTAAGAGAGCCAAATAAATGAAAAAATACTTAGGAACTCGCTAATTTTATGTGCAGGTGAGGGAAAAGGGGAGTCTGTGATGCTGCTCCCATTTCTTACTAGAGCTAGTGGTTTAGTAGAGGAACAGGAACAGTGGCAGGACTGAGAGTATATGAGGTTGTTCTGATATATGCTGAGTTGGATGTATCTTGGGAACCTTGTAACTAACTGACTGAAGGCTCTTCCAGGTAAGAGTGCTTATTTGGGACTAAGTTATTCTACATTTGACCGTCTTCCTCCACGGCTTCCCAATTTCTCAGGACTGACCCTTTGATGGAATATGTAAATGGTTATTCTTGGAACTATGGCTGTTATCCTTCCCTTGATTTTTGTCCTACCCACAAAAAGAACTTTCAAAGCCTCAAACTCATAGCTAGAAGAATAGAATAGCTGCCTGTGTCTCTGAGCACAGTGGGAATACCAGGCAGGGCTATGACTGACTTAGTGCTGATGATTCAGTACTGTAAATTGCCCTCAAGAGAAATCATTCCAGCGATGATCTTATCCCTGTACTTATCCTCAATTTATAGATAAGAAAACAGAAGTCTTGAGAGAGGAAGAGAATGTATTCACTTAGTTTATGTGCTATTTTATTGCTTACTCCATCCAGGGTCTGTGTCAGTGGGCCCACATTTATAAAGTATAGTCAGAGTTGTCATAGATGCCATGGCTTAGTTGGATAAGCTGACACTGCACAAGTAAGTTTGATTTGGGGGTGGGGAGAGTGTTTCAGTATAAACAGTGCCAAGGAGCAGTTTGAGTCACATAATATTTGTTAAACATAAAATAGGTATTGAATCAGTGAATGATGAGCCTGAGCAATGAATGACTTGTCCAGCATTTAGATAACAGACTGTATCTGCCAGAGTGCCCCAAGAAATTAGAAAATCAGTCTTACTTGGTTCCAGGTGAAATTAATGTCAGGAGGGACTAATGTAGTTGTTTTCTTCTTTTTTTTTTTATCTCTTAGGAATCTATGGATTTCCTGAAGTATGTTGTCGAGTAAGTATTGGTTTGTGTTTTCTCTTTGAGGGGTTATAAAGAGGCATTAAGCCACAAACCAGTTAGTTGTTATTAAATGCACATATAAGTTAGTAAGGTTGATTTCCTTGTGGTTGATTTTGTCGAGGCTGATGTAAACAAAGTAATTCAGAATGGACTGTGGAAAGCCTGGATGCCTCTTCTTGGGTGGGGATAAAGAGAATAAAGTATTGCCTCAATGACATGCTGATTCTTTTGCAGCAAACTGAACTTCATGCCCCTGGAGCAGGAAATGCCTGTGCAATTCCAGGTGGTAGAGTTGCCCAGTGGCCACCATTTGTGTAAAGTGAAAGCTCTGAACAAAGGTGATGCCAACTCTGAAGTCACTGTGTACTACCAGGTCAGTTAGCCCCATTGTTCGCCATCTTCATGGCAAACTTTAGGACACTATAGCCTGGTGAAAGTGTCCAAAATACCTAGAAATGAGTTGACCTTGTGACTTTCAAGGCCCTTTTGTTGTTACCTCTGTAGTTTTAAGTTTGGGGCCATTTGTCCTCTTGAAGCATTTGCATTTAAAAATTGCTTGTCAGTAAAATGGATCTTTTTTCAATTACAGTTTATTCATGAACTAACCAGTCATGTATATGAGTAGGTACTATAATGAGTATGATGGAAATCCCTATGTATTCCCCTGACAAAATCCCAAACAGCAAGAAGATATTTGTTAAAAGTACAGTTTTAAAAGAGAGAAGTATAACCTAGCAAAGTAATCAGTATACAGCAAGCATTGACTACCAGAGCCATAAAGGTTTTAAAGCACCTGAGAAAACTTATTATCTCTATTTTATGGACGATAAATCCAAGATTCAGATTACCTCAAATTTAATCCTTTCAGATTCTGTGTTACTCTGGAGGGGAGAGGTGGATAAGGAAGTGCTTTACAGTAGTCTGTATTGGCTCATAGCCTGCTTTAGCCTATGGTTAGTCCCATTCACTTCTAGTCTCTGAGAACCTTCTCTAAACCTATGCTTGTCCATCCTGATCCCCTGACTTCCCATTGCTGCATGAGTTCAGAAGTATGTATGAGTAAATCACTTCCCTATTAGGCCTTATGAAGACCCCTGGTTTGGGATTTGGGTGGTTTGGCCTTGTTAACTATTTTGTCCTTGTGTTTCTGGCCCTGTGCGAGTCTTACCCTGACATTGTCCTGGTCTGATTGCAGAAGTAAATTCACCTCCCTGATGGCATAGTCATGTCTCTTTAGGGAAGGTTAGTCTTACCCCAGTCTTCCCAATGAGTCCTTTGATTCAAGAGCCACAGTGGTTCTGGAGCTACATTGGTTCATTTTGGTCTCTACCTAGAGGCTCTGTTTCTCTGTAGAGTCTGTCTTACTGGCTGTAGTTTTCTGACCTGTCATCTTCCTAGGTTCTATTAGGTCCCAAGCTCCATAAATGGTACATCCTGGCTCTGGTCAGTCCTGTACCTCTAACTGCTCAAAACCCAGAGACAAGTATTTCTCCCAAGTTCCAAGCAAGATTTCATCATCATGAGACTGTCTGGAGATGCTGTCCTTCAGTCACCTCTTAACATTAACTTCTCATACAAACTGCTTCCTTTAGGAAACCATTTCCCTTCTAACAGCATTTTGAATGGAAATTGATAGGAAATTTTGACTGGTCACTCTTATAGAGGGATGTACAAGTCTCAGCACTGACTAATCACGGTTTATAGGGCACAGAGGCTCTATCCTCTTCCTCTGGTGAAGTGGGTTGAGAAATGAGTCAGAGGATCCTGCAGCCTGACTCCGTGATGCACTAACAAGAACATTCTTGTGTATTGGCCTCCCACCTTCTTTCATTCTTATTTTGCTATTCACACAGCTAGGATGAGGTGCCCCAGTGTGGTTTCTGCTTCTTGGGTATTTTTTATATCAACTGGTTTGCATCCCTGTGTGTACTTGTAGAAGCTATTTATTTTTTTTCTTCATTTGAGGAATAACCCCCCACATATCCTTCATGATCCCCAAATATTTCCTGCTGTCCTCCCTTGATCTATAAATATTTGATTTTAGAATGTGTCTTGTAGGTTCTCTGGGTTCTTCAGGCAGGAGCTAGCAGGCTAGGTATTATTGGACTCACCTCTATGACTACATGCAGTTCTGTCCTAGTACTAGGAGAACAAGTGACCTAACATGATTCCTGTTCTCACAGACCTTCAGGCTAGTGGGAAGGCAGATATGTAAACAAGATTATTGAAGTATGAGTAACTCTTTTTTGGTGAAGAGGAGAGGGGACAGTATCTAAATAAGTAGTTGCCAAGAATAGCTAGGTAATTAAAAAGCCCTATAGCCATTGGTTATTCACTTGGTCTGATCACTTTCTCCTTTCAGTCGGGTACCAGAAGTCTAAGAGAATACACTCTTATGGAGCTGCTTGTGGTAAGTGCATGAAGGAGAGTTGAGTAGTTCAGGAGCTCCTGCCCCACTGAGGCCCAGCCTTTCTGCCTGGGGGCTGGAGTCTTGGGGTGGTCAGAGATTTTTGATTGGAAGGTGAGATGGTATTGAATATTCTCACCAATAGACAAAAGCCTGGGTCATTTAAAACGTCCTAAGGGAGGCCAGACTTTGAAGGTATGTAGGGTACTTTGGGGACAAGAAATATTTTTCTGGGAGTTGATGGCCATATTGATGGGTATTACGTTGAATTACAGATGCATATGGAAGAGCCTTGTTTTGACTTCCTTCGAACCAAGCAGACCCTTGGGTAAGTCTGCTGGTGAGGGCACTGAGCTCAAACAAGGATAATGGGACTTATTTTGCACGCTGAGGTTTTATCAGATACCCTGATTTAGCAGCCTGTATAATCTCTTTGGTCCTTCCACGCATAGTGTAATTTTCTAGAATTTGAATTTTGGACTACATGGGTTTTCAGTTGGTCAGATTTCAGGATAAGCAAGAAAAAAGCTAGCTTGACCCCAGTTCAGCAGTGTTGGACAGACACCTTGACCTTAAGGTTGAAGTAGCTGCACATACCCTTATGGTCCTCTGAGGACCTCTAGATCTAGCAAGGATAGGATAGGTAGAAACCTTACTCCTTTGTATCTTATGCCTATGAGGGCAGGACCTAGGTGACCACATGAACTCATGTAATTTCTTATTCTGGCTGTAGGTACCATGTCTACCCAACCTGTAGGAATACATCTGGAATTCTAGGATTCTCTGTCACTGTGGGGACTCAGGCAACCAAATACAAGTGAGTAAGGGAAGGGAGTAAAGTGGGCCCAACCTTCTTGTTCTGGACATTGAAGAGTGTGGGTTTAGGCAACTAACTAAGCAAGGGTTCCAATAGTTGCTAGGAGTTGGGGAATACTAGATGGCCTGATCAAGGGTTCCACTGGTCCATAGGAATTGGCTTAAGTCCTGTGATCATTCTTTTGGGTTTGCTAGTGTTTTCTCTTCAGGGAGACCAGAGGGCAGGAAAAGGAAGGCTGCCTGACTTGGCATTCAGGCTGGAAATGAGGTGTAAAGCCTTGATTTGGAATGGCCACACTTAGGTGTGATTCCCAAGAAATTGGGTTGCAGGTTGTGGGTAAGGGTTCTCCCCTCTCCTGATTTAGGGTGGAGTATTGAAGCCTTGGAAAACATTTCAGCCTTTTCTCTAGAAATATGCCTTAGTCTTAGTTCCTTCAACTTCTTCCCGAGACCAAGTCTCTGATAACTTTTCATTCAATATATCTTGTTTCAGCTCTGAAGTTGTTGATAAGAAGATAGAAGAGTTTCTTTCCAGCTTTGAGGAGAAGATTGAGAACCTCACTGAAGATGCGTTCAACACTCAGGTAACTGAGTGAACCAGCCTGATCTTTTGGCTTTTATGATAAGCCTTTAAGAGATCCAGACACCAGTCTTCACAGTGCTTATGTGCTGGTCAGTTTTTGAACTTGTAGCCCTACTTTAATCTGACCTTGTCTCCCTAGCTTCCTTCCTTCTCACCATGCTGGCAGGTCCATCACAAGTTAGGTTTGTTTTGGGGGAACTGGTAAGATACCATGTCTGAGTATGCCTCTTTTTGGTGGGAATAGGTCACAGCTCTGATCAAGCTGAAAGAGTGCGAGGATACCCACCTTGGGGAGGAGGTGGACAGGAACTGGAATGAAGTGGTGACACAGCAGTATCTCTTTGACCGCCTTGCCCATGAGGTAATGATTTTCAGAACAAGACAGCCCTGATGGACTGGTGAGGGTGCCTGATTTTATATATGAGTTCTGGGTCCAGAAATACCAGTGTTACATGGAAGAGAAACTTAGGACACCCATCTTGGCTTGGTTACTTGCCTGTTTTGAGTTTCAGATTTCTCTCTCTAGTACATTAGCTGGCTATGAATAGGATGGTAAAAATTAAACCTCCCTCACCACCAGTTTCAATCAGAGCAGCTACATTTGTGTTGTGTATTGAGTATCACAGTAAGATTTTATGAAGAAAAAAAGAGTTCTGCTGAAGATAACTGAGATGCTGTGTCTTCATGAAGATGCAATTTCTCCTATAGATTTTAATGGTTACAAGGACAGGTCTTTTGACAACTTCCAGCTTATAGTAGTAAAACCTACAAAAGAGCTTTGGTTCTGCAATCCAGTACTACCTCTGATATATAACCCTCTGTCTGGCATTACCAAAGGATATTGCCAGAGGCTTCTACGTCATTCCACTTACAAGTTCACCTATTTCAATAGTACACTAGAGACTTGGGTTTCTGGCTCAGGGAATGGTATTTGAGTATAAGAGCTGTTTTGCTTCTGCTAATGTAGATCAAGGCTATGAAATAACAGAGGTGTGGCACTGAGGTTCATCTTTATCCTTTTCTGGAAAGATGGGGGCAAACTAAGTCTGTTAGGCAGGCTTAAGATCTGCCTGGGGGGTTATGTTTAAGAAAAATGATCTGTTTTCTTACACATATTTCTTTCCTATCTTCTCTTCCTCTGTAAGATTGAAGCACTGAAGTCATTCTCAAAATCGGACCTGGTCAACTGGTTCAAGGCACATAGAGGACCAGGAAGTAAAATGCTTAGCGTTCATGTGAGTATGGTTAACTATAGTTCTATCATTTACTGAGTTTGAGTTGTTAGCACAGATTCTAAATAAGTCTTTTGGCCTCTTTCAGGTTGTTGGATATGGGAAGTACGAACTGGAAGAGGATGGCACCCCTTCTGGTGAGGATTCCAACTCTTGTGAAGGGATGCAGCTAGCCTACCTGCCACCCTCTCCTCTCCTGGCAGATTCCACCATCCCCATTAATGATATCAGGGCTTTCACATCAACACTCAGCCTTCTCCCCTACCATAAAATAGTCAAATAAACTGCAGTCTCATTGGCCTGAAGCAATGTGTATTTAAAGATGTGTTTGTATTTTATGGAGTGAGTTACACTACTACTGCCCTAGGGCTTTTATTGACGTAGGGCTTTCACTGAATTTTTGCACTGGTATCATAGAATTTACTTTGTATCCCTCCTCTATTAAGACTAACAAACCCAGGGGTATTGCAGTGGCTGGCAAAGAGAAATTAGTTGGGTGGGCCAAGTATGATCCCAAACACATAATGCAGCAGTTGGGAAGCCCTGGCCTGCATCCTCTCAGGAAATTTCAGTTCTTGAGAGCCCATATGTAACCAATTTGTTACTAGTACCTAAATGCTAGGTACCTGTTTTTTTAAGTGTATTTTTAAATAAAGATAGTTCTGTATTTCCCTTCAGAATAAGCCAGCTGTTGCCTGTGACATTCTTTGTATGTTTTGTTTTAGTGTGGAGTGGGGATCTTTTCTCAAGCCCTTTTGGATGAAAAATGAGGGTCACCTTACTTGAAGAATAGCATGGTGAGGGCTAAAGACAAAGTAAAGGAGGGATGAGGAAAAGGCTGGAACACTTGTTATTTTAAGAGTCCCTGCTCCTGTAGTCAAGGTTACCAAATAATTGGCTTCCAAGTTTAACCATAAAGAAGATAAAAAAAAAGCACATATTTAAAAACGTTGGAAAAATTACTTTATGAAGCCTTAAGAAGCACTGAGTATATAACTGTAATCCAGGTTTAGATACAATTTAATAGTGGTTCAATTCCAAAATAAGTTATTGTAAGTGAAACCATGAACTTTCCTAACACTTGATTTTAATACACTGCTCTAATTTTCTGAAACAATTCTGAGGAACCATTATTTACAAGAGATGGGAGTATTTATGAAAAATTTGTCATCAGGTTTATATGTGTGTGTATATATATATGTATGTGTGTGTGTATGTATATATGTATGTATGTATGTCTATATACGTATATATGTATAGAACCCAAGATTATATGAACAGAGGCTGTATATCTTGACAGCAGAACTAGAGTGCAGAGTATGAGTCTTGGGTTTATAAATGCTTTTTAAAGCATGGGGTTTGGAAAAAAAATGTCTTGTTTCAAAACCTAAAGGTTTTCTCAGGACTGAAGTCAAAACTGTAACTGCCACAGAGGAAAAAAGGGAAGCTTTTCCCGCTTTAATTGTTCATCTACACCGGAAAGTCCAGTATCCCTGAGATAGGAACCACTGCAATAAGAAGGGAGTGATAGGTTCTCCTGAAGGAAGATTGATTGTTGCTTAATTATGGCTACTGCCCCGGTCATCAGGTGTAAACTGCAGTTTCCCAACCTAATGCTTCACAGCACCAAGACGTTTTAGTAATGGTTCATCATAAACCCAGCATTCTCCATCTTCATGGAATAACTGTAAGAGAAAGAGAGAATTCAATGTAAGCTTCCTTTGTACTTTTTGTTTGTTAGCAGTACTAAGGTTTGAATTCAGCTTTGTGCTTGCTAGCCAGGTGCTCTACTGCTTGAGCCACAACTCCAGTCTTCTTTGTACCTTTCTTTTAAAATTATTATTTCATGTCTTCTCCCTGCCCACTGGATGAAATGAGTCTCAGACAGGGACCAGGGAACATCTTATTCATAAATAGTGTTTGCCCACTTCACTTCTTCAATATTTGCTGAGATGAGTTACTGCTCAAGGTACAGGGGGAACTGAAGGAGGTGGGGGCTTACCCTTGTCTCCCACTGAATTTCCTTCTCCTTCCTTTCTCGGGCTTCTGCTCTTTGTCTTTCTTCAAGTCTGTGCTTTGCTTCAGTTGCTGCATCAATGTCTCTGATTTTTAAATTGAAAGTAACATCCTTCCAAAGGCTTAAAAAAAGAGAGAGCAAGAGGAGCTGGCAATCTTGAGAGTGAAACCGTAAGGCCAGCTCTGAATACAGCATAACAAGTATAAATCAAATAGTTTTCAAGTGCTGTACCTCACAGATTAAATCTCCTTAAAGCTCACAACAGGACACTGAACTGAGTTTAAAAAAAAAAAAAAAAAGAGAGAAATGGGCCCGAAGTGCCCCCTGCCAGTTGTCAATGAAAATGAGGGCCTGGCACATGACTCATGCCTGTAATCCTAGCTACATGGAAGGCAGAGACTGGGAGATCATGGTTGGAGGTCAGCCTGGGTAAAAAGTTCATGAGATCCCCATATCAACCAATTTTGGTGCATACCTGTCATCCCAGTGCAAACAGGAGGATCATGATACAGGCAGGCCTGGGCATAAAAGTGAGATCCTACTTGAAAAATAACGAAGCAAAAAAAGGACTGGGTATGTGGATCAAGTGGTAGAGCACCTGCCTGTAAAGCCCAAAGCCCTGAGTTCACACTCCAATGCCACCAAAAAAAAAAAAAAAAAAAGAATAAGCAGCTTGTTAACAATAAGGGACAAGAAAGAACAGCGGGAGCTGAGATCAAAAGTCTACTTTTGGCTCTACCTCTAACTTTCTACACAACTTTGGGGAGTCTACTTACCTCTCTAGAATCTGAGTGCCCTTTACCATAAACTAAAAGGATTATATCAAAGGAGCTGAGAAGTTCCCCTTCAGAAAAACACCCTTAGATTAAAAATGTGATCTAAGTGGATCAAGAGGTCAACTGCAAGCTTTCTCTCAAGGCTGTATTATTCCCACTGTATGATGGGAGGTGAAGAGGTTAGCAAACTTAGCTGCGGTTACAAAGCTTGTAAGTGCTGGTACTAACAAAGGAACCTAGGTATTTGAGCTTAGCCTACAGTGAGTTTCTCTTGATATTTTTATGTTCCAAAACCAGCCTAGGCAGCAGGGTAAACACTGTTTAGTGCAACTGTTCTAGTTTTATGTCCTTACCGGCGAGATTCGTACTCATTCTGATCTTCCAACTTCCTCACTTTCTTTTTGATTATAGGCAACTTCTTGGTATCTACAAAGACTGTATTTTCCTACAAAACAAAGATAGAGGGATGATTATTCAACTTTTTATTGGAGAAAAAGGCAGCCCTTCCCAGAAGACTTGGACAGATAAATCCCATATATCTTAATGATACAATAAGTTATATCTACAGCCTTAAGCCTAAAATGGTAATAGCTGTGTGTCCAGAGGCTCAAGTGAACAGGTATTTTCAATAAGGATACATGCTAAGGATATAATCTCTTGAGGAGCCAGATCTCTAGCAACCAGTCCTCATGTTAAGCAGCCTGTGTGAAGATGTGCCTTTTATACTGCAAATATTCTCTCCAAAGCACAGTTTACTGGTTCTTCCTATTATTCTCATACTACCTTTCTTTCCTGGTTTAAGACTACCCTCATGGGTAGAGGTGCCATATAGAGGACAGATTTTTTTTTTTTTTTGGTGGCAATACTAGGGCTTGAACTCAGGCCCTCTACCACTTGAGCCACGCCTCCAGCCTTTTTTGCATTGGGTATATTCGAGATACGGTCTCAAACTATTTGCCTAGGTTTGCTTCAAACCACGATCCTCCTGATTTCTGTCTCCTGAGGAGCTAGGATTATAGGCATGAGCCACTGGCATCAAGCAGGACTATCTTACTTATTCTTATATCCCTAGTTTAAGGCAATCAATAAATCTTATTGATCTTAAAGTATGAGTACGTACAAATACACACACACATTAGTTTTAGCACTTCACTTTATAAAACCACATATTTTGACAACATACCTAACATTTACTGGGTGGTTGCTAAGTGTCAACCATTATTTTACATAAATTATTCTCAAGTGTTTTGAGAGCAGTGAGAAAAGTAAAAATCATTCTATTACCTGCACTGCTGGAAAAGAGGTGAGGGAAGGGAGGAAAATGATCATCCTGAAGAGATGACTTTAGAGCTGGTCTCAGGGGTTAATGTTCCAGATGAAGGAAACAAGAACAAAGGATAGGCTACAACAATTCAATGTAGCCTAAAACAAGTGGCAAAATATAGATTCTTACCCCTGTTGCATATTTAGCATACATTATACCATTCCATTCCCCTTCAATTGAGCAAAAAGACTTCTTGTCATTTGGAGAACTAAACAGAAAAGAAAACACTTGTGTTAGTCTCAAGTCGAAGATTATTCTACCAATAAATGTGGCCAGTATGGCTTACCTACACATAGTGAAACATAGAAGAACTGTGAAGTCTTTGATAAAAGCAGCTCGACAGATCTGGATTTGCCAGGTCAACTAAGAATATGGCACTGAACAAGATCTGATGAATTGTAGATTGATTCCATGAACAGTGGGTATGAGATGGGCAAGAGACCTTGGCACTAGGTGCTAGGGCTTTGCACATTCCCTGCACTCAAGTTGTTCACAGCCTAGTGGAGAGACATCAACACTGAAATTCTAGGTGGCAAATACTCTAGTGAGCTCATGGACAGCAGGTGTCAAGGGTAAAACTGCTGGTGTAAGGAAGCTTAGCTTAAGGGTAAAATGTAAGACCAGGTTTTCACTCTCAAGTTTAAAGGGATCTTTAGGTCAAAAACTTTGACTTACTTTTCCTGAGCAAACATCTCTTCCTAAAAAGCTCTCCCAGGCACTACAGTTTTAGGTCATGGAATTTAGGCAGATAAGCATCACAGCAAAGGACAGGTGAGGAAGGGCAAGGCATGAATTGAAGAAAGGTCAGAAATTAAAAAAAGGTAGAGACATCAAACCTGCTATTCATGAACTGGAAACCATCCTCTATAACATGGGAGTATAACATGGGCGTATGGGGAGAGGAGGACAGGACAAAAAAATACTAAGATACCAAGTTTAGAAGGTTATTGTGCAGTAGTTCTTACATTGTGGTGTGGGGACCCCTCAAAGTTCCCAAGATCCTGTTTGGGAGGGAGTCCATGAGACCAAAACTTGTTTTCACAGTAAGACATTACTTGCCTTTTCCACTCAGTTTTCTCACAGTGTACTGAGTTTTCCAGAGGCTATGTGGTATGGAGCAACAAACTGAATGCAAGCAGCAGACAAGAGACTCCATCAGTCTTAATGATATTTGTGATTTGTAAAATATGCAGTGCTAACTCTTTTCAAAAATTTTTAAAGTTTCAGAAGTTATTTTCTTCATAAAATGCTACTATTGTTTGCAAATGACTACTTTAAAATCTTAAGTTTTAACTTATATGAAAAATAATGTAGATATAATCAACATGAGCAAATGCTCTTTAATAAAGAGATCTACAGACCAAAAAGGTTGAGAATAACTGAGGTAATAATGTAGACCTTTATCTGATGCTCAAATCCCAAATTTAATGACCCTTATCAGGAGCTCTTTCAGCTCACAAGTTTGAAGGCAATCTTCCTACTGTATGATTCTGGCAAATAATTCTGCTGTGCTAGCAGTTCCCATAGGTATTGGTTCTTAGGAGTTCTAGAAGGCAGGCCCACCCGTATCTTTATTCTGTGCATCAGCAGCCTGGTTTTTAGGGGGCAGCTATATCACAGTAGTGAACTGGGCTGCTCTCAAGCCCTGCCCATATTTTCTGAATGCAATTTTTTTGGGATTTTATACTGATCCTTAGTAAACTTCATTTTGTGTTCAAGGCTCTATTCATGATTTCTCTGAATGCTGATTTTGTTATCCTAACTGAGTCATCTCCCTGGAAAACTGGTCATGTGACTTCCATCTAGACGCTATTCATAATAAGGCTTTCTAGGATGCAGAAAAACCCTGTGGAACAACACTGTAGACTCTGCTCTTCCAGGTAGGCTCTAAACCCTCCAACTGTCTTTTAGTCAGCACAGCCTCCTTTCCTGGACCCAAAAGTGTCAAATGGAACCAAACCAAATGCCTGCTACATGTGGAGCTTACTGTTATTCCCCAGCAAAAGCACAGTATGAGAGGCTATGAAGACTTCAGATATACTTTAGTAGGTTACAAAAGTCTATTGTAGGGACTGGCTCATGGTCCAATCTTGTAGCAAGGAATCAAGAATGAAGGTCTGTGTTAGCTAAGCAACCCGGGGAGACCCTTTCAGTTCTCCATTGCAAATCAAGATCCCAGGAAAGAGAGCCCATTGATGACCTCTGATTGTTTGAAATAGGGCTTAAATCTCCAGGGTTTCGGTTTTTTTTTGGGGCGGGGGGGCAGTACTGGGATTTCATCTCAGGGCTTCATGCTTGGTAGGCAGGCATTCTACTGCTTGAGCCATGCCTCCCAGTCTTTTCTGCATTGGTTATTTTTGAGTTAGGGTCTTGATTTTTGCATAGTAGATTAGTCTGGACAGTGATTCTATTTATGCTCCCACAGTAGTTGAGATGACAGGCACCAAGATACCATGCCCAACCTTTTCTGTTCAGATGGGTCTTAGAAACTTTGTCTGGGCTGGCCTAGAAACACGATCCTCCCAATCTTAGCCTCCCACATAGCTCAGATGATAGGCACATGTGCCACCGAGCCCATCTATTGAGATGGAATCTTACGAACTTTTTGCCCAAGATGGCCTAGATCCTTGATCCTCCCAACCTGGAATTATAGGCGTGAGCCACCAGTGCCTAGGTAAGGTCTTTTTTTTTTGGCTGCAGTACTAGAATTTGAATTCAGGGCTTCATACTTACTAGGCATACACTTGACCACTTGAGCCACTCCACCAGCCCTTAGGTCTCCTTTTGATACAGAATTTTAGGAAGAGATTGACATACAAGATGTGAAACAAGTTTCCAAAGACAGAACCATTAAAATGGTCAATTCCTAACAGAAGTTCAAAATGAAAGGAAAGTCCTTCAGAAAAGCAGAATTTCTGAGGCAGAAAAAAATACTTACAAGATCTCAGCAGCAATTCTGTGCTTCTTGCCTCCATAGAAAGGTTTAGTGTGGAAGACGATAGTTGCGTTATAGCCTGTTTTCGAACAGTTAATACTGCATTCTCCTCCTAATTCCACCCATGGCACTGTGAGGATAGACCTGCAAAATCAAAAGTTTTCAGGTAAGGCTGAGAGTTAAAAGGGAAAAAGGGAAGCGCATGGTTTAAGAAACAGCAGGGTCTGCTAGTGACCAGAGGAGATGGACTCAGGGCTACTTGCCTTCCATAACCGTTGGGGAATGTGAGAATGTAATGTTCGTCATAGTCTAGACATGAGACACAGCCTACGGAGAGAGGAACAGAACCTCTGATGAGCAGGATCAACTAGCCACAAGGCTTTGTTAGTTTAGGGATGGCCTATTTTGTACCCCACCCCTGTCCTCATCCCTAATTTATACACTTACTTGAAATAGCATCCAATCTGGCTCTCTGGGGCCATGTTTTTCTTACAAGTGTCTGAACACATATTAGAATCCTATTAACATTGTAATCAACCCAATGGCCACAACTTACCTTGCCCTATGTTGTGCACCCCAATTGACATCCCAAGGAATTTTGATTTAGTCCAGATATGAGCATTGAATTGTATCTTCTTATTAAAGCACTCAGCATAAAAGGCTGAAACTGAATAGAAAGTGTTTTCCATTAAAATACTACAGAGCTACAGTCCCCTGTCCAAATTCACTTAATTGAGAAAAAAGCTGGTTCTATGGAGAAACAATTTACCCCTCAAAGAACAGCTTAAGTTTTGCCATGAGGTACCTATCTACCTTTTATACCCTATCTCCAATGTAAGCACCTATTTAAAGCCCATTGGGCAGGAACTCCCCTAAAATACAAAGGTATAGCAATCCAGGAGGTGTAAAATCTAAAGAACCATCTGTCTCCTGGTCAGGAAGGATGCCCAGGCCCCACATCTCAATGTGAACCCATCCAGTAGTTTCAGTCTTAATACTGTATTGAACAAGTAAGATTATTCTCTCCACTACATCTGGAATACACTGTGCAAAAACTAGTAATTACACAAACTGTCTCAAAGTTGCTAAGGTATCTACAGCACAGATCATTATGTGTCAGATGAGTTTAGAAACATTAAACATTGGTTTCCCAAATCTCTCCTTTTTGTACATATTTAATCAGTTATGCTAAAAGAGTCTTTGAAACTTATACAAGAAACAGGTAAGAACCAATCAACTGAGTTTCCAGTTGACGTTATAGAGATGATATAGCTAGCCATATAACTAAAGGTAAAGTGACTTCAGCTATGACCCTTCTCTATACAGAACACTGTGAGAGTGGACACAGTAGAAAAGCTCTGTTAACTTACTTGGTGGATGATGGGAGACCTGCTCAGCCACGAATGTTACACTGTGTTTGGAAACCCAGGGAACTGGTCCTTCTGAAACTAGCTCCTGCAAGCAAATATAATGCCATTCTTAATGTGGGAACAAATGACAATGCAGAATCTAACTGTAGTCTCTGCTTCCTCCTGTATGCACACCAAATGCCCCATACATACTTTTAGGTCAGTTGTCCTGGCTACACTAACACATTCTTTTTTTTTTTTTATTTTGGCAGTACTGGGTTTGAACTTAGGACCTTGCAACTTACCAAGCAAGTGCTAACACTTGAGCCATACTTCCAGCCCTTTTTATTTTGTTTTGGTAGTGGTACTGGGTCTCGAGCTCAGAGACTCACACTTGCTAGGCAGGTGCTCTACTGCTTGAGTCACTTTACCTAAAGTGACTACCACCTAAAGCCTGCTTCAGCAATTTTTTGGATAGGGTCTCATATATATGCCTGGCTGGCCTAGAACTTACCATGTAGCTGGGATGACAGGCACACACCACAATGCCCAGGTTTTATTGGTTGAAATGGGGCAAACTTTTTGCCCAGGCTGGCTTCCAACTGCAATCCTCCCAATGTCTACCTCCTGAGTAGCTAGGATTGCAGCCAATGACAGGTGTAAGAACACTGCACGTGGCCTACACTAAGACATTCATAAAGGCTTCGTGTCCTAACTCAGGGCAAGGCCTAGCACAAAAAAGGCAGTTACGTCTGTGAAATGAACAAAAAGAGATACATACTGCCTCTGTCTTTAGTAAGGACTACATGTAATGTGGGTACTTGGAAAGGTTAAGACATAGGGAGTGACATTTACTGAAAGATGTGCCATGTGCAGCGGACTAGTAGTTTTTCCTTTTTCCATCCCTAGAAAAAGTTTTTTTAACTTTTTTTTTTGGATAGGGCCTCAAGTTTTTCTCAGGGCCAACGTGACCCTACCTACACCCCCATGTAGCTGGGATTGTATGGGGTCAACTTTTTGCCTGGGCTGGCCTCAAACCATGTTCCTTCCAATCTGTGCTTCTGAGTAGCTGGAATTAGAGGCATGTGCCACCATGGTTGGCGCCCTAGAAGACTTTTAATGTATGTGACTCTTCCTTGTTGGTCATTATCTTTAAACTATTCTCTAAATATCAGAGCCTTGGGGCTCAGTTTTGGGTTACGTACTCTTGTCTAGCCAGACTGTCTTCTTTGATAATTCATTCAAATCTAGGGTTTTATGATAGCGCACTAAAATCTGTGAAAGTCCGATTTCCACCTCAGACCTCTCTCCTCAACTCCACACTCCAAAATGACAGTTCCATTTACATGTTTTAACAGTCTTTTCATACTCTAATTTCATATAAGAATTCTTGATTTTTCCTTCCACAAGTCTGATCTTTTCTATTAGTAAATTATGCCACCAACTGCTGAGCTACACATGCAAGGACTCATCTGATTTTGTCTCCTTTCCTTTAGCTCCCTCAATTAGTTCTATTTCTGAAAAGTAGCTGGAACCAGTCACATTTCTCCTGAAATAATGCTTCCTTTGTGCTCTCCTTGCTTCTAAATTTATTTATTTTTACAAAATCCTTATAATGATCTTTTCAAAACAAAACTGAGAATCCTGACAAGCATAAATTATCATTATGGTGTACAAGTTCATCTAACAGTAATGTTCTTTGCGTGGTGAGCATCTTTTAATAATTATCGTCATCATTATTATCTGCCCCTAAAGTGACTCTTAAATCAGCATACAACTGAAACCATAAATAAACCATAGCACAGAACTCACTGTGTTGTTCTCTTCAGTATCGTTTGGTAATGTCCAGTGACACTGAAAGATTTCACCCAAAATGGGGTTGTATGGCTTTTTGGCAACTGATCCTTTCCTTCCTGCATGAAAGGCTGAAAGGTACCATTTCACAACCTGAACCATTCGATCCCTGGGATCCTTCTGATCACTAATGCTGGAAAAGAAAAAGATAAACTGTAATGTCCTGTTCTTTGGCAGGATGCAAGCTGATGCAGCTCCCCAACACTGTCTACCCCGAGCCATGGATACACTGTGCATACTGATTTAAATTTTAAATTCGGGTATAATGTACATAACTAAATGCACTAATCTTAGTGTTTGTTTAAAAGAATTTGACAAATACTTATATCTATTTACCTAATCATCAATCAGAACACAGAAAATTTCCTTTATTCCAAAAGTTTCACCCTCCCCCTTTCTAAGCAATCAATTACTACTTAAGGCAAACACTGTTTCTAGTTTCTAGTACCATAGATTAGTTTTGCTGCTTCTAGAACTTTATAATTGTATTGTTTCATTACTAAATAGTAATTTACTATATCTGTTATCATATTTCTAATTTAATTCTTTTGTGGTCAGAAAATATGTATTGATTGCAATTGTTTTAAATTTACTTAAATTTATTAAGGCTTCCCAGTATATGATTTAACTTGATGAACATTCCATTGTACCGCGTGTACTTGACAATACTATGTGTTGTTCAATTGCTGGCAGTGTTTGCAAAGGTCAGTTGGCTCAAGGAGACTAATCATGCGGTTTGGATTTTCTATAGCCTTACAGATTTTCTTAGGAATGGAGGTGAGGGCTACTTATTTAATCAATTCCTGAGGGAGAGATTGGTGGACCTGCTCTTCTAGTCAATTTTTGCTGTATGTATCTTAAAGCTGTGTTAATAGATATATATACATTTATGAATATTATAACACTTGACAAATTTATACTTTTATCATTACAAATTATCTCTGGTTACATATCTCCTTTGTCTGACAGTAATACAGTTACACCCACTTTGTTATGCTTTATGTTTTGCATGGTTTATCTTTATCCTTTTATTTATTTCACAGTGTTGGAGATCAAAACTAGGGCCTCACAAATGCTAAGGAGGCACTCTACCACTGAGATATGTTCCCAGCCCTTTTTTACTTTTAACCAAGCAGTGTTTTTATATTTAAAGACTCTCCCTTTCAAATAGTATACAGATGCATCTTAATTTTTTTATCCAGGTAGATAATTGCTGTTCTCTTAAACAGAGTATATTCTATTTACATTTAGTGGAATTACTGGGTGAAGATGGGTTTAACTTGATATCTAGTTCCTTGTTCTACTTTTTCTCTTTTCCTCCTTTTTTGGGTATTAACCAAGTATCTTTGGCATTCCATTTCATCTTATCTATTGGCTTCTTAGCTATGTTTTTGTTTTTTTTAAGTGGTTCATCTAGGGACCACAAAGTCTAAATTCTCAAAAATAAAAACTAGTCTTAAATTTCAAATCTATACCTAATTAACAACTGCACGTATTACTAATAAAAGCTTATGTATTAAATTATTAATTTAAAAAGGCATTCAATATCAACACATTTATTTTTTGAATTTCTGCCTTTTAGGGAACTTGTTACATGGTTCTTTTAAATTCCTCAGCAAGAAGGAAGTATATATGTCAATGTTAGCCAGTGTGCACATACTCTGTGAAACCTAGGCAAGTTGTTTCTGGCTTTTGTAAATCATAGTCCAAGGCCAAGGAATGCACTCAGAAAAGATGGTTTAGAATATTTCCTATTTTAAAAAAAAGGCTATTTTCACACTACCAGTGAGAAGGATTGTGAATGTGCTTCCTTGTAAATCTATACCACCTTGACCTTTCTTCTATATCCCTGAACATATAGCTATTATTATAAACTTGACATGTAGAGTTTATAAATAAGACTATAATCTGACACTAAAATTTTTATCTCTCCAGTTCAAAACAAAGTACCTGAGAAACAACAGGTATTTTAGAAAGGTCTGCTGAACTCAATTAAGTGAACTTCATCAGGACACAGTACAAAGAAATAAACAGTAATTACCAATCTCTGAATCAAACAAACTCAATAGCCTTGGCCCTGCAAATACTGGCCACCTAATGGGCTTTTAAGTTTTTTTTCCTGAAATGGTAAACTTGGTTGCCTAAGAACATGACCACCATATAACCTTAGAAAACAAGCATCCAATACTGACACAATACTCAATACCACTTTTATAACCCCAGAAATGTTTGAAAGGTAAGAAGGAATCCATCTATATCGCAAAGAAGGAAAACTACTGAGTACCAACTTAAAAAATTGCTGCATTCAGCCAAATACCTCACAAACAGGTCCGGATGTGCAAAAAAGTCTGCATACATTTCTAAAAGAGATCTTCTTTCCAGTATAAATGTTGGAAGAACTACCTGAAAAACATACACAGTTGACCTCTGGAGATTAAATTTCATGATCGATAAACAGATTGCTGAACTGCCAAAAAGTACTCATTCTAATTATGGTCACACCCCACCACATATAGGTATCTTCTAAAAACCACTTCTCAAACTGTTGTGATTCATAAATGCACATTGACACACCCAGCAGATGAGAAACAGAGAGGGGGATTTCAATGTTCAAGTTACTTCCTCTGTGCCAGTTCCCTTTTCTCCCTAAGTGTAATAACAACAAACCACTCAGTAGCAAATCTTTGATACCTCCTAGCTGCTTGGGCATTACAATATACACTATCTTATTAAATGTTACAACAGTCATATGAAGAAATTATCCTTATTTTATACTGGAGAAAAATGAAGATTAAAAAAAATGAAGATCAGACAAAATGAGAAATTTTCTCACTTCTCTATTATAAAATGTGGAATTCTGACAAAGGTGTATGTATAGCTGTGCACTTTCCTCTGCTCCTTTACTATCACCAATAGGTGTACCAGGAAATGTATTTACTTATAAATATATACCCTCATATACGATGAGTGCCTAGAGTACAAGGACTAAGTTTTAGTCACACTAGCACTCTCAAGCTACTTTTACACAGTAAGAAAATTTTAACTGAAGCTGGATGTGGAGGTAAACCCAGCACTCAGGAAAGTTGAGGCAGGAGGATCCTGAGTTCCAGGCTAGCCTGGGTTGGCACAGTGAGACCCTTCCTCAAAAAAAAAAAAAGAAAGAAAAATTTAATTGAGTAATTAAAGGAGTAAGAAGAGAATAAAAATGGAAAATCAATAATTCTCTCTACTGCAGAGCTGGGCCCATGAAGATTTGTTTAAGGGGCTGCAACTGTGACAGACAAAAGCAAAGGAGACAGAAACTGGAAAATGGGAAGACATGAGAAAGATGAAGATTAACTAATAAAAAGGAAGGACTGTATTGGTAAATGGGAATGGAAGAATACTTTTTGAAATCTACATCAGATTATCAATTGATTATCATGAAGTAAAGCATCAGAGTAAGCAAAAATTCCTTTAAATTTAGTAATTATTGTATCTCCACTAATAGTCCTGTTGTAAAAGCTAAGGAGAAGACAAAGATAGTACCAGCATTTAAATTTTAGGTTGAATATGTCAAGTGCCATACAAGAGATGCTCAAAGGATCCTGGAAGTCTGATTGAGGGAGATATGTTCTGTTTGGGGATCAGAATGAGGGCAGAGCAGATAATTTGTTGAGGCAGCATTACAGAAAAGCCTTAGAGAGAAGTAAGGCTATAATAATAGAGAGTAGGAAACTAAATAACCTAGGGATCACAGAGATAGGAGATAGGGTGACAGGGTACACGAAGAGTGGATTAAGAGGACTGATGGAACACAAGCTTGGAAAGAGACACTAAGGCACTTTAGAATCTTTATTCTCCAACTCCAGTGTTTAAATTTTAAATAAACATTTTCTCTCCACAGGATATGTATATTCATAATCTAAACATGTTTTGATTGGCAGGAAAGCATCTATATTTATATAGATATATACACACCTACACATGTGTATAGACAGGTGTACATACATATACTAACTTGGAGTAAGTTCCTACCACTTTAGAGAACTTAGAAATTATAAATCACCAAGTAGGAATGCTGAAAACAAAGCAGAGGTAAATACCTTTAATATATAAGCAGCTCTTACGAATCAACAAGAAAAAGATCGCTAGTCCAGTAGAAAGTGAACAAAAAATTGGCAATTTAAGAACAACAAAGAGTAGCCAAAAATATTTTAAAAGTTTGATTTCACTTGCAATCAAACAAAACAAATTTCCCTACTTATATAAATCTTCTTGAAAACTCTCATTCAACAGATCTACTTCATTTTTTTTAACATAATCTATGCCATTATGTCAAACTGCTAGAAAAAGATCAGAGAAAGCTGGGCTTGGCACCCCCAGCCTGTGTTCAAGCATTTGTTTGCCACTTCTTAGTTATGAGGAGACCATGGAAAATTAACTCAACTTCTGTAAGTCCTGATAAAAGGAGGACAATTACTTGCTCTGCTTTTATCTTAGGGCTGTTTTAAAGACAGATAAATGGGATATGCATTTGTAATATTTTAAAAACTAAAAGATACTTAGAAAATAAACTCTTTTTAGAAAGTATCTAAAAACACCTTTAGAAAACAGAGTAAGATCCAAATTTAAGGCATTACTGTAATTATACTTCAGAATGTATAAAACTGTATAAAACTGTTGGCAATCACAGCCACTTACGCCAATAAAGATTTCTAAAATGGCTAACTTTTGAGATATTCAGTAAAAGATAATTATCATAACATCTTTCATAATATAACAAGCTTTCAGTGACTATGGGCCCAAATATGGATTATCTAGAAGGGAAAATTATGTGAGGTAAGAATTATAAACCTGACTGTGGTAGACATTTTTGGTTGACTACCTAACTACATACTTTATCCCTACCAGAACTCCAATTCCATTCAGGTTTGGGTATAGGTTTTCTGGCCCTCTCTCCACACTCCCATTGGGCAGATTAATTTAAACCAGTTACTCAGTTCTCTTGCCAGTAATTGGTTTAGACATGGACACATGCCTGACTCTGGCCAGCCAGTGAGATTCAATGAGCAGTGTGATGGACCACTTCTGGAAAAGCAGAAGTCTTTTTATACAACAAAAGGAAAAGCAAATATATATAGACAACAACAACAACAAAAGGACCAGCGGTTATGCAATTTAATGATTACTAAAGCAATCTGGAGACAAATGCCTGCAAATATTCTACTGACTGTATTCCTAGTGAGTCTGTTGGGCTCCACAAATTAATGTTATTTTTGTGCTTCTGTTCTCACATATAAGACAGTGGTCCCATAAAATTACAATATAGCCAAGATGTGTAGTAGGCTACAGAATCTAGATTTGTATAAAGACATACTACAATATTTACATGATGACAAAATCATGTTACCCATACATTTCTCAGACCGTGTTCCTGTGGTTCAGTAACACATGACTCTAAGAGGTATTATGGAATTAATCTTTTTCCTTAATGGCCCTCTAAATTCAAAACCAAAATGAAGTTCACTACTGACAAAACTAAAGTACTGGAGTTGATTTTGTCATAATAGAAACGAGGGGCTGGGAATGTAGCTCAGTATTTGGAGTCTGCCTAGCATGCATGAGACCCTGGGTTTGATCCTCAGTACCACAATAAAAGAAAGAAAGAAAAAAAGTCTAAATATCAGTAACTTGTCAAAAACTGGGTAGAATAATGAGATTCAATTAATGTAAAAGTTATTACAGCTCAAATCCTAAGACAAAAACAATCACGGCCAGATAAGAATCTCAGTTCTGTACTTAGTATGATCCAGCCAAATTACTTAACCTTTTTGAGTTTAATTTCCTCTTTTAAAATGGAGTTAGCAATAATACCTACTATGCAGTGCTATGGTAAGAAATAAGTGAAAGGATGAGCTTTCTAGTATAGTGACACAGAAACACATACACTGTCTCCTAAATCAACTGGGCATTCTGTGTAGAGCTGAGGTTTTATTCAAATCCAGATTGCAGCCACTGTATGACTCAGTGTGTGTCATACAATTTTACATTCCCTACCTACCTCTTTGATCCTTACAATAACCAACTAAAGTAGGCTACTGCATATCCATTTTGCATGTGACCACAGAAGAGGGGATTTGCTCAAGGCCACATGGTTTGGTAATAGGATGCAACACAGGTCCTCTCTTATCCAAAGATCAGAACTCTGATCATTTTGATTCTGTGCACACAACACTGCCTTAGGCCTTGCCCAAACTACTAACCAAGCCCCATACTATTTCTCATTTGCTGCAAATAAAATTCAAATCTTACTATCCATATAACCCATACACTATTCTCTAAGAAATTATACTAGCTTCTCTTATTTCATCCATAAAAATGAAAAAATTTCAGTTTACATAGTAAATCATAAGACACAAGTATTAATAAATGTTATAGCATATTAACTTTTGTAAGAACATTCACCACTCAATTCCTGGCAACTCATATACATACAGTAAGAGCAAATGCCAAATTTAGGTCTTACCTTTGTAAGATCCATTCCAAGCCTAACCTGTGATAAGAGGTGCATGATGACACTCTTGTGCTCCTCTACTGACCCCGCTTCTCCATCATCGTCTCTGTCATCATGTGAATCAAAAAGGTCTAAAATAGAACACATCTTCTTAGACTGCTTTAAAATTGGACCTAATTGTACTGCTATCAGTATTATAAATGTTTCTAAGAAAGAAAAAAAAAGTTATCAAAGGTCCCTTACCAGCATCACTTGTTCCATTGGACATGGATGAATTCAGTGATTCTGTTGTATCTGGGCGCTTTAGGCTATTTCCTGAACTGCTGTGTGTCACGACTGAGGTTGATCCAGAAGAACTAAAACAAACAAAAGCAATTACCTTCCTAAAGAAAGCAATGTGGATTCATAGCAAGACATTAAGTTAACCTGTAAAGCTACTTAAAACCAGCACACACAGATGGAGATAGAAACAAACCAGTCTCACAATTAGCTGGTTACATACATAGATATACACACTTTCCAATTCTCTCCCTATCTCCTCTGTTGCAAGACACACTCCAAACTCTGATGACAAGGTCTCATGCTTTCTGCATAGTGTGTGCTCAACCAGTCCATGTTGAAAGGCCAAGCGGTAGATATTATCAAAAGTTAGTGAGATCTTTGCCTTTGTATCCAAATTTGAAACTAGAGTTTATTTTCTGATTTTATTACTTTGTCACATGTTAGATGTGTCCCACTTCTTGGCAATAGTTTCCAGAACTTCAAAATGGTAATAGTCTAAGTTTCAGAAAGATGTCTTATCTTCATTTCTTGAGATCCCTTGATAAAAGTCCACAATGGTGTTAGCACTCTTTCCAGTAACTAAAAAGTGCATTTGAAAATATAAAATAAAAAAGCGTATTATTTTCTACAAGTAAATTTATGGTAACTGGCTTTATAAGCTGATTAACAGATCTAAAGAAACGTTTCTCTATTAGATTATTATACCTGTGATAGTAATTTACCCAGATAAACATTTATTTATTTATTTTTTGGTGGTTTGGATTCAGGGCCACATGCTTTCTAGGCAAGTGCTCTACCACCACTTGAGCTACTCTGATAGCCTTTTTTTAATGATGGGCATTTCTGAGATATGGTTTTGTGAACTATTTTCTGGGGCTGGCTTTGACCCTCAATCTTCCTGATCTCTGCTTCCCGAGTAGCTAGGATTACAGGTGTGAGTCACCAATGCCCAGTTTACCCAGGTACCTGTGTTTAAAGAATTATCAGAAAGGCAAACAGTTTAATTAAGTATAAAAACAGAAACCAAATTTCTCACAATGCACATACTTAAAGTGGTACACAATAATAGTTCGCACAGAAGTGATCATTACTACTAATGTTTACAAACAATACTGAAAGGACTTAAGCTTTCAAGCTTTCTTCCTTCAGACACAGAGAAAAAAATATAGTAGATAAAAGTTTGTTCTGAGAGTTATAAAACTAGGGGTAGCAGCTAATGACAAAACAGGTGTGACAGCTCAAAGCCTACAAATGCCAGGTAGAGAACATAAATACCCTATGTAAATAGGGCCAGGTTATAAGATAATATGGAATTTAAGCCAGCATACACAATTTGAAGGCACTTAAAGCCTCACTGCAAACAAAGCAGAAAGCAAAGAAGTCAACAAAACACTTTGCCAGGCAATAAAGTATCTGCAGTCATTACCAGTTTGGGTTTCTAGATTAGGGTTTCTAAGGAGTGTGTAAAGTTGAAAAAGAACCTAGAAGGGTTAGCTGGACACAGAACTTAAATTCTTCTTCCCCCTGCCCCCAGCCTGGCCCACTTCTCTCTACTTTACCCTGTTATATAAAGCCTTACTAAGACTTTAAAAAATTTCTTAAACCAACAATCATTTTCCTTACAAATGCAGAGTTTTGAGCCATTGTGATGCAATTACAGATGAATGTCATACTTCTTAATTACATGCATGCCTAAGAGAACTACAGTCCTACACGGTATTTCCTACTAAAAGAAACTGACATTCAATGCTTTAGGACTGGCCGATGGTACTTAGCTTACAACTTCACGTATAATCATTTCCAAATATATACTGTCTTAAAAAGTAAAATCCAAGCTATAATAATAGTACCAACTCCTGACAAAGCAATAAAGCTAGAAAATATTCCCAGCAAAAATGAAGCCAACTACATCTATAACAAACACAAAAGCAAATAAATATTAGTGTTTTTTATAATAAAATAAGTGCTGGACTTACATTATTCCCATTTAAATATTCATCATGAGGATGAGTGCAGTGGTAGCTACTGGGGGAGAAAGGGAATGGCAGATCAGGAGGATCAAGGTTCAAGGCCAGCCTGGATAAAAAATTAGTAAGACCCAATCTCAACAAACTAGCTGGGCATGGTGGCATGCACCAATGGTCCCAGGTATACAGGAGGCTGTAGGTAGGAGGATTAGGGTCCAGGCTTGCCCCAGGCAAAAATTCAAGACCCTTATTTAAAAAACAAGAAACAAACAAACAACAACAAAAACCCCTAAAGTAAAAAGGGCTGGAAGCATAGTTCAAGTTCAAGTGTAAGAGCAAAGCCAAATTCAAATCCCAATACCAACAACAAAATAATAAATATTCACAATGACTCCCTGAAGTTAAAACTAACACCCTCATTTTACAAATGAGGAAACTGAGAACTATAGATTAAGTAATTTACCCAAGGTCACACAATAAAACAGATTTACAACCCATTCTTTCTGAGATTCTAGAATTGAAGTCTTGGCTATAGCAACTCAATCTGCATACTGTTATAGCTGACAAGTCTTCTGCTTATTGGAGAACATGTCAATGTTTTCATATGATGAAGTAAAAGAGTCAAATATTTCCTTTTTCTTCTTTTGGGGGGGAGAAAGGGTGATACTGAGGTTTCAATTTAGGTGCTTGTTAGGCCGGCACTCTACCACTTAAGCCATGCCTGTAGCCCTTTATACTTTGTTGTTTTTTTTCAGATAGGGTCTCAGGTTTTGCCCAGGCTGACCTGGACAGTGATCATCTTATCTATGCCTCCTAAGTAGCTGGGATTAGAGATGTGAGCCACTGTAGCCAGCTAAGAGTCAAATATTTTCTAATGAGAGAAAAACCTACCATCAAGATCTGCCAAAACTTGCCTGGTTCATATCTGGGATTCAGGTACTTCTGACATGCCACCTGTTATTTCTCAGTTTACTACCAGGTTTTGGCTGGTCTTTCTAACTGTAATTCAGCCCCTTTGCATTCAATTGTGCACAATTTCTAAAACGCAGACAAAACCAGCAACTGCCATGACTCGTGAAAATATTCAAAGTTCATCAAAGGCTAAAGGATTCTTTCATACCCAGGCCTTGTCAATTTTTGGATCTTTTAAAACAATTTTTAAAGTTACCATCCTATGTTTCAGTTATATCAAACTACTTACAACTCCCCAAAGAAACCAAGTATCCCTTGCCTACAGGCCTTTCTAACAGGGTTCCACCTGCATGGAAACATTTCCATTTAGCCCTGCTCATTCACCCCTATTGTTGTTCTCTCTACTCATCCACATCACACTTTAGAATTACATCCTCACCCTCCCCTAGAATCTTTCTCTGACTTCTCCAGACTTCAAAATGTCCCATAGTTTTCCGTGCATATCCTTACTGTATGCCATGGTCTGAATGT